>NC_135506.1:31760800-32102939 GCF_052857255.1 Amblyomma americanum | reverse complement strand
CCTTGACCAACTTTCACGTCATCAACGGCGTATATTTGCGGCCATGTTTAAAAGCCTTGTTTTACTCCTTTTATTGTCTCAGCGGGACAAGAGCGCACTGCTGCGATAAATGTTATTAATGGCGTGCTCATATAGTATATGCACACTGTGTTCCTATACCCGGGTTAATCAAACTATTGGCACTTTCCCCTCTGCCTATTGTATCTCACTCTTCTAGCGTGTAATGGGACGTATGCCCGTTCAGGGGCGGATTTACGTGCGTGTACGTGTGTGTGTGCAGGGGGGGGGGGGGGGGAGGGGCGGGGGGCGGTCGACACTCGGGAGCGAAGAATTGTGCAAGTGGAAATCATACCGAACTCCATTTTTCGGCCACAAAATTCGAAGAATATTAACCGCCCTCAGCACCAGTGACCCATAAACCCGCCCCTGCACCCGTTGTTGCTTTCTGCGGTATGCATCAAACTCTCGGTGCCTCCCTTGTTGCCGTTTTTTTTTTGGGTCACGGTGAGGCGCCTTTGGCGTGCATATACACCACAGAGAAAAACAAACGGATCAGTCGATCGATCGGTTCAGTCGATCGATCAACCGATCGATCGTTCGCAGTCGCCGCCTATTAACGCGACCGCCGCGCGAGCGCATTAATGCGCGCACATAACCGCGCGTGCGTCCACAGCAAGCCGGGGAGAGGGGGGGGGGGGGGGGGGGGGGGGAAGAGAAGCCCCATCGCCGCGGGCTGCAGCAGCACTGCTTCCGTGCCGCAACAGCGTTTCGCGCGCTTTTCCGGCAGCCACCGAATGCGCCGAAGGCCGTATACACCGCCGGGAATGCAGCGTCCCTTCAATGTATACATGAGCGAAAGACTCGCGCCACCGCGTCGCGGTGTTGTCGCCGACGCGTAGCCGAGCCAAGCCACAGCCGCGTCGCGGTCGCGACGCTTTCGCCTCCGACTGTGTCCGTTTGAATGCCCCGCGTCCGGTCGCTTACTATTTGATGAGCTTGGGTATCTGAGGAGGTCCATCCGAAGTACTGAGTGGGTTATGGTTGAGGGAATCGTTACGTATGTAAAACCGACACTGACGGCAAAGCATAACACTGTATCTGAGTGTGTCTTACTGTACTCTTTATGGCCGTACTACTTCAGTGTCGCTGAAAGAAACAGTGACGTGCTGAATGCAATGTTGCAATGGCGGCTGGTTGGTTCTTCGTCTCTAAGGTGTTGGCGGGGTGTACTTAAACAAAGGGCTTTACAACAAAGCACAGGAAGACGAGACGGGTGCGTTTACCTGTCTCATCTTCCTGTGCTTTGTTGTAAGTCCTTGTGTTTAAGTACAGCGCGCCAACACCTTAAAGATGCAGTAGTGGAGGGCTCCAGATTGATTTCGAGTGAGTGAGTGAGTGAGTGAGTGAGTGAGTGAGTGAGTGAGTGAGTGAGTGAGTGAGTGAGTGAGTGAGTGAGTGAGTGAGTGAGTGAGTGAGTGAGTGAGTGAGTGTTAATTGACGCATATTGGCGTGCGGTACGGTTTTTCGTATTTTTATTTAAAATAAATCACTCGGGTACGTAAGGGACGCTACGCAGTCGGTTTAAGCTCACTGAATGAGCTGTGCGCACTTGGACTATGCGCAGCTTACTCGAACTCAGGAACACAAAACAATGAAATAAACGTCGAAATGCGCAGTTCACGTGCCCTCGCTGGGTGGGACACCCCGTGCTGTGGTGAGGGGATTTCGAAGCAAGAGCTGAAACGGGGAGAACCCCGTGTTCTATTACAAACATACGCGCCCAAGTGTGGCCCTTCTATGATGAAGTTACGCACAGTCATTTTCCTCTATAGGGTCCCGTATAGGTCGCTTTAACGTCCCGAAGACTACAACGCCCAGTGTAGATTGTCTTCCTTACTTTGCGTGTTTCGGTCCCGGCTGCGGTCCTCGCACGGAGTCGATCCATCTCGGCGGTCGCTCGCATACGTTACGGCCGAGAAAGGAGGAGACGACCACGTCGGGAAAGCGCCGGCAACCGCGGTGGTCGCGTGGTTGTCGTCCAAGCGGAGAAGATAAGGGGAACGACGGTGATCGATTGTTCTCCGCCCTTGTCCCGCATGTGACGTCTGCCGCGCAGTGAGTGGCGGAGATAGACGAGGAAAAAGAAAGAAAGAAAGAAAACGGCCTTTGCTTCTGTACTCTTTGTTTCGTAGTCGCACTCTATTCTAGCTCTTTATCTTTCCGCACTGTCCATTCTTCGTTCTAATCGCGGTTGTCGTGGGCCTTTTCTTTGCCTTCCTGTTGCACCGCGACTGCACGGGGCGGAACTGTCGATAGCGATGGACCACTGCACGCGCTGGCAGCTTCGTCTGGAGGGAAGACCGTTGCTATAACGTATTGTCACGTGAGCCATAATGGAAACGAGAAGAGGAAAAAAATTCACAGGGATACCTAAATCACCTTATGCGTCGGCAGTGCAGGAACATAGGAAGCTGTTGATACTTTACCGAAGTTACGTCAATCCTCTCCTGCCAATGAAAATTGTCTGCTCAGGTGACGTCACTTGCCTCTAGCCAATGTGAATTATCCGGTCTAATGACGTCACTTCCAACCAATGGGTGAATTTAATGAGACATTACTTTTTTTTCTCCGATGAGGCTTTTAATGCTGCAGGATTAGAATAGTCAAGACGACTCTATTATTGCCATTCTGGTCATACCTATACACAACGCCCGCTGCCCATGTACAGTACATATGAGTGTAATGTCGGAGAAGATTTGTAAGCAGCTGTTTTGCCTTGTCACCAAACTCTGGGTTGTGACTTCGTGACGTGCACCCTCTTGGAAATAAGTGTCCGTTATACGAGTGGTGCCATGTCAAATTTTAAAACCGTTCTCCCTCGCTGTCCGAGCATATGCTATATGGCTTTGTAGAATGCTGCTGCGTGCTAGTTGGTTCATTTCGAGGAGGGGGGGGGTGGGGGGGGGGAGTAATAATGCGCGGATATGACGGGGACAAGAGGTGTCGTGTTCTTTTCTTTGCCTCTCGTTCGCGTCAAATTCGTGCAGTCTTGTTCCTTTCCATCCACATGCGGTACGCCATGGGGCGTAATTTGGTAGCCAGCATACACAGAATAGACTCGCGACACACACACACACACACTGGGAGGTATATTACATCGTCTCGCCTTACGGCCTCCAGCGTGTGTCTGAGACCAACTCCGTGCGCGGATATAGTTCGCGAGTCGAGTACGCAGTTAAAAACAAAAACAAAGAAAAAGTGACCGCATAAAACGCAGCGGACTATACGCTGAGACAGCCGGGCTCTGTGGGCCCGCTCCGGGGAGGTCCTCTCGAAACACGTGTTCGCGCGCGCACGTTTATAAAGCGCACGTGTGGGACGTCGTCTGCGGCGCTCTACGCGTGAGGTCGCGACGCCATCGCGCGCTCACAGCGTGGCGTGACGTCACGAGCCACATCTTGTGCAGTTCGCAGACAGGCACGCACCATCCTGTGCTCACGGCGTAGGCTTGCGTATCGCGGCTAGCGACTATGTAGTGATGATTAGCCCAGTGGAGCAGTATGTATAGTATTGCGCAACACCGCCCATTGCCTGAAGAGGAAGCCCCGAGATATCGTCTGCACGACTTCCGGCAAGCGTCCGTTGGCGTCGCGTCGCCTCTGACGGGCTCCCCAAAGACGTCTTCAAAACAGTCCGTGCCAAGCTGGTAAGATCCGACCTAATGTCGGTTAATATGTATGGGAAGCCTGAGGTGGTACGCCTGGGAATCCCGTGTTTCGCGTGTCAGATTCGCCCGTTGCCTGCACATTCCCCGTCACGTGACTATTGACGGACGCTCGGTCACTATCGCTATCATTCCGAGAGTGATATAAGTCGCGCAGCGATGTAACTTTATAGCGTTCCAGTCGCCGCTATTGTCGATCATCGCACCCTGCCAACCCCGCTCCGATCTGCACGAGCGTTTTGATGCATGCAGGTCGCATCGAGCCGTGTCATATGTCGAGGGCTGTACCCCGATAGAACACTTCTCAGCCAGTCAAACCTCGCTGAGTATATCTTCATTACGCGGACACTTTATTAATGCGGAATCATTTCTAGGCTACGTCGACGGGGTCGTGCCACCAAAACGCGTCCGCAGTGAATGTGACGTTCCCAGAATAGGCAGCATCAAACGAATAGTTGTGATCGATAGAGGACGATGTGCGGATGATGCGCAAGAGATTTGATGTCAGTAGTATGATTAGTTAATTAATTAGAACCGATAATGTAAAAAAAGTCGAAATAGCGCGGATGTCGATATAGTGAGTGGACGGCAAAATAGTGGGAAAAAACAAAGAAATGAAAATAAAGTTTGAAATGGATTGAAATGTGTTTGACAACTCATAATCAATCGAACAAACAGTTTGATTAACATAGAATAATTAGTTAATTAATCGGAAGCAAACGTCAGTGGACTCAGAGGGGCAAAGAGAGGCGTCAATGCTTTCCCATTCTTCCAATGGGGGTAGCCGCAGTGATCTCTACAGTTTTTTTTTCTTCATCCCGTACTGAAAGCGACGTTTACCTTGCGTGGACGGCGTCCCGCAGTCGGCCGTATATAGGTTGCGTGACACGTGCCCTCGAGCACGCCGATGCACATGCGTGCTGGGTTTGGTCGACAGATCCTGGAGGAGGAAACAAGTGACGGTGACAGCACGCGTTGTGTTTTTCTTTTGGTGCGCCCACGGTCGCTCGCCTGGACGAAGCACGCAAGCTTACACCGGACGTCTCTCCCTCCGCCTTCCCTCTCCCCCACTTCCCCTCTCCTAGCGTGCCGCTGTCGTTGTATACGCGGTGAAGCACGCATCACTGTATACGCCACCGTATACGCACGCATGCACGCGCTACGCCGGACGCGCAATGTCTTGTGCGCTTGCGGTGCTCCGGACCTTGCGGCTTTGTTGTTGTATTCGCCTGCCCCTAGCGGCGTATCGATGTCTGCAAACAGTCGGCGTTTATAAGCAGTGCTGTATTGATCCGCGCAAATTATTGACGATACACGCGATTCATTTCATTTCATTTCATTTATTAATACTGTCAGCCTCCTTAAGAGGCTATAACAGGAGTGGAAAACAAAACGAAACTGAACAGCAAAATAAGTAATACAGAACATGTGGAAAACCATAGTTACACCTTAGTTAATCAAAAAAATCGTCTCTGAAATACACGCACAAACAAAACCAAGAATGCATTACACAGAAATCAGAACAACAGCCATCTTATACAGCAGCAATCTGACCTCATCGCCCAGTGTTAGAGTCGCGTTAAAATCTAATCGCTTCTTCGCAAGGCGTGTAGCCTGGGTCGGTATAACGCGCATCGATTACACTTTTGAATTTCGCGCCTTTTGACATTGGCTGACGGGACATTGGCTGACGCGGCGCCCTAGGCTTCAGCCAATAACGAAGACCGAACGTGGTGTCTGGTGTGACGTCACTTCAGCCAGTGGCGAAGGGCGGAAAAGTCGGAAGTGGCATGGAATGTGTTGCAAATCGTTATGTTACATGCCAGTCTCGGATCATTTTGTTTCTGTTCTCTTCTTGGCCACCGAGGTCAGCTATAGTTTTTTGCTCGCGCAACCAGGGAAACATCAGGAAAGGCGCGAGCAAAAAGCGAAAGAATCGACCGGCGCGCTCTGCATAATATCACCCGCAGCGCGCGCCCATTACCTAACCGAGTGAGTTTCCGGGAGCCGTATGCATGGGCGACGCGTAACTGTCGTTTCACGGGTCTCTGGTCGCTTTAATGGGACTCTGATGGCAGCGACCATCAGCGAAAAAATCTATACCGCGCCTTCGTGGGCGGGGCCTCCCGGGCAGAAAACTGTCAACGCGCGCGTAGAGCTCTCGCACACACACAGCTCGATTGGCGCCGCTATGCAACCATCAGCGTTAAAAACTTCTGCGCACTGATGGGACTCCCGTCAGTGTGCAGGCAAGAGAAGAACGCAGAAGAGCCGCATTCGATTCGCGAACACCGCAAAAGCAGGAACAGCCGAGGCAGCCGCAACGCGCTCTGAACGCTCGACTGGTTCGCCGCTGCTCGAACGGAAGAGATGTGTCCTCGATGCTTTCGCGTGCCCCCCTCCCCTCGCGACTGCCTTGACGGACCGCTGACGCGCGTCACGCCGCTAACGAGCCCACGGGGGGAGCCGTAACGGCAGCAGGAGATGGAGAGGGGTAAGTGGGGAGGGGAGTACGGTAGAAACTCCCCGGTAGCGCAACTAAAAAACTCCCGCTGTGCACACCTCCTCACCCGCGGCTGTAACTCCCTCCCTCACCTCGTCACCTGGACTTGCACTACCGCAGCTGCCCTGTGGGAACGACGTCATTTCCTTTTTTCTGACCCTCCTCCCCCCTCTTCGACAATCCTTCAACCTATTAGGAAACGCTTGTGTGCACTCGTACTGCGCGTACGCCGGCTGGCTCACGCAACCATTCGCAAAAAACAGACCCCCCTCCCCCCACCCCCCAGACCCCCGCACAGCCTCCTGCCACCCACCGTCGTCGCTCTGACAGCGTAGTATTCGCTGTAGGCGCTACGCACGCGCGTTCTGACAACTTCGGTGGTCGCCCAGCGGGGTGCCTTGCTCGGAAGGAGGCCAGGACTGTGTAGGGGGCAGGCGTAGCGGCGAAAGGTCCTTCTTGTCGGCGCGTCTTCATTGAAAGCCTTCGAGAACGTCTTAGTTTATTTCTTTGTTTACCTGTAACGGACTTAACGCCTTTGAGATGGGGGATAATTTGTATATGAACTTACGTACGCTTGTGCATTGATCTATTCTGTATAACGACTTTATGGAGAACGCTTGATGAGTGTCGAACAAACTTTTTCCGTACAGCAAAGCTGCGTGACCGTGCTTATCTCTTCATCTGGCTCTCCGCGTACCGAGAAATTCTGGGGAAGCGCATTTTTTTCAACTGGGAGTTGTTTGTGAACGATTTTGTTTCCCTTTATCGTAAGACTTCACGGCACAACGGTCAGTATATGCTCAGATAACCTCTCGGGGACGCTTGTAGTTTTCTGCTGTTCTGTCAGAAATGCAGCCCTTTGGTTTTCTACGGCGGTCTTAACCACTCGGTACGAGCTTGGGACAAACGATAAAAGAAAGCTTTTTGCTGCGGATGGGAAGTTTAGACTATTCCCATCGACATGTTCGTAACAGTATCCCACAATATTCGACAGTTGCATCAAAATTACAGTTGAACCTCGTTATAACGAAGTTGAAGGGAGCCCGGCGATTACTTCGTTATAGCCGTAGCTTCGTTATAGCCCCCTGTTGGCCGAGAATCCAAGGGGAATCGTCATTCCTTCGTTATATCCGTTATTTCGTTATAAACAGTTTCGTTATAACGAGGTTGGAGTGTATTTTCAAAAATGTTCCCTATTGGTTTTCTAGTCTTAACTGCTCGTTGCGAGCGCAGGACAAACTTTAAAAGCAAATCTCGCTACGCACCGGAAGCTAAGACTATTCCATTCAGTGCATCTATAAGAGTGTCTTGCAATAATCCACGGCTGCCTGGCAATTAAGCGATGCGGAAGAAGGCTGGGCTTGCTTTCTTCACCTTGTTCTGTCTATTCTAGCTTCTTCATTGTGCCGCGTAGACATCCTCCTAGCGAGAAGCAGTTGTGCGTATTCCGACCTCTTTTTTCTCTTTCCTGTCAAGGAGAAGAAAAACAACACAAAAGACGCGATAAAGTAAACGTCTTCCGTTCGTCCGCTGTACGTGTCGCTACTCGTTTACCTATACCCGCATCCACGGACCTTGTACACAACACGGTCGCCGTTTCCGCACACTGCCTCCTGTTACGGCCGTCCTTAATCACCCTGGAATTGAGCTGTTCCTCCGCATTTCTCTCTCTCTCTCTCCACTCAGGGGAGGGGGGGAGGGGGCAGTACTTTGGTCTCCTGCACAGGACAGGCGACGACCCTGACATGCAACCGCGCGGCGCCGGCGCTGCGCACGTGAGGGGCATGCCGGCGCCAGGAAAGCTAACCGCGGCCGCCTGGCCCTCACTGCAAGCAGCGCGTACTACTCCTCACTGCGCACGCAAGGCAAAAAAAAAAGCACTTGGAGAGAATGCCTGTCTTTTCCTTGTTTTGAAGTTCAGTAATTTATCAGCGTCGTGGAATGCGGTCTTCCAACGGATCAATCGACCGCTTTGGTGCACGATATGTCTGTCAATGGTGCGAGCGTATTCAATCTGTTTTATGTGGGGCGTAACTCTGTGAGTTACGTAGATTCGCGTAACCTTGACAACGCAGGGCAGAGGCAAAGCATGCTACGGGGAGAAGCTAATTGTGAGGGCATTTGCAAGTTCGTGCAGTTGCCCGCGTGGTGCGCGCGTGTTGCTACCTTGTCCCGTGTTGTGGAGCTATAGGACAAGCTCGGAATTGGCTTGTCTGTATACTTGCGCGCATGTTTTTAGTCTCGTTTGGTAAGCGGATAGCGGTATCGAAGTAAATACTGTAAATACGAATAAGATATTCTCAATATTTTCTAGCGGGATGTGCCTTCATAGAGCTTCCGTGCAGCTCTGCGTGGTTCTGAGGCGCCTTTGCTGCTTGCCGACTGCCCGTGTCACTAGTCACTTTGCCGCTCAAGGCAGTGACTAGTGACAACGCCGGACCGAGTTCGCGCCATGAACACGTGCGAAGCGACTCAAACTATAAGTCGACTGTGGACTTCCGAGAGAGCACGTCAGCCTCCTTGTTTGATGAGCTAGGCTGTAATAGGTTTTTGGTTCCTGATTCGCTGGTGTCATCCCAACAACCACCACTATACCAACAGGAACAACACTCCCACGCGGAAATCCCATCTTCTCGCTTGGCATTCCTTAAGCGTTTTCGCCCTGTCGGCTGTATACCGGCAATCCTGGCTGCACCGCAGGAACCATGCACGCCTTGGCGATGCCATTAGTGCACGCGTCGTCCGCGTTCCACATTTTTTCGGAAGCGCCGTTATAGGAATCCCCGCGCGAGCATTCCTTATTCGAGCTCGCGCGTCGGGAGACACACATCGGCTGAATGTTTCTGTCGGCGCACCGTCCCTCTCCGGAGCAGTCCTCAGTCGGCGCTGGAAAAGCGCGCGCCCGCGGGCAGCCCTCGGAAGGGCACGAGGCGAGTCGAGCAGCGGGGACTCGTGTAGGAAACGCTCCACTTGCGCTGGGCACGTTTCCAAGAGGGGGCCCCTGGAAGAGCGGTAGCAGCAGCGGCGCACGTTGTTGCAACAATGCGATACCCGCAGTGACCCCCCTGAAGGCCTGCGCCGGTTCTCCCTGCGGGGAGGAAGAGCTTCGGTGATAAGAGTGCCTGCGCAGCGTGTGTCGCTGGGAGAATACTAACGTAATTTGTCGTCGTCACTCTTTCGTCGTCTCTCGCGCTGTCGTCCCTCCATAGGAAGCAGACGAAACCCCCCCTCCCCCTAGTCGCTGCTCGCGAATGTCTGTCGATGCGGCTGCTTTCCCTCGCTGTGGAAGAAACTGAACTTTATGGATCACTCCGTTACGGCCGCCAGTTTCTCCGCAGGGGATTTTCCTGCGACGACGAGTTGGACCGGCGGGGAAAGGGACATCCGTTGGTCTCTCTTGTTGCGTTTTTGTTTTCGGTACAGCGCTTTTTGTTTTTGCAGTTTTTGTTTTCGGACGAACATCAGTGCTGGAACGCTTTAGGCCCTTTGGCGAAGGTGACTTGTGGTGACGTGGTTCTTACTGGGCTTCGCAATACGGCGACACGTTGTCGACTGAACTGTTTCGGTCACTGAGGACGACGCGGAAGACGTGTAGGGAGTAAAGTGTTCGCAGCGTGGTCCGTCTCGTTATTTCGTGCGTCGCCGCAGTGGGGAGGGTGTGCTCAATACGTGTCGCCAAGCGGTACCCACGTCCTTGGCTCGCTAAGTCGCATGAACCCGTACGAAGAAACTGCCAGGCCTCGCGCCTTCTTCCCGGGCTAAGAATTCACTGTAGTACCTCACCCACCTACATAAAAAACCACGAGTGCACATTCCCAGGCCCACCTGATACGCGTCAGCACGTGACCACAGGGGACGCAACCCCATTCCCCTGTAGCGTGCTTTTTGTTTTCTGTTCTCCTTTCGTATCTCAGCGTGAATAGGATTCCTAGCCAACTCGTCCAGTCGACTATTCGCTCAAGGATGGCCTGGGTGATTTGGCTCATGAAGATATATCTCGGCATCCTAGGCGCTTAGACCCTTGAGAACAGTTCCCGCTACTCTGGATGCCTTACACGATAAAAACTTCTTTCGCGACCCTATACCGCTTTATGTAGACGCCGTCCGTAGACCACTCACTACTCCAGAAGCGTGTCGGGAACCTTACAGCACGACCCGTTAGCTTTTCCGGCCATAGGCGAAGTGGTCTGTGCAACGCAAAAAGCAGTTTTCATACACCCTGCTGGCATTTGTCCTCTTCGGGCCCCCTATAATCGTCCTGCCTTGTCGAAGCAGCATCATTCGTCGTCACATCGATCAGCGGACGCCGGCGGAAAACTGGAAGCATCAAATTACAAGCTTTCAATGGACGCTGTAAAAAGGCTTCCTGTCTTGAGACAGATATTTGACAGTTATAGTTACACCCCCCCCCCCCCCCCCCCTCGAAAGCTTGCAGACACATAGAGAGATAGCGTGAATGATCTCATGTTTTGATTACCCGGCTCAAGAACACAAATATTTGCCCTCGTTGGTCAGGTAAGGATGACGTGGTCCAAGAGTGGTGACGTCATTTAGCCTTCCTCTTGCGGAAAACTGCTACTCCTGCTGCTATTGTATTTCTCTCTGTGCTACTGCTACGAGCAGTAGCAGCAGTACAACAACTGATACTACGACTACTACTGTGCAACGATAACGCAGACCCTGGACAACCTTCCCGACACAGCACTCACCGCACTGTGTTAATAATAATAATAATAATTGTTTTTTTGGGGGGAAAGAAAATGGCGGGGTATCTGTCTCATATA
Source organism: Amblyomma americanum (assembly GCF_052857255.1). NCBI lineage: Eukaryota > Metazoa > Arthropoda > Arachnida > Ixodida > Ixodidae > Amblyomma > Amblyomma americanum. The sequence goes on along the minus strand of NC_135506.1, from coordinate 32,091,928 downwards.
TCATTGGACACTTTAACCGCGCCGTGAGGGAAGGGATAAAAGAGGGACTGAGAGATGAAAGGAAGAAAGAGGTGCCGTAGTGGAGGGCTCCGGAATAATTTCGACTACCACCTGGTCGAAATTATTCCGGAGCCCTCCACCACGGCACCGTGTTAAAACGGCTTTCTTGGACCAGCATGGTCCGGCCACGACTTCTTGCGGGGGGACTTGCCCACCATCCCCGGAGGAACAGAAGCGGAGGTAGCGAAGCTTCCACCCCCGAAACAACGAGGGAACCATTCAAGCTGGACGGGAGTGCTGGACGTTTGTTCCTTTATCTCGTGCCGTTGTCCGCACACAAAGCCCGGCACGCGATAACGCCGCCCTCCTGTGGTGTACGTGCGTGTTTATGTCTGCGTGCAGAGCGGGCATCCCGGATGTTTACATGCCTTCCCCTCTACTGATCTTCCCGCTTCGTCGCGCACTCAGTGGCAGTGCGATGGTTTATCACACGCGTCACGGCTGCAGGGGTCCAGAATGGGATGCCACGGCGGGGTTCGCTATAGATTCGTTGTACGCAGTGGCGTTTCGTAATTGACGAGCGCCCCGCTACCTGGCTCTAATGACAGCGGTCAATATCGAGCTGCCACGTCTGTCATCAGGGAGCTGCCGGGTTGCGCTCTGGCCACTAGGGGAGATATCTGATAAGTAAAAACGATCCCAGTGCAAAGTTTTATATGCCGCACTTCGGGTTATTTGGTGTGCACGTATGTGGTCACAAAGAATGCTGTTTCCGAAGGCTGTTGAGATGCAGTGTTATACATTGTCCTCTATACTAAAACTTATTTGTTGTCAGCCCCATTGCGAATAATCCACTTGTGTCATTCGATGATTGTCGCAGCGGTGGCCTTTAGTGGTTTGAGCATCCGCTTCGCATGCGGCAGGTGCGGGGTTCGATCCCCAGTTCCCTCCGGGTACCCACCGGTGATACAATAGGTACAAGCTTTCCCTTGACTTGATGCTCTGGCTATTTGGGGTGATATGCTCGGAAAACGGGTCTTTGACCCCACCTTGAGTAGACAAAAACACCAGGTTTCGTAGCAAGCAATATAACTGTCAGCTCCCTCCCTCCGCTTGGAACAAAGCACCCGTTTTCAAACCTGAAACACTTCGACGGCGACTCGTTGTGTGGGGAAAGGAAGATGAAACACTGTTATCAAGCGGCACAATTAGTCCGGGAGCCTTCAAGAGAGTCCTCCCTCCTAAAGAAGTAAGCGAAGATAGCCGTCGTGTTCAACGGAGATTTCCACTGTACCGAGATTGTGGCGCCCCCTCGCGCTCAGATTTCGCTCTTCGTTGGAAGGAGAAGCCTGTTTGCTCTCTCGCTCTTCTAAACCGCAATCCGTCCTCCACGCGGCGCGCGCGCGCGCGCGCGCTCTTTCCGCGGTTCTGGTTTAGCCCGCTCCAGCTCTGCGCGTTGGCGTCGACGAGGGCTCCTTTCGCACTAGTGTCGTTATTAATTAGCCAGCAATCCTCGCGACGCCCGCTGCCGCCGTTGTCGTCCTGTCGCCGGCAGAAACAGCCGAGAGAGAGTGTGTGTAGGAAGGGACTCCCCCGTCGACGAGCGACCGACCGACCAACCGAGCGCTCCCGTCGCGTCTTGAAACGCCCGCTCTCTGGCAGGGTGCCAACAAGACACTGGGGCGCAGGGACGAGAAGACTGAACCGCTGGGATATAGCTAACAGCAGCAAAAACCTAGCCCGCAGCTAACGCCGGGTCGTTACAGCGTTTTGCGCAGCACTGTTTCCGGCGCCCGGACGCGGCCCCAGTCCTCTCTCCTGTGCTTTTTGTTCACTGTCCGCTGCGTCTTCTCTGTTTATGTCTCCTATCCTGAAACGCTCTTTGCTGTAAGACGGAGGCGTCTAACGCAGTCATAAACAGGCCCGAGGAACGACCGTTTCCCCGGCTCAATCGCGGAAAAGTGAAGGGCCCACTCTCTCCCTCTCTTTCGCCCCCCCCCCCCCCCCCCCCCCCCCCGCCTTTTTCGTTTTCCTATACTTTTGCTTCTACCGCGGATGGCATTGATGGCACACTATTCCGAACCACTTCCGAGGCGTTACAAAAGTAATGATACAGGACCGTAAGAGGGAACCCTGTATACGCTAGTACTGTGCGCACTTACCTCTTGTGTATATAATATAAGCCACGCGAATGTCAGGTTAGAGTACGGCGCGCTATTGTGTATCTGAGGTGGTCGGCCGGGTACACAGTACTCTAGATGTGTAATGACAAGCTGGGCCTATTCTGGCCTGAATGTCAAGCCTAGAGTGCGTGCTCTCTAGGGAAAGCCGGAAATAAGTGCGTTAGATGCCCGGGGGTGTTCGTAGTCGAGACGTGAGCTTGGCGCAAGACGAATGGATTGGGATACGGAAAACACCTTTCAAGTAAGAACGAGGGACGGGTTGCAAGTCACTGCTCTTCATAGTTCTTATCTCCTCTGTCCCGTATTCGTCGCGCTACAAGACTCGCGGTTTAGGAAAGAAAAAAAATACACACCTGCACCTGTAGCGTATGCTAGTATATAGTAGAAGAATGTTATTCGTAAAGAGTGAGAAAGGGAATCACGGGATGTAGCTTGGACGTTTTCACTGGCGCACGAAGTATGAATGTTCACTGTCCCTGAGGTCCGGAGCGAATTCGCCCCCCCCCCCCCCCCCTTTACCATGGTTTTGACTGTACTGTACAAATACAACCTCTTTACTTCGTCTTCGTGAATTATCGCCATCGCGCAGACATTCGTAGAATACGCAAGAATTACTACAGCAAGGAAATATACAAACCGCAACTGGATTAAGAACAGGCAATACGAAGCGCCGCGTATTGCTTGCAGGGCTCGGGACGGAAGTTCTCACTCAAGGAACAAATTTATTTTGCCTCCGCATCTTGCTTATAGCATCTAAGAAGAAGTAGTTATGGGGATATTATTTCGTTCATAACAAGAATTATCTAGTTAGAAAACAATAATTACGTCTCTCTGCTGTGTAGCGTGGGAGTAATTGTTGGTTGCATGCCAGTAAGGTTTTTTTACCTTCCGTACACCGCTTACGTGCACACCTGTGTTCGGCAGTCGCGCAGGCTGCATGCGCAGCCAGCAGAAAACGACGCCCTCAAGTGGAAAAGGAAAAAAAGAAAGCAAAACAAACAAAAAAGAGAGATAGTCATTTCATTTGGCGGTGCACCCCTTCGGTCGGAGGAGACTTGATTTGGCCGCTCGCACACACACACACACACACACTTCGAGTCGGGCGCGGCGCGGGTTGCTCCAATTTTCTGGGCCGCTTGAAATACACCTCTCATATCGATCGGGAAACCCTCTAAGCTACCTCCCCCCCCCCCCCCCCCCCACACACACACACACACACGGCTTTCTCCCTTCCTCTTTCCCCCCTCCTTCTTTCCTCCTCCTCCTCATTTTCCCGCAATCTTCTTCGGCGTCTTTTGCAGGCACGGTGTCTGAAGCGGGTGAAGAGGTTATAGGAAGACCGAATTTATTGGCGGGGTGCGGCTGGCGTGCCCGCGAGGGAGGGAGGGAACGGCGGGTGCGCGGTAATGACGTATGGCCTTCCGTCGGTCGAAAAAAAAACACGAGCTGCCATTTATTTTTCTTATCGGCAGAATGCTGCGCACTCCGCGTGGTTTACGCGGGGCGAACTGAAAGCGGTAACGGCGCTGTGCGCATTACAAATCAATGTAGAAAACAAAAGGAGACACGATAACCTGCTCTTTAATCGTTTCGATAACTTGCGTCTCTTTTTTTCTTTTCTGTCAAAAGGAAGGGAAAAGGCTGGATATTAGTTGACGTGATTGCAAGGACATTGTAATTACAGCAGCGTACGGGGCAGGTAAGCAAGCGGAATGCGGCGAGACCAAAGTTTATTAGTGCATCTTGGAGATGCCTCATGCCTGTGGTTCCGGTAACGGATTACTCAAGTGTCCGATGCGTCCGGAAAATTTAATTTTAAATATGAGGTATAGCCTGTTTTCGCAAAGTATATAGGTGGCCTCTAAGTAAGGCGGTTATTTCGACTTCAATGCAAGTTTACGATCAAACAGAGAAAGGTCACGCCCCAAGAGATTTAGCATAGCTTTCATTTCATTTATTTATTTACCCTCAGGGCCGTTAGGCGTTACAGAGGGGAGTGGGAATAACATACAAGTACAAAAAACAAAACAGCAGCTAAAAAATTTGAATATAGTTACAGCACACACTGGTTTAATATCAATAACAGCACTAGCAAAAGGCAGCATTACACAAAACAAACCACAAAAGAAAACAGCAGCTAATAAAATAAAACATAGATATAGACAGACTTATATAAGAGACAGAGACTTATGTCTGCACTTCGGCTCCATCTTTGCTCGGTGTATTCTCTTTCTTCATTTTATTTCGTTTTATCGAGTACTGGTGTGGGAGATGCATTACGTAACTTCAAGAAATAAAGCATTACCAAAGCAAGCGCTGGCGGTAAGCATTGTCGTTTTGCTTTAGCTGCTCGGCGATGAAAAAGGGATTTATTTTGGCCCTAGCCCGAGGGATGGAAAGGAACTTGGAATATGCGCGACCGCTTGCGCGGCGATTTTAGTTCGCGAAATCGATGCAATTAAGACGCGCGATTGGTTTAGAAATTGAAGAGCTTACCAAGAATCAAAACAATAAGAACACACATCCCTTATAATAATGGCCTTTAGACAGTCTATAGACTTCTTATAGACGCTATTAGCTTCCTATAGATATTTATTTTTCTCTATCCATAGTGTATAGATTGTCTATGGGCAAAGGTCTACTAAAGGTATATGGCCATAAATCTCTAGATTGTCTATAGGATTTGTATTGCCTATAGACTGTTTTCTAGAGTTCGTCTATAGAGAGTCTATAGATTTATAGACAGAAGTCTATGGGCAGTCACTAGACTGCCTAAAGAAGTCCTTGAAGGGATGAGCTATAACGGCGAAGAGAAATTCGTGACACGTCGGTTCTGACTTTCAGAAATGAAGAAGAATGATTCCTACGAATTCTGTACGAAATGCATCAGCCGTGGTCGGGTCACCCGAACGCAAAACGATATGCGAGACAGAGTCACTGCATTAGAGGTGGGTTTGGCTGCACAGCCATGGCAGGGGCTATCGACCTCCCCCCGGAAAACCATCTCGGAGAATCGATATGGTTTTCCGACGTGGTCTATGTAGAGCGGTGGCTCGCGTGCTTCGTGACTCTTGCGTCGAGCACGGCGCATAATGTCGACCACCCGCTGTGGGGTAAGGTGCAGTGTATACCGGCAAGCGAATCGAAGTGCCGCTTGAATCGCATCCGTTGTGCCCTGTGGCGACTTCGACTGGTCAAGTGGGAATCTGTGTGGCTCTTGGGGGGGGTCTCGTTAAAGGGATCTGAAATTGGCTAGACGTGACTGAAATGCAGTTCCTTGCTCAGTGGCGATCAGAGACTGAGTTTGTTCAAAGTTCAACTTTCCGTCTCAAAGGTGCCCCCGTCTCCTTTCTGAACACGCGCACGCACTGGGAAGAAAAATAAACAGGAAAAAAATCGCACGTCAGCAGTCGCTGGTCAAGCCACGATCTGGGCCCGCTTGCACGAAGCAAATGAAGAAAAAAACATTAGTGGTTTTTGACGAAAGGAAGTGGTGCAGTAACTGTCTCACTTCTTGGTGGACACATCAACCGCGCCGTGAGAGAAAAGAGGAAGGTGGCAATTAAAGAATAAATAGCTTAGTTTCGGTGCAGTCTTATTCGACGTGTAAACTCTCCCCGGTTACTAAGGAAAGGGAAGGCGCATCACTGCCTTCATAGGCGGACACCATCACCATCTCAAAGCGCGGCTGAGGTGACCAAGAACGGATTTAGACCGCGAATAAAATTAGACTGGGAAATAGACTGTCTTATTTGCTGTGTCGGACTCAGTTTTATAGTGTTAGTGGAAAGGACTCATGATGTAATGATGTCAACTTTCGGGATTCTTCGACGCTCGCCTTCAGCGCCTAGGACGCTATCGAGTCGAAGTCAACGAAGTCTTCGCTATAGTGCTGCCATGCTAGACAAAATTTCTCGCGTGCCCGATTACTCTTATCAGTGGCTACCGGGCTTCAAGAGTGAAGACGAGGGTTCGCTGGTGGAAGAACTCGGGAAAAACCGTTATAACGCCACTGAGCTCCGATAAGGAGTCGAGATAAGCGAGCCAGACAAGAGGGTCATAAAGATACTGCGGGAACCCGGCGTGCGTTATCGCGAGACGGTTGAGAGATCGACAGATTAAGGTTTGGAAAGAGGAACACTTCAGCTACGGCATTTTAAGCGTGAAATGATTACTGGACTTCGCAGATTTTATGGAAGGCGTCAGGGTTGTGGATCTGTGGAGCCCGCAGGAGCCGGTGCGTTGCAAAGCAGGTAATTGGATTCGTATAGTCAGTTTAAGCCAAGGAAAGCGATTACAACCATATGAAATGGCGGCTGCTCTAATTCCGTCAACGTGTCCTGCCTTGTTACCATAAGCCTGTTCTTGGGTTCCCTTGATTCTGCTCCTTATTTATGATGATAATCATGTATTTTTATGGCGCAAGGGCATCTGTGGCCAAAGAGTGCCATGGCACAAGGTTTTTTTCTTATACTCGAGGTGGGTCAAAGACCCATTTCCCAAGAATTTCACCCTAAAGAAGCCGAGCACCAGACAGGAGAATTCTCGTACCCATTGTATCACCGGTGGGTACCCGGCGGCACTGGGGATCGAACCCCGCACCTCCCGCATGTGAGGAGGATGCTCAAACGACTACGCCACTGCTGCGGTCCCACTCCTTATTCCAATGACACACGTCTTTAGATAGCACTGATCGTTAATAATTACTTACATTGCATTCCATTCGCTTCTAACTCTATTAGTGTCGTTCTCTGGGCTTCTACGAGTTTTCCTTGGGCCGTGGACTCGCCTACATGTCAGATTCCTCTCCGCAGGGCATTTAACGGCGAAACGAAACAATAATATATATAAAAAAAACAACGAACGAAGCAGACGGCGCGCAAAGCAGATTGCCTTTTTAGAGAACAAGAAATAAGACAGATATCATTGCCCGTATACGCGAAGCCGGCGCGTAGCTGGGCCCCGTGGGGCGAGGCGATGATATAAGATTAGCGCGAGCGCCCCAGAGATCCGTATCGCCTGCGACTGCTGTCGGCCACTTGACTTGGGCCGCCCGGCCAACACCGAGAGAGACAGCGCTCTCTGCTGGACACGGAAAGCCGGGCTACGCGGTAGAATGTGCGCTCCGTGTCTCTGTCAAAATATCCGTGCAGTGTCTTAAAAGCAACGGGGCGCTCGTACGGTCAATTTTCGCTCCTCAAGGCGCGGTGTTTGCAGCGCGCAGTTAATTTACGGGCGCGTGGCAGACTTGTCGCTTTTCGTCTGCTTCGTGTAGCAGACGAGCGCGCAGCGACGCCTCGTTCTGTATTCGACAGCAGACGACGCGTGAGACGGTGCATGCGCTTTCCGCGCGGTGCAGCGTTAAGCGTTAGTGTCTGTAGTCGGATACAACTCAAGAACGAAGCCCGTCAGAGGACCCCCTTCCAGGCAACGGCGTAGGCCGATCGTCATGAACCTGCTAGCGTGCAATGCAGAGATAGGACTATCCCCTTTCAGCTCCCACTGCCTGCATTTAGCAGGCTCATGAGAAAGGGCCGACGCCTTTGGCTGGAAGGGGGTCTTCTGACGGGGAAAAGCCACTTCCTTCTTGAATTGTATCCGACTATAGTACAAAGCGAAACACCTCACCTACAACTATCGGGTATTTGCAATCGCGTCACTGCATCCGCCACGTTGGCGAACCAGGAGCACGGCCAAAACCAGCGCCTTTCTATGCACCGCTTGTCACGCCGCCCTACTCCAGCCTGCACCGCGGAAGCTGTGCGTGGTTGCACCATCATGGTGTCCGTGACGTCAGGTGCAGGGCCGCAGTTTTAGAGAACATGCGATAACTTTTAGAGAACAGAGTTCATACGAAGAGCATATGCATTTGACCGATACAAGAGTGGGCCTTTACAGTTCGTACTCTCACTTTCGACTGGCGCAAGCGAGCACGATAACCTACGCCGAGTGTCAAATGTTTCCATTCTCGTATATTGGGGTGGGCTTTGCGTGCGTTAGCGCACGATAGCTCTCTCCTGGTTGGCTGAAGCCACGCCAGACCTTGCGCAACGCTGCGCCGAATTACTGGGACTAGAGCAGAGCCCATTCCACTGACCTGCGCATAACTGAACGGAAGGAGCGTGCCTATGCTCGGCGAGGGGGGATGAGCGGGACCGGGGGAAAGGGGAGTTGTTAGGCTGCATGCTGCGGCGACGAGATAATAGCGGGGGATAAACGGGGCTTTGGCGCGACGCGGCGCTCGCAATCGCAGGCTCAGAGCCGCGGGTGATTTAAGATTTCAGTTTGCGCCGGCGGCCGTTGATCGCGCGCGGCAGTAGCGAGCGCGGTAACGTATTGCCGGTAACGAGCTTACCCCCGTACGACGGCGCTGTGTGTAGTGAGCGGGTAAGGCGCCTGTTGGGAGGGGATTACGGCCCTGTCAGCTCCCCGGTAATTTACGGAGAGGTTGGAGGTGCGTGGCTGGAAAGAACGGTACACGCACCGGCGTGTCTGTCAGCGAGAGGATTTGACAGATAATACGCGTCGCCTGGGAGACGGGGACTAACTACTTTGAAGGACTCCGAGGTTAATGACGTGAGACAGTGCTGGCGCCCCCTACACCGACAGGCCCTCAGTGATGTCCAGGCCGAGTTATATATCAGGCAGCACGATAAGTGAATTTTTTTTTTACTTTCCCTTTCGACGCGGAGCGTTTCGTGCAAGCGCTTAGACTGGGGACGGTTTAAAAAAGGTAACGGAAAGTGCAGTGCCATCAGATATGCGATGACATATAAAATTCCTTTATTAGATTCTTTTTTTTTCTTTTATTCTAGGGTTACATTGTTCTTTCGCTTGCTTCGGTGGGGAGGATTTAGTGGCAGGCAGATAACAACTGCGATAAAAGGTGGCTGCACGATTTGGCTGAGCTGCAGGTAAAGGCGAGGCGCATATCATTATAGCGACTTAAGGTGTAGAATCAGGCCTAGGAGTTTTGTGATAAAAGATCGTTCGTTTTCGGTTCTACACCATGCGTAGCACTTTATTTCGGGTTATCGCTAATTATACAACGAGCCACGTGACTAGGGTTGAGCTCATTTAAGCGGCTACTAGAGGGCACCGCATTTGCACCTCTTCAGCCCCCCCCCCCCCCCTCCCGGGCTCGCCGCGAATAGATTAGATTGCGCAGGGCTGTGAAAGGACCGTTGCCTGCAATCCCTGAAACAAAGGAAGGCCTTTCGGAAGGAATGGCAGGTAGCACTCGAAGTATCTCCCGCGCGCTTTGACGTCCGCAGATAAGTGCCTTTTACTCTCGTCGAGATAAGCGGCGGACACTGACGCCATGTCTGCGAGATAAGGGCTACGACTGGAGGGCCATACAGGGGGTAGGGGGGGGGAGGGGAGGGGGAGGCTGCGAAGCTTCTCACCTCGTTAGTCTCTTGTCGTAAACGAGTGGTATACAGATTGGTCAAAGAAACTGGAGTTGGCGGGGGTTGGGGGGGGGGGGGTATGAATGGGGTGCAATAGACTGAATCGTATTCCCCCAACTGACGCAAGCATTATGATACGTGCGGTAAACCGAGCTAGTCCTGCTACCGGGCATGCTTCTGAGCACGGTGGCAACGACGGGAGAGATAACTGGATAACCCGACACCAATAAGGCCTATCGTGGTTTTTGCGCTAGGCGCGTCTGCAGGCTGATGTTTTCTCTCCCTTTTCGTGCTAATGTCTTTTCGTGCTAACTCCCAGAGGATGGCTCCGTGGTGGACGCAGAACCCGTTGCGAAATCCGGAAAATGCGATAGATTTGCTAATTTGCCACGTGGACGCATGAGCTCTCCCTGCAGGCAGCTCGTCTTGGGACACGCGCAGCACGAAGACGCCTTTTATTTTTTTGTGTGCGAGGAATCTTAACTGCCGCTACTGGGGAGACCGATGGCATTTGCTGCGGTGTCAAATCGTTCTCGTCTTTCGTGGGGATTAAAAAAAATGCTCCCGAGCACTGCAGTGTTAATACGATACGCTTCCGGTGTATCTTCCGCGCCGCTCACAAGATGGCAGCACGGAACAGGGCCAATAGCAAGGATAGGATTGGAAGTTAAAAAAAAGCACGAAAAAAAAAAAACTAAACAGGAAATTTAATTTACTCAACGTGGCGCTCGCCACCGTTGCGATTCAAAGGGGATGCCAATAAGATATAGCTAGGTTTTGATGACTGACCTGTATTCCGTTGGGTTGACAGGTGAGTTAGGCTTAACATGCCAAAAGCGTGCTTCTCCACGTTGCTGGTGGTACAACCCGCTGACAGTGCTCCCATAAGAGAGCACAACATGAGAGCATGTTTGTAGGCCTCACGGATTAATTCCGCTGACTCGGTTGATTTTGCGCGATAGCAGAAGGGCCCCGTCCTGCTGAAAATCCGCCGTCGGCGTTGCTGTCGGCGTGACCGAAAAATCCGGATTGGTCGAAAAAGTGACTGTTACGAAAGGCTCCCATAGATGGCGCCAGACACACCAGCTAATACGCGCCGAGCCCACGGGCCATCGGCCGCCGTTTTGCTCCTCACCCTTATAATAAACACGGGGCAGACGTCGACTCACGTTACTCTAGCGTCACCTCTCAAGCTGCTCGGCAGCAGTCCTATCGCTGTGTCTCCTGACCCCTGGATTGCGAGTCAGACGCGCGCTATACTGTTAGGCGACGCAGGCGCGTTTGTACGGCTGAGTTAAGGCGGGGCTTTATACATGTATCACGTGGTCTTTCACATAATGATTGTGACTGTGAAAGAGGGAGCAGCGTTTGTCTGCGTGGGCAAAAAAAAAAACTGCTGTCGCGTCATACCCTAAAAGGCGGAGCTTAATTGCCCCCCACAATTGTTGTGAAGCTGGGGCTCCTATCACATCACCAAACATCGAAAGAGCGGTCGGCGCAATTATCTTACGACAGCCACCTTGCTTATCGGTGTATTCCAGCTGCTGACGTGCGCATGTAAACATGTGCTTGTCCGGCATCACCCTGTTTATTCATCTTCTCCCGTGAGGCTTCATTCGTCCGCGGTGGGCGATAACGACCCGTTATGACTTGCGGCCTCTACGTTCTACGATTTAGTTCTTACTGCGTCGTAGCCACATGTGAGTTTTCTGAAATGTGTGCAGAGGTGTTCCCTCAGGCCATCCCTTCGACCCCCCCCCCCCCCCCCCCCCCCATTTTTTTTCCACCTCACGGGAATGTGTTTTTTTTTCTCTTTGAGCGTATTGCTTCTTAAGTTTTGTGAAAATTGCTACATTGATTTTCGTGTGGACCCTGTCTGATTGAAGGCTGACCTTCTGATCATATACTTCATTGTAGAGGTCCACGTATTTGTACATAAGCATTTTTTTAGAAAAATGCTGCTGCTTATGACGTAATTCACATGAGAATAGGTCAACTCTGCCTACCGACATTACAGGCTGAAAACTAGATGTCAGCTCAGCTTACGCATGTGTTTTACTTACTTTTAAATATTCTATTTTTACTGTTCCTCCTGTGCTGCCAAGGTCGTGGTAGCATGTTACCGTGGTACTCATTGTGCTGGGGTCGTTGCGTGTTATCGTGATCGCGTTGCACAGATTATATGAAACATTGTTGCGATACCACAAGTCCGGGTGCCTCACTTCTGTGGGGCAGGCTGTAGGATATCGCGCCTTTTCCTCTTTTTTTCCCCGTTCCTTTCCTTCTCTCTTTCTGGTTATTTCGTTCCTTTAACGCGATAGCATTAGAACCCTCACCGGGGGAAAAATGTATCGTTGGTCGCAAAATTCTCCCATTGGCTGGAGGGAAACGACGTCATCATACCGGAGAATTGCTATTGGCTGGAGGGAAATGACGTCATCATACCGGAGAATTGCCATTGGCTGGAGGGAAATGACGTCACCGTGCCGGAGAATCGCCATTGGCTGGAGGGAAATGACGTCATCATACCGGAGAATCGCCATTGGCTGGAGGGAAATGACGTCATCATACCGGAGAATTGCCATTGGCTGGAGGGAAATGACGTCATCATACCGGAGAATTGCCATTGGCTGGAGGGAAATGACGTCATCATACCGGAGAATTGCCATTGGCTGAAGGGAAACGACGTCATCATACCGGAAAATTGCCATTGGCTGAAGGGAAACGACGTCACCGTACCGGAGAATTGCCATTGGCTGAAAGGAAATGACGTCACCGTGCCGGAGAATTGCCATTGGCCGGAGGGGAATGACGTCATGATACCGGAAGTGATGCTACTTCCGGTAAATGATCAATTGGTTCATCTTTGCCGTAACATTTCGTCGGCCTCTTTTAGTCATGGCCATCATTTTCTTTCTAGTGTGTAAATAACGAGAGGATTCCTCTCACCCCAATCCGACACGGAGCCGTCGGAGCATTAGGGACCCCCACCTCGCGTTCTACGGGTATACCTATTTGCTCGCGCAGTTTCGGCACGCACTTCTTGGACGGCAGTCGGCGCGGCCACCGCGGGGCCTCCGATTTAACCCCGATTGGGGCCGTCCCTTCCGCGGCTGCCTGCCTGCACACTGCAGGCGGTGTGTGCGGAAGGCGATCAGAAAAAAGAAAATGGCCGACCGTTTGCCGTGGTCTCCTCCCTGCTACACCTGCGGCGGAGGCGGGTTCGCCCTAATCGCGCTGCCAGCCCGGTTACCGCGTGTTCGCGTTTGCCGCAGTGGCACTTCGGTGCGCGCCCCTTCTGTCATCCTTGATCCGGTTTAAGAACGCCGCGCGCTCCGGACACGCGCCTCTGCGGAGGCCCGAGGAGTGCCGCGGCTTCGCGGGAATAATAATAATTGGTTTTGGGGGAAAGGAAATGGCGCAGTGTATGTCTCATATATCGTTGGACACCTGAACCGCGCCGTAAGGGAAGGGATAAAGGAGGGAGTGAAAGAGGTGCCGTAGTGGAGGGCTCCGGAATAATTTCGACCACCTGGGGGCTTTTAACGTGCACTGACATCGCACAGCACACGGGCGCCTTAGCGTTTTTCCTCCATAAAAACGCAGCCGCCGAGGTCGGGTTCGAACCCGGGAACTCCGGATCAGTAGTCGACCGCCCTAACCACTGAGCCACCGCGGCGGGGCAAGGCTTCGCGGGAGAAGCCCAAATGGGTGAGGCGCCTCACTTCAAGAGTGCACCGCCAGTGCGGTCGTTGCGGCTGCTGGCATTTTTATTTATCTGAGCATTTTTAATTCTACTATTTCTTTATTCGCTATTTTGTTCTTTTATGTTAATTTGTTTAAGTAAGTGAGCAAGTGACCCAGGGCAACGGATGAGCGAGTGAGTGAATGAGATGTATGATCGACAGCTTGCTAGCGGAGTAACGTTAAGATGCATCTATGCCTTTGGTCCAGTTGGCTGTTTACGGTCTGTAGACCTCCGCCGAGGAAATTCTCCACCTTACTTGAAAGCCTGCTTACAAATGCGTGTGGTGATAATCTCATCGCAACCACAACTTGTCGAGGGGACAGCCTGTCTCCTTCGAACAGCCCGCCAAGTCTGGATCGAACAGCCCGCCAAGTCTGGATAGACGATAGACTCTTGATGATACTCCGCGCACAATGGACCGCAGTGGGCGCTGCTTAACACAACCGGTTGCCTATATAGTCCGAGCCTGGATATTTCGCGACGTTTTCATGTTATTCCCCGTGCCGAGTGTATCTTTCCTGAGGCATTTCTTTCGTGAGATCCGAACTAGCGAAAGCCCGGCGGATGGTGGAAGCTTCGGAGCCGCTGGCGTCCCGACGGCGGCGGGAGTCGAACCGAGTACCTCCAACGCACGAAGCAGACGCTCTGTCACTGCATGACGTCGCGTTCATGGTTGCGCCAAAATGCTTCGGGCATTTTCACTCGCCGAACTTCTGTACGCTGCATTTGCCCCGTGCACGCATCCTGACTGACGCTATATTTTTTTTTATTTCTCTGTCGGTTACACGAACGTATGAGAAGGAGGGGTTGGTGCCTGCAGTGACGCCTTGCGACTTTTTTTCCGCGGAGGTTAACTAAAACGCACAATAACTAACATTATGCGCTACACGGCTATAGAGCGCGCAACTGCGCAAGAAAGCGCGCAACACGTCAGTGTTAACCAGGAACACTTAAGAAGCTTAACTACCGGAAGTGGAACAGTTCTTGCACAGTGAATGCGTTTGGACACATAAACAACGCCTGAAACGATCGGCCACTTCTTCGTTCGCGCGGGTTTAACTTCCCAAAGCGACTCGGGCTAGTGGGATGCCGTAGTGAAGGGCTCCGGAAATTTCGACCACCTGGGGTTCCTTAACGTGCACTGACATCGCACAGTACACAGGCCTCTAGCATTTCGCCTCCATCGAAGTTCGACCGGCGCGGCCGGGATCGAACTCGCGTCTTTCGGGTCAGCAGCCGAGCGCCGTAACCACTGAGCCACCGCGGCGGGTAAACAAAAGATTTTATTTAGAAGAGCCTTACAGAATTCCGAAGAATGTTTTTAGTTACGGGGGTGTTGCAGAGGGCAGTCAAGAAATAGCTGGCCCTTGGAAGACTTCGCACAAAGCGGTGACTCTCACAAATTTATTTCGCTGTAGCGAGTGCTTACTGTTTCCTTGCCTCACGTGGCAGCATAAGTGTGTAATCCCTGCAGCAAGAACTTGCCGTCGGGCGGCAGCTGTCAGCGTTGTCAAATATTTCTCCCCTCATGGGCCACTTCTGCGTCATACGTATATCGGTGCCTGAACAGCAGCCCGTCGACAGGACTCCTCCAAACGCGGCAGCTGTTTTGCGGTAATCGACCGTGCAGAATTACAGTCCTTTTTTTTCCTTTAGTAATTCTTTTCCTCTTTTCATTCTTTAGCTCCCAGGAGAGGTCCGAACAATAAGAACAGGAAGAAGAACCCGCTTCATTTTAGATATATCCTGTCTATTTATTTTTTTTTCCCCCAGTGAACAGAGCTCGTCAACATCGCGCTTTCAAAGCACACTCGCGTGCGGAAAACTTGACGCTCAGCCGCGCGCACTTTCTCTCTGCCTTTTAGATTCTCTTTTCCTTCTCACCACTGCCTGAAAGAGCAGAGCCGGTGTTCGCTTCGATCGAGCGACGCCAGCCAGCACAGCCCGTTAGCTGGCCGCCGGTTTTCGCCAGGAATCGTCACGAAGCCCGCTCGACGCCAGGGGGAGGAGACACGTGACACGCATTACCTCTTTCCAGAGCCCACCGTCTCCGTTTTTGTGTGACGTCTGTGTTTCGGAACTGGTTTACCGAGCTCCCCTCGGGTCTTTGTTCCCTGTTTGTTCTGCCTTTGCTGTTGCCGTTTCCACTTATTGTCCCTATTACGCGGGATTAGGCGGGGCGGGTTGCGCAGGCAGACGAAGCTTTTCGTCAACTTATATTGATTGATTGATTGATTGATTGATTGATTTTATATATATATTTGCATGCTAAAGCAACACTGGTGCGGGGAGGTTATGTAGCACTCTAGTGGAAGGTGACATCGGGAAAACCTCCTCCTTGAGGTACTTCTAAATTACGCGTTGCTGAAAACTCTAAACTCGATCCTTCCTTCTCCCCTTTCTTAACTTCTTCCTCCCTTCGTTCCATTTCTTCCCTTCTCCCTCCACCTCCTCCTTCCTCCTTTCGTTCGTTTTTTCAATCCTTGCTTCCCTTCCTTAAATTCTCCCCCCCCCCCCTTTCGTCATTTAATACACCCTTCCATTTCTTCACTTCCCTTTTTCCTCCCTTCCGTGCACCTTTCGTTCGTTTCTTCAATTCTTGCTTGCTTCCTCTTCTTATTCCTTTATTTTATTTCCTAAACTCTTCCTCCCCCTTCTTCATTCATTCTTCCCTCCCTTCATTTACTTCACTACCGTTTTTCCTTGCACCTTTCGTTCGTTCCTTCATTCCTTTTTCGACGATCTCTCTATTCCTTCCTTACTTTCTAGAGCCTCGCTGCCACAATGTCTGGCTCGTCAATGGTGTTCTGCATTCGTCTGTAGCGGTTCTGGACCGCTTATGCGCCCCTTTCTCTTTCTTCTTTTCTTCCTCCCCCCTCTCTCTCTTTCTTCGCTTAGCCGCATGACTGCGTGCCAATTCTCGCCACTCTTGAACCGTCCCTCCGTCGTCGCTTGCGCTCCTCCTTCTCAAGCTTCTTCCCCCCCCCCCTTTTTTTTTCGTTTTCCGGCTTCCCTCCTGACTGTCTTTTCTGGCTTCTTTCTCGGCTTCCACCGGGCTTCCGCTCCGCATTGTGACGTTTGGAGCGCGCCACCACTACTTCGACCCGCCTCTCCACACCCTTGCACTCCAATCGCTCGTGCTCCTCACCCGAGCGTCGCGATCGAGCGCTCCGATCGATTGCGCCTCCCTAAATATACGTGTCACGGACCCTATGGCTGTCCCCTTTCCTTTTTCTTTTCTTTCTTCCCCTCTATTCTCTTCTTGTACACCGCTCTGGGTCCCAGCTCGTGTCTGTACAGCTCATTGACTTGTTTTGCAGCGTTGTTGCGGGCACCCTCCATGTTGTGTGATGGTGCACGCCTCTAACTGGTGCGTAGTTGGCTAAGTGACGGTGAATATGCACCGTCACGGGGCAGCTTCGCAAGCCTTAAGCCGAGCTACATATGAGCATCATACGCACGCATCGGCGGAGACATTAATGACGAATAAGGCCTGTCAAGGCGAAGTTAGGCCCGGATTCTCAGAGCCCAGCTCAGAGTTGCTGTGTCGTCTTTCTTCGCAGCTGTGGATGAATGCGTGTATTTAAAAAAAAAAGACAGTGCTTCTACCCTGCGCTGTGTTCAGAAGGCATTGACGACCATTCGTTAGCGAAAGGTTAGCACAAGGTGAGGACGGGGTGATTGCAAGAAGTGTGAGGACGATTTCTGCTTCCGCCCCACTGTTCAACAAGCCACTGTTTTTCTGCCTCTCCGGAGCTATAATTCCCACGACGGCACTTCGTAGCAGAAACAAGGGCTTCCCCAGAGCGGTCCCGAGGTCACGTGAACATCGGGAGAAAGAGCGAGACTCTCTCCCTCGCCTCTTCTCTTACCTCCTCCCCTCGTGACCTACTTTTGTGCCGCGCTCGTCCAATCGGCGGTCGGCGCCGACGTACGCCGCGCGATCTCTCCAGCGCTGCTCACTCGGGGCTTAGTGACGTAACAGCGCTGTTTAACGCAGAAAAAGGTGTTCGATGCGCACCACTCTGTATAGCTTGGCCAAATGAGCAGCTCTCTTTCACCGTGTTGTATAAGCTGTGCAACGAGCCCATTGATGCTGTAGCACTTCGACAAGCACTGGTGTGCTTTAAGTATAACTTTCTTTATTTCTTTTTTAAAACTTTCGCTTTCGAGAATACATTCATGAACAAGTTTTCTTCTTCTCTTGTGCCAAAGGAAACAGGCTGAATGGACAATTTTGTTTTTAATGACGTAACATATACGTCACCGTAACGAGAGTGTTGCAAGGCGCTGAAAGACACGGGTACGGCTTACACGCGCTTGAATTTCTTCCGCTTCTCAAAGTTTGCTTGGCTTTCGTGGTTTGATTCATTGCCTCTTTGTGACAAAGAATGCACTTGAACCTCGTTATAACGAAGTTGAATTGACCCGGCGATTGCTTCGTTATAGCCGGAGCTTCGTTATAGACAGTGTTGACCGAGCTCCCAAGGGGAAGCGTCATTCCTTCGTTATATGCATTATTTCGTTATAAACTGTTCCGTTATAACGAGACTCGACGGTAGTAAGGCTATAGGGAATCGTCATTCCTTCGTTATATCCATTATTTCGTTATAGACTGTTTCGTTATAACGAGACTCGACTGTAGTAAGGCTATACTTTTGCTACGACGCTCACCTCAGTCGGAGCACATCCGGCTGCTCGAGTAATCAATTCGTCACGAGACAACGCGCTTCCATCGAGTTCCTGTCTAGCGACAGAGTGGGGCATGTGTCGAACTTTGCCCGCATATCGGGCCGCGATATCTTTCGCAAGCACTTCATCAACCACGCGTGGGAAGATAAAGCAGCCCTGGAGGCGTCGTAACGCCACGTATGCGGGCGCGTGCGAGGCGCGCCTTCCCGCAGGCAGTGGTGCAGACACCTCCTCCCCCCTTCTTCGGGCCTCCCGATAAAACGTTGCGGGGTGTGGCGCGATCTCAGCGCTCCCTTCTTGTCAGATTACGCAATGGTGCTTCTCCCCAAGCGTTTAGACACTGTCTATCGAGCTGTCAAGCAGTGGAAAAAGCTCCTCTCTATTGTCAAGATAAAGTTACTCATGGTGCTGCTATATTCTCTTTATTTAGTTTTTTCGTTTGCTTATAGTTTGACTACAGTTTTCAGTGTGACATTCTCGAAGAGCTAGATGAACTTCTGAAAGGCCTGGTCAGTGCAACTATTATTAAAGAAACTTGCGGACGAAACGAAACTTGCGGACGAGACACTGACAAAACGAAGTAGACAGTAAGCGTGTTTGCTGTCCACCACCAGACAAGTTTTTCCATGGCCCTTCGGCTTTGTACGTAGTCTCGCCAACCTGAAAGTGTTTCTCCCTCATTCCCTTAGAACCTCATTCCCCCGTAGAGTTGACGTTACGGCTGTGTAGTCTGGCCAGCCTAGAAGTGTCTTGTCCCCAATTCCCTGAGCAGCTCATTCCCTTTATTCCTGATTTCCCTCGAGTAGATGTTTAGCCGTAAAGTCTAAGTGTGTTTTGTCTATTTACTAAGTGTGTTTTGTCTCTGTTTACCATGGGTCACACCCAGGCGACCATAGGTAGCTGACTTCTAGAATGGGTCGTAAAATCGGGCAAGTCATCCCAGAGCGAGCACACAGCCGCTCCCCCGTGGGTGGTCTTCACTGCATGGCGCGGCAATGGAAATGCTTAAAAGATCCAACAGTCCCTGATTTCACCTGTCCCCGATTCCGTCGGAGTGCGTGGCGAATCCAGACATGACATATCTAGAGCATCACAGGAAAATCTTTCGTAAGCTTAGCGCCCAACACTGACAGCATTACGAAGGACCCGAAGGTTATGCCGAGTCAGACCGAAGAAAACCCGACGGAACGCGATTTACCTTGACAAACCGGCGCATGCATTGTAACGGCAAGTCCAAGCGCTGCGCACACACTGCGGAAATTCGCATTCCGTTCTATCCTGCGCCGCGTTTTCAGCTCACCCCACCGATTCTCGACGGAGTACACGGTAATAATACGTGGCCCGCTTAACTATATGCACGCGCGCGTTTTCCTCAGCCTTGCGCACGACGTATGAAAAAAGGAGTGTAGCTCAGCTTGTTCTTCTGTGTTTTTTCTTCTTTATTATCTTCTTGTTTACCTTTTTTTTCGGCTTTTATCATTTACCCCGTTCCGTCCGTTTTGTGCCCCCCCCCCCCCCCCCCCCCCGCGTCTCGAGGGCAAGTGCCTCTGCCTTTTTTTCCGCTTACGCCATGTCTGAGACGTGCGTGATAAACACAACGTAACAGGCGCCGGCAGCTGCGGACCTTCAATAGGAGGAAAGCAGCACTCGGCGAGAACACGTGTGTGCCCGGAGACCCGGGCACAAAGGTGGGAGAGCTGCAGATGGCAGCGCAACTTCTTGACTGCACAAAACCGATAGGGAACGCATCGCAGAGGGGCCGGGAGAGTAGGGGGAGGGGAGGGCGTGAACTGATCACGGACACTATTAACGCGATAGCGTTAACCCTTATAAAAATGGTCTATAGACAGTCTACTAACATCCTATAGACTTCTTATTGCCTTCCTATAGATATTTCTTTTGTCTATTTATAGTTTATAGACTATCTATAGACAAAAGTGCGAAAAGTGTATGACCATAAATCTAGATTACCTATAGACTGTCGGTAGCATTTGTATTGCCTATATACTGTTCTCTAGGGTTTGTCTTTAGACAGTCTATAGACTTTGTAGACAGAAGTCTACGGAGAGTCTATAGGCTGTCTAAAGAAATTTTTGTAAGGGTATAAAGGGCTCGTTGTCCGGGAAATTCGGTGTCATCGTCGGCGTTGTGAGCGAAACTCTGGCAGGGGGTGCCAGGGAGGAACCTACGAGACAGGTGGGTCACCTAGGTCACGTGATCTCGCGGCGTCATTACAACCTGCCCACCGGATAATGAGCAAACTGCTAGCCTTAGAAGGTGACTTTTAAATTAATGACTGGTCGCTCGGGAAGATCAACCTGGGTCGCACAACCTCTACAAGATTTCATTTAGACAGTCTATAGACTGCCCATAGACTTTTATCTATGAAGTTTATAGATTTTCTATACCTAGACACTATAGACTAATCCGTAGGCAATACAAATCCTATAGGTAGTGTATAGACAATCTATAGATTGATGGCCCATACACTTTAATAGACTTTTTATAGACAGTCTATTGACAAAAGTAAATATCTACAGGAAGGCAATAGAGTCTACTACAGGAATCTACAGACAGTCTATAGACAATTTTATAAGGGAAGGCCCACCACTGGGAGCACCTGCCATCGCAGAGCAGTGGCGCGTCGTTTGACCGCTGCACCACTGCGTCTAGAGGAGTATGGGTACTCTCCAGGGATCTGTGAATGTGAAGTAGAGAATGCTGTTCCGAATATATTGGAATTAACAGACTGCGCTGTCGAGTCATACCCTTGAGGCAGAGCATAAGTCTCCCATCCAATTTCGGACCGGTTCATTAAAGGGGGGCGGTGCTGATGTCGATGTTGCTGATGCACCCATTGCCCTTTGTATCAGGAGGGACACGGTGTGCTTGAGGCTGCGAAGTCGAAGTAGAAGAAAAAGTTGAACGGGAAGAGAAGAAAATACACGAATGGAAACGTCTTAAATAGTTTAAAACCGAAGAGGAAAACCAGACCCCTGCAACTCATTCTTCGGAAGTCTAAAGACAAGTCCGTCAATAGCTTTGTTGACGGCAAGTTTGCCGGCAGTCGCATAGAGGCGGCGCCCTCAGAAGAGGCTGATGCACTCTAAACAGAAGGGAGTAAAAAATTGAGTAGGTAGTGCTCTAGCGGACTCCCTTTTATAAAAGGGAATGCGCTAGAAGCTTATTCCCATATGGACGTATTTGCGCTAAGTGTGGCGGCGGGTCCCCAAGCCGCGAAAACAACGACGCCCTGCCCAGCTTTGCCGCCATCTATATGAGCCGTCCTACAGCGTGGTATGGCTTTGCTTCAACGCACTCCATGCTTACGTCTACTCTAGACGACGAGATAGGCTGCAATTTTTTTTTGTGTTCGCATTAATTAATTTTGCTTTCTTAACGTATAGAAAATTTTAAAATAACGCTGTTATTATACTACCGTGTTAGTTGCTGTCACGGTAGTTTTTGTTGACGTTAACAACTAGCGTTATTTATCATACTGCCGCATCAGTACTCCTGCCTGCCATTAACAGGACCTACCTGTTACCGTGCGAGAAGAAATGGAATCTGTATTTGGTATATTACGGTACTCGTCTATCCTCGCATCTGTTCCGATGTAACGAGCTTGAAACTTCGGAGCACACAATCCGCGCACAAAAGAGCATACACGCGCGCACACCGTGTATACTGTAAGCTCAGGAAATCTGAGCGAACGCTATACTAGTTCGCACGGTCACCGCCACTTGCCGCGTGGCGCTGAACGCTCGAAACCGTTAATGTTCGTTACAACCCATCGATTTTCGAAAACAGTTTGTGCCAGCGCAGGAAGCATTATATATAGGTGAGATCTCGCAGCGAGGAGTCAGATTCGGTCGTGACAATCGCCACGTTCGCGTCCGGGCACTCTAGTTTCCTTTAAAACTATACGAGCTTAAAATAGCCTACCCGCCGCGGTGGCTCAGTGGTTAGGGCGCTCGGCTACTGATCCGGAGTTCCCGGGTTCGAACCCGACCGCGGCGGCTGCGTTTTTATGGAGGAAAGACGCTAAGGCGCCCGTGTGCTGTGCGATGTCAGCGCACGTTGGAGATACCCAGGTGGTCGAAGTTATTCCGGAGCCCTCCACTACGGCACCTCCTTCTTCCTTTCTTCTTTCTGTCCTCACCTTGAACGATTAATAACTGGACGCCCCACTCCAGTTGTAGCCAACACAGTGCTGGGCGCGTGTGTGATTTAATTCCTCTAAAATGAACTAATCACACGCACAACCTGGACACATTTCTTATTGTGTAAATAGTTTGTACATATTACTTCTCCCCCTGTCCTGTCTTCCTGTCCCCTCACCTCTTTCATTTCATTTCTCCATTGTGCCTGCTATCCTTTATTTCCGCTGCCCCAGCTCAGGTGCTTCGGTATCGATGGCAGATGCCGGGGCTAGCAAAAATCTTTTCCTTCCTTTTTACTATTATTTTAATAAACAACCAGTCCCACTACCTACCTCTCTCTCCCTCCTTTATCCCTTCCCTTACGGCGCGGTTCAGGTGTCCGCTGAGATTTGAGACAGTTACTGCGCCATTTCCGGTCCTCCAAAACCAATTATTATTATTATTATTACTTAAAATATCCGCATTGATTTACGCGGTGTTCGCTGCAGGCGGTCAACAGATGGCGCTAGTTTCTGACGTCCAGGAAAGCTGGGCATGCGTGCCAAATGGAGCGATGTAGTGAACTCGAAACAAAAGAGGGGGGGATCGAGCAAATGCGCGCGCACCTTTCGCTCTCGTCCTGCAACCTGCTGCCTATATAGCCGCGCTCGCGCGCCGACGAGAATTGGCACAATTTGACCCGAGAGAACGAGAGAGGAAAAAAGAAAAACTAGGTTGCGGCGCGCGCGCGGTTGCACACACCTATTGCGCGACACGAGAGCGGCCGCTTTCTTTCCCCTCTCTTTCGCTCTCTCTCTCTTTCCCTGACGAGCCCAGAAACAAAGTGAAATGGAATAGAGCGAGAGCCGAAATTGCTCCGATAAGCGGAGGGAGAGGAGCCTTCTTCCACGCGTTGTCTGACAGGTGCGCGGGCCATCCGCGGCATGGCCTGCCTGCCTGCTTCTCGTGCATGCATGGGCGAAACGAAATCCCGTTATAGCGAAACTTCCCGGAATGAGGTAATGGATGTGACGGAAGAAAAGAGATTCCCCTCGAAAAAAAAAAAAAAAGCCTCGCCCCCATTTCCTCGTAGTCTGTCGTTTTGCCGAAGTACAAATTTTTTTCCCTAACAACTATTATATACCGAAACCTCTTTTCTTTTTTAATCTTCTGTCTCTGTAAAGCGAAACGAAAAAGAAAGAATAAAAACTGAATAAAATAGACGGGCAACGTATACATTACTTTCCCCGTTCAATTTGGAAAGGCTGCTGCGCAATTTTGCATAGTCATTCGCTACGGTGAAGTTTCAAATTTCCGCGCCTTTACGTTGCACTATATGCGTTCTGGCGAGGTGACTTTATCTTATTCTTGTCTTTCCTTGTTTGCCCAGTTCTTTATAGGAGGATCCATTATCGCTTCTTTACGCATTATTCCCCTTTCTTTGTGCTTTTTTTTTCTTACAGCTAGTCCAGATTAAATTACAGCCCTCTTCTATACACTCCAATCAGAAAGGAGTAAAAAGGGAGTGAAGGGAGGAATGGAGCTTACTCCATTTTTTACTCCCATATAAAAGGCGTATTCGTGTTTTAAAGTGTATACGGCCCACGAGTGCAGGCATACGAATGCTGGGTGTCTGGTGCGCTTTTTGTCTGGCGATACTTGCCAGGCGAATTTCCATTTCTGTAACCGAATAGAGATACTGTAAAGAAAAAGAGATGTAAGGAACGAAGTGTTCTAAGCTCGCCGCAGTATTTAAATGCCAACAGCACTATAGGTGCTGCGATCTTTACAAACGCATTCACCCGACGTTTTCGAGCAGGTTTGCTGCAGACATTGCTTTAGACTTCCTGTGCGGAGTCTGTCGAAACTTCAACTTGGAATTTTGTAAACACCCAGCTTCGTTTTCGTCACCTTTTGTTCTGTATGCAGTTTCGTCGCCGAAACATGTGTCGTGTCTTTTCGAAAGAGCGCCAGTGGGGCTCTGTAGAAAGTAGCGCGCTGGATGCCAACTACGAAATTTTTGAGATGTGAGCTTGCACTGGGAAACAACGATCAGAATGCGGGACCGCGTCTTTGTTATTGCAAACAGCGCGAAATACTGCACGGGAGGATAGACAAGCAGGACACGGTGTCCCTTTTCTCTCGCAAAAATTTAAACTTTACCAATTAACTTTCCTAAAACACTAAAATGGTAGACTAAAACACGTTTTATCTTGTAGGTTTTGATAACTGTGCCCCACTTAGCCTGCCTGAATTCATCAACTATGCCCCAACGGAATACATGGCTGGTGCATTCTATAAACGAAGTCTGACAGCACTGCATCCGAAGGTTACTGTGTAGAACTACTGACTTTGTCTACTGCGATTACTGTGCGCGTAGCACAGAACTCTGCCCACACCATGTCGCGAAACTCCCCGCATGTCTCATGTCCTGAAATCCTGCCGTCTGATTTTCTCAAAAGTCGAAGGTTAGCAGATTATCGCGCCACCTACGCTTTTCTGAGCAGGTGCTCACCGCTGCCAAAAACACGCAATATAGTGCGCAAACACAAGTTACAGGGCGCAATCAGTAGCTCCTTGTCCAACTCACAGGTGGCGCCTCCGTCTGCAATTGCGATCAAAGGGTGCTTTGGCTGTGTCTTAACCGAAGCAAGACGCGTTCGCCTTCAGCCCAGTGAGGACGTTATCTAGATGGGCTTGAGATCGGGCTTTTTTGTGAATGTTCCCTATATTCGAGAGTTGACTAAACTACTGTGGGGGCGCTGCAAGTCTGGGAAATGGTGGTCTCAGGAAGGCCTGTACTTGGAAGATGTAGTGGATTGAAATCCATTGGAACAACGCGCTATCAATTCGCTTTGATTTTTTTTTTGCGGAAGGAAAGGAGATGGTCAGGGTCGAATAATAAGAATAATTGGTTTTTGGGGAAGGAAATGGCGCAGTATCTGTCTCATATACCGCTGGACACCTGAACCGCGCCGTAAGGGAAGGGATAAAGGAGGGATTGAAAGAAGAAAGGAAGAAAGAGGTGCCGTAGTGGAGGGCTCCGGAACAATTTCGACCACCTGGGGATCTTTGACGTGCACTGACATCGCACAGCACACGGGCGCCTTGGCGTTTTTCCTCCATACAAACGGAGCAGCCGCGGTCGGGTTCGAACACGGGAACTCCGGTCAGGGTTGAATGCTTTCGTTTAGTTCACGTATTAGGAGACGAATAAGCAGCGACACTGAAGCTGTCGAACTTTGTGTCCAGTCATTTTGTGTGTGATTTAAGTGGAATAGTTCTCCCTTGCGCCAGTTGCACTGAGGTGGCGGAGTACGTCATATGGCTATCTCTATCGTCGCTTCGCCCCTCAGAGCGCTGAAAAGAAGTCTTCCTCACTCTCTGGGGCCCGTTTAATTTCTTCTTAAGAGCCGCAAATTCCTTTTCTGTCGCGCATCGAGCTGAGTCCACCGCTAGCCCCCCTCTCTACTTCCCGAAATACCGTCATCTCTCGCTTGGTGCCGCCTCTGTAGCCCCGAGGCGGCTGTTGATTCTTCCCCCCATCCCCCCCCGCCGTGGAAGATTTCCGCGGTTGACGTTCTGGGCGCCGCGGTCGCTAGACACGACGGCGCTGCCGCCGCGCCGGCCCTCTCTCGCGCGGCCCGTAAAACAAGACCGGCGGCCGGTCGAGATAAGCCCGAAAGCGAAAACCAGCGCTTTCCCTTCTTGCGTCTCCGGTTCGTCCTTGCCAGTTGCGTGCATCGCTTGAGGAGTCTCACGTGTGCCGAACTCAAGATCATCAACTTACCAATGGTGCTACGGGGCGGGGGTGCGTGTTCGTCCGTGGCCTCCTCGAGCGGAGGGCATGGGCTAAAATATAAAAAAATAAGAAAACAATGGAGAGGCGAGGTAGTCCGCGAGTTGTCCCAGCTGGCGTTCTCACCTGATATCGCTCAGCCGATATCTTTTTATGAGCGCGACATGTCTTCCTATAGACACCTTTTTTTTCTCCTCCTTCCTCTTTCTTCGTTTGCTCTCTGAATTCATTGTTTATTTCCCCCGTCTGTCTCTAGACAGTTCTAACCATTTCTAGCCATTCTGATGGATCGCCGGTCCAGTGCCGCCGGGTACATGTACTTGGGTGCTTCTTTCACCCAATTTCATCATTTTACTCACTGCGTGGTTAATGTGTCCATACAGAGCGTGACCTTTGCCGTACCTTTTCTTTAAGCGTTCCTTGGTTCAGTGAGCCATCACAGAAACTGGCCCCTCAGAGCGCTGAAAAGAAGTCTTCCTCCGTTTTCAAGGAGTGAGCTAAGTGCCGGGCACACTGAGGCTCTAACTGCAGACAGGGCCGGCCAGAGGGCGCTGCTTTCGATGGCGACTCGTTTTCAGCGACGATCGCAAAGTGGGTGCGACCGCGTAACGAGCCTACTCGTACAGTTCCCACTGACGCTGCACGCAACTGCCGTCCCCGCTCGAAGCTTATACGGTATCGCGTACGAGGAAGAACCGACGGGCTTCCACATCAGCTGCTGGTTGCGGCGCTGATTTCGGGAGGGCGGCGGAGAGCCGGGCACTCGTCCATGAAGGAGCGCTAGATGACCAGACGAGATCGGCGTCCGTTAAAAGAGCGACGGGAGCGCCCCCTGCCGCCGCTGGCTTCAACTACGATAAGCGTCGATAAGTCGCCGACGACGCCGTAGTTTTCGAGGACGAGCTATAGAGATAGAGAGGGGGTGGGGGTGGATAGCCCCGAAGCCGTGTCTTCTCGCACTAAAATAGTGCAGCGCTGGCGAGGCTACAGTGGGGAGATTCCGTTACGAATCGTACGATGGCGCTAGTATCGCTCTCCGCTTAGGGTGCCTCGATGGCTGGCATCGAGGCACCCTATATCCGCCTGCTTGCTGTCTGGACTGAAAGCACGACGACACTTGAGCTAACCCCTCTTGAGGCTACAGAGAGCTCAGACAAATGTGCTAAGCGATCAAGTGATCTGGATGAAATGCGTCAAACGAGTTTGTCCACGCCATCGCTAATGCTAGCTCATCTCTCTCACTCCACTGCACAGTTCGGAATGAGACGTAGTTGCGCACGCCGCTTGGGTCCCGAGCCGCTGCTGCTGGGTCCGCGCGCACTGTGGTCGTGTTTCTTATCTCTTTCGCCCTCTTTCTCTGCTGACCGGCGGCGATAAGAGAGGCGTGCGCCTGTTATCGGAGGGGGAGCTCCTTGCCGCGACGCGCCCCCCAAGGACGGGCACGTCCGAGCGGGACATCACCGCGCGGCGTGGGGGCAGCGCTTTGACAGCGTGGCACGTTTTTGCACCCGGCTAACCAGAGCGACCTGTTGCGTGTGAAGGGAACTGTCACGGTCGAAAAAAAAAAAAGACGTCAGTTTTTTTGTTCTTTTAGTATGGTAGTATTTTTATGTAGTGCCTTTCTTCTTTCACTCCCTCCTTTCTTCCTCCCCTTACGGCGCGGTTCAGGTGTCCAACGATATATGAGACAGATACTGCGCCATTTATTCCCCCCCCCCCCCCAATACCAGTTATTATTATTATTCTGTGCAGGTCTATTAGTACGACAAGGGACAGCATAATACTTCGGAAACTTTGTTGTTACGACAAAAATTTGTTAGTACAGCTTCGTGGCTAATAATACTGCAAACAATCTGTTTGACGCCAGAAAATTTTCTTCTGTGTCTTTAGACTCGGATTCGTGCGCCGTCACTGAAAAAAATAATTTACACTCATTCACTAAACGTGCAATAGTTATTAACGTAGTACCGTGTGAGGCTTCACCCCGAAGCTGCACGTGTGTTATGAGGGGCGCCGTATTCGAGGCCTCTGGATTTAACTTCAACCGCCTGGCTCTTACACAATTTTTTGAGAGTCTATAGACCGACCATATATAAACTATTGTCATGGATTTCATATAGACAGATTCTATAGACAGTCTATATACAATCTATAGAGTTATGGCATACATTTTTAATATACTTTTGTCTATAGAAACTCTATAGACTATGAAAAGACAAAAGTAATTATCTATAGGAAGGCAATGGAGTTTCTTAGAAAATGTATGGAAAGTCGACAGACCATTTATTTTATGGAATGGAGGGGGGGGGGGGGGGTCTTTAGCGTAGGCTGCCGACACACGTCACGACTTTTGCATTTCGCCTGTATCGAAATACGGCTGCGGCGTCCGGAATTCGATACCGCGACCATGACCTCCGTAGGGTGGTCGCACGTTTTGTGTGAGAAAAAAAAAATAAAACCAACAATTGAAGCTGTGACAATCAACGGGCAAGTCAAAATTAATTTGGCAGAGTTGGGACAATTAGTTACTCCAACGAAATTAATAATTGAGTGTTTATAGAAAATACGCAGGAATACGTTACATCGCAGGCGCGTCCATGTTGTTGATAACAAGGTGTTGCAAAACGGAATAGTTCTGTATAGCCGTACTTTTTGTTATATTCTGGTTGTAAGTACGGTAATCATTGACGGAAGTTTTTGGAGAAGGAGGCGCCTCCTGTGAGCTCTAGAGGAAGCTATTGGCGGCGCCATACTGAAAGTTTCGAGCAGTCCCAAGTTCATTTGACAGCTGCAAGGCGGCGCGGCGATTTGTCATTTGGTGTCAGTCGGGGGGCTGGCTTTTGAAACGTGGCTCCTGTGGTCAGTTTTAGGGCGGTTATAATTAAAAAGTTTTGAAACTAAAAATTGAGGAAAGTATCGCAGAAATGAGCTTGATATCACAGTGGGCTACACATATATTCGGTCTGTAGCCCTAAAAGTTACGTTGCACTTATATGGGGGTCTTCGCGCCACCGACTTCTTCGTTTCCACTGTCCATTCCACGAGCTACAGAGAAAAAAAGAAGATTGCACAATCAGATTATATGATGGGGGCATATGGTAAAACTTCTCTCTTTCTGAGTAATGTGTATGCAAGAAGGCTATATGCTGTGATAAGGACCATGGTTTGACAAGAGAGAGAGAGCTGCTCTTATATGCTTGTCCTTGATAGGTCTCGCTTGCTCTTTTTCTAAGTGAGTCTTTTACCTGAACAATGGTTCAGATAGTAGGCCTCTCTGTTCTGATAAGCGTCCGCAAATTTGTATGTGCACTTTCACTAACAACCGATTCATTTCCCTTTCGATTGCGGTGTTCATGTCTTCAAGCCTGCCATAATGTATTAATAGGCGTCTCCTTACTCCTTCCCAGTCTTAACTTTTACTCTTTTGTTTTTTGTATTTCGATATGAGTTTAGTCGATTTCGTCATCCGTTATCGGAGCTTCTTCTATTGATTTATTGGGTTTAACGTCCCAAAGCGACTCAGGCTATGAGGGGCTGGTCCTTCTATTCCACTGTAATGGATTTTTCACAAAGAAAAAAGACCACGACTCCGAAAGGAATGAAAGCAACATGAACATACATGGCATATGAGATGCGCAGATCAAACGTAGTTCATTGGTTAATAATAGTAGTGCAATAATAACTCAGCGTAACCATTTCATGGTTACACTGTACATGTGCGAGAAAGCATACTCACCAAAAGGTGTAACCAATTCATGGTTACACTTAGTTCACAGTACACGCACAAAAAAAAAAACTAAGCCAGTTCATGTTCACATTTAGTTCCCACTATGTGCACACGTACACCAAAGAGCACGAGTGAAAGCAGTTCTGGTAACATTCAGTTTCAGTGCACATGCAGACATGCACCAAAACATGTGCAGTCTTTGTCGAAAGTGTACAGCCCAAAGAGTCTGCTTCTTTTGGCTGTGCAGTGCGGCTCCTTTTGCTTGCCCAGGAACCCTAATATCACGAAGGCTGGAGGAACTTAAGTCCTCAACACTCCCAAGATTAGGACAGTGAAATGTGCTAAAGGGTCACGCTACGCTGCTTGGAAGCACAGCGCCTTTTTGTTGCATATTTCTGACAAAGGCTGTACACACCAAACTCAATTCATGGTCACACTTGGCTCTCATACATAGTCACATACACCAAAATACAATACAATACTATACAGTATATATATATATTTTTATTTCGATATACTGTCAACCCCAACCGGGGTTTTTACAGGGTTGGGCACACGTCAAAAAATACACAACTTCCAGGTAAAAACAGTTATAGAACAGTAATCAGTTGTACAAAGAAAGGATGGGTCTAGTTATAGCAAGACAAGAACAAACAAATTCGAGGTAATCAGTTATACAGGACAAAGTATATATCACCAACATTTTAACAATATTTAGTCAGTTTTGTGGCAATATACCTAATATTTAATGTCATCAGGATGTTGGGTCCGCCAGCAAAAAGCCAGTGAGGAGGCTTGACGAGGCCGAAGCACCCTACAGGGGCTTGCAAGTGGCAGACATGAATATGTAAATGAAAACAGCATGAGATGACATTCAGAGAAAACACTTGGAAAAACCACGAGATAAGGCAATTAACGCTTAATTGTACATCGATGGGGATTCCTTATTTAATAAATGCGGTATAGTGTATAGCACAACATTTGACAACATTTGAAAACACGCGCACCAAAACCAGTCCACGGTCAATTCCACCCTATAACTCGCTTCCAAAGCTTCGTCAAGGCGAAACCCGGCATGCTCTCTCTGTCTTTCTAATGTTTCTTTTTATCTCTTTTCGCTCTTCTCGGCGACATTCGCTCTTTCCCGGTGACATTATTATACCCGCTCGCAGGCAGAGTCGCAGTCGCTGGGGCGCCGTCGCTGACTTAGCGCTGACATTGAATTGTCCGCCGCGACGACGCTTAAAAGGGCGCGCGCTCACTGCTGCGTCAGCCGCGACATTCCGAGGCTGCGGGCTGCGCTGGCCCCACCGACTCCGTCGTATAAAAGTTAGGCGAGAGCATGGCATTCCAGGCTGGCTTTCAAAAACAGCTGCTATAGGTGCATCGGAGGGGAAGAGCCAGTCATGCGTATCCGGCGACATCTGTGAATTAGCGGCAAGTATACCGACTCTGTGGGGCTCCTAACGGCCTGTATTCCGAGCTTTAGATGTTAACCTTATGAGAAACGAAAAGAATGACGCGATAGTTTATCGTTCTGACGTAATATGGTTTGAAAGCAAAGGTTTTCTTAAAATACACTTAAATCTGTATCACAATTTGATGGGTCACCCTTGAGGTTTGGACATTATCTACAACCCACGTGGATAGAAGCAGGTATAACTTATATTCGGGTAGGGACTATAGCTTCGTTCGGGTTCGAAATCTGTACGACTGTAGATTGTTATCAAGAATCTGGGTTCATTTTCAGTGGTATGGAATCGGTCGCGTTGCTGTGTAACTCGTTTGGTGGCATGTGAATTGTTATGGTATGCAACTGCGCACAGAGCTTATAGTTATGAACATTAAGGGTGGACGGAACAGGTGACACCTGTCACGTATTATATGAAGGGAAAATAGCCCGCTTTGCGAAGTATAGCTTCAAATAATTGCTCGTTCACGCGCTCACTATAGTGTAGTGTATAAACCATTGCTGTCCGGTACGAAACTACGGAAGAAGAAGAAAAAAATAGAGGAAATTGACGGTAATTGAGGAAAGGAGAAATTAAACGCGCCTCATTCGACTTTCCTTACGAGCATAGAAGCTCATTCTTTTTCACTGGCTGCACATATTTTTTTTTTGCTTTTTTCCCCGTTGTTTTCGAGCAGCGCGGAACTTCACGCTTTCCTACAAGCGGTGCAACCACAGCAACCGACCGGTGTCGGTTGCTGTGGTATTGCGCTGGTATTGTACGACAGGAACCGACCGCTGTCGTTTGCTGTGGTATTGCGCTGGTATTGTACGACAGCAACCGACCGCTGTCGGTTGTTGTATTGCGCTGGTATTGTACGATAGCAGCCGACCGTTTGTACAACACGTACTGGCGGCTCTCCTCGACACAGCCTTCGACCGGGAGTGGACTGACCGTGCCGTGACCGCCATCGCCAAAATGCGCGGCTTGCAGCTCCCGGGGCAAAACGTATCCGCCTTTCTTTCTCTGTTACTTTCGTTTCTTTTTTTTCATTTGCTCTTGCCTCCCCTGTGAGCAGCGCGTGAATGACCTCCTTTCCGATTCGATTCCACCAATGCGCCGCGCGGATCGATGTGGTTCGCATGCGCGAGACGTATACGAATGCGCAAACCGCTCCTTGGAAACGAATAAGAGTATAAGATGGGAGAAAGAGAGATAGAAGTTTGGCTTCGTTCATCGCGAATCTCGGGGTTGCTTCTATAGCGTGGTGTTTACGCTGCTTTCGCTTGATTAGCACCGTATTTGTATACGTGGTTTTCGATATTTGACCGTTTCGTGAATGCACGACTCTTTCTTTACTTTTTCCTTTCCTGCTTTCTTCCTTCGTTCTTTCTTCCTTTCCTTCTTTCTTCCTTTCTGCCCTTCTTTTTCTATTTTTTTTTCTTTCTTTCAGTACATATTGCATACTCGACTTCAGTTACTGTAATGCAGCTGACTCTCCAACGCTGCGTCTCGTCCAATCAGCAGCGAGGGTGTAGTCTTCCTTTCTGCGATGTAAACTTTCTCTGGCTCATCTGCATCGTGTCAGCAAGGGTAAATTTTAAGAGTAGGGTTAGAGGGGAGAGCTACTGCCTCCCTTTGTTTTGCGCGATAAATTTTCAGTCTAATAAAGGACGACATATACGCCGCCCTATCTTTATTTTTTTCATAGGTGGAATTTCGATGGAGGCGAAATTCTGGAGGCCCGTGTACTGTGCGATGTAAGTGCACGTTAAAAGGACCCCAGGTGGTCGAAATTTCCGGATCCTTTCACTAAGGCGTCACTCATCGCGTGAGTCGCTTTGAGACGTTAAACCCCAATAAACCAAACGAGTGAAGGTTTATAATGTAGGATGTGTATGAGACTCGTGCAAAGGAAGTGGCGGTTCACGCGGTCACTATAAAGTGTGCCGAAGCAAATGTCAGGGCTGTCAGCACCGCATACTCCGGTCGACAACGTTGATATATGTATACTCAGAAAGCTATAGTATATCATTCTTGATGTTCCAAGACTCATTTTCTGCGTCTTTACTCCAGATGGGTCAGAGCGTTGAAGGTTAAAAGCTTAAACTACACTGGAACATAGCAATTCATATGGCAGGCATTCTTCCTATAGCTCTATACTGTCTAAGGCATCTTTCGTGACCGATGTCGTAGCCAGCAGACACCGCTTACATTATAATGCACATTTTTCTTGTACGATTCTTTTTTTATACCGTATCAGTTCTTCAGCCTAAGTGCCACTGGATGTCGGAGAGTGCTGACTCTGCTCCCACGTAGTCGCCTTTTCAAGAACTGTGTCGCAGTACGGGCGCTTTGAAGAGCCTTCAAAATTGGCTTCCAGCGGCCATTGAACTCGCAAGATTCTCGCGGGTCAACTTCTCAGTATTTGCTATTTTCACTTGGATATGCATTCGGCCGCGTATGTATTCGACTAAATATATGTGATAAGACGTTGTTACTTATTTCCGGAGACATAGGGACCTCCAGCACAGAGCTTGGTGGAGGGTCAGAGAGAAGAAACGGTTAGACCTACGACTGAAAAAGAGTTATCGTTAGTGTAACGCCCAGTCTTCAGAAATATATTTGACTAGCGCTGGAAAACTTTTGCTTGGGTCGGAAAGTAATAATAATAATTGGTTTTGGAGGAAAGGAAATGGCGCAGTATCTGTCTCATATATCGTTGGACACCTGAACCGCGCCGTAAGGGAAGGGATAAAGGAGGGAGTGAAAGAAGAAAGGAAGATGATGTGCCGTAGTGGAGGGCTCCGGAATAATTTCGACCACCTGGGGATCTTTAACGTGCACTGACATCGCACAGCACGCGGGCGCCTTAGCGTTTTTCCTCCATAAAAACGCAGCCGCCGCGGTCGGGTTCGAACCCGGGAACTCCGGATCAGTAGTCGATCCGGAGTTCCCGGGTTCGAACCCGACCGCGGCGGCTTCTCGGCCTTTTGGCTAAGATCAAAGTGGGTCTGAAAGTGCATGTATCTATTTTGCGACACAATTCCCTCTAACTGTCGTCAGTGAGCCGCACCACTAGTCTGTGTAGGATCTCGCGAAACGGTATTGCAAGCGCGTAGAACGCCCTCACGCGGTCGCAACCGAACGTCACAAGTCGCCTTTACCACTCCCACAATGCGCATGCGCAAAAGCGCGGACTCTTGCATCGCGCGCAACACCGTATAGCAGCTGCAGCTGCCGGGACCGGATGCGTCGCGTTATGTGGCACGCATTGCCGTCGCCAACCAACCACATCGGCTCCGCTGCGCTGGAAGCCAGCGTTACGTCAAAAACGCCAGCTTCCACACTGCCTCGACAATTACGGTGCAGCGTTGTATCGAGTTACCAGGTGGCCACGCCAGCTGAATACGGACTGGATTCACGCGGCATGCACTTGAGCACTTGAGCTTGCACTTGAGCTGCAGTTGTTGATTGGTCGGACGCCTACCTGTTAGCCGGCCAATCAGAGTCACTCACACATTTAGTAACTTGAAAAAAAAACCAGTCACAAAAGACAAGGGACAAGAGAAGGAGCGTTCACGCCACAACGACTGGACTATCAACTGAGAGCAGGACTATCGGTTGATAGTCCAGTCGTTGTGGCGTGAACACTCCTTCTCTTGTCCCTTGTCTTTTGTGACTGTTTTTTTTTTTTCAATTTACTATGAACCAACTGGCCCGCATTTCAACCCTTCTGCACTCACGCACGTGATGGCCGAGGTTTCGGCCAATCACAATGGCCACGATTAGCTGGTTAGCGATGGCCGTCACTTCCTCAAAAGCATGCGCACTGCTCCGTTTTTGTACTGGGGCGTTGTTGAGGTGCACGCAACAACGGCGATATGCGCGCGCCCGTTTTCGACAGTGTGTTTACTGCTGGATGCAGTGCCGCGAAGTTATTCCTTTCCCCCTCCCCTCGTTTCCTCCTCTCCCTCGTTGGAGAGTGCAGTGACGACACCGCGGCGCTGCACCGATGCGCACTAACTGCCGCCTGTGTGCGTCAGGTCGTGAACAAGTGGCGCCGCCATCTTTGTCTCTCGGCTCTTCCTCTCCCCCATTACTCTCTCTCTCTCTCGCTCGACCTTTTCCAGTTGCATTGCGGGCGCGCTACTCGAGCGAACTCGTTGCAGCTGCGGGCATCGGTACAGCCCGACGCAGGTTTTCATTGTGTGCACTCTGTTGTCGTGGCCGACTGGTGTGGTCTTTATTCGCGTTTTTTTTTTTTTGCCTGCACTCTCCGGGGCCGTGTGTTAGGAAAGTGGAGCTCGTGCCGGAAAGGGATAGGCCGTATCTTCGTTGCTTTGTTGTTTGTTATTTTTTACTTCTTCGCCTTCCTCACAGGTAACACTTCGTCGCCTCAGTGGTTGTACACAGCGTCGCGCGGAGACTCTCGAGTTAAAGCAGAGCTGGATCTCTCGTTTCTTTTCACAGGCTCAGTAAGGCGAATTGGGATTCCAGGGAACCGGGCAGAAAGCAAGTGAGCTTCTGGCGGTTGACCTGATTTCAGATTGATCCACATTGACAATTAAGTTTTAGTTTTCCCGGGCAGAGTGGGGAGCAGAAAAAAATAGAAATAGAATAAAAGCAAACACATTTTGCGCATTCGCGCTGCAGGTGCGAGCACAACGGAACAATTGTATGTCACAGTTCTCGCACTCTATTAAGTCTGTTGTTGTTAATGTTGACTGTTGAGCAAGATAAGTGTAGCCGTAGGTTTCTCGCATGCTCTTACCAAACCGGGCATACAAGAGCATGCTTGTTAAGAGGGAACGGTAAAGAATAAGTGGATATCATCCATCCTGCAACCTGAGTGAGCCGAACACGTCGAACCTAAGTGGTGCGCTGACGCAACGCATGTTACAGGCACCATCGACTCAACTGCATGGCGTACAATGGCGAGAGAAGTGTCTTGCGCAAGAGGATATCGCAAGCGAGCGAAATTGGCGTACGTTGTATGGCGCGTGTGTGACGTCACTGCGATGTAACCGTCGGCCTATACGCACGTACTGCGGAGACTAGCATGGCCGCGTAAATACCTGAATCCATTCTCGCAGCAATGTAAGCATTGCAGACACCCGAAATTGAATTCACCCGAGAGCCATTTTATTGTTTGGGACGAAACCCGCCGCGGTGGCTCAGTGGTTAGGGCGCTCGGCTACTGATCCGGAGTTCCCGGGTTCGAACCCGACCGCGGCGGCTGCGTTTTTATGGAGGAAAAACGCTCAGGCGCCCGTGTGCTGTGCGATGTGAGTGCACGTTAAAGATCCCCAGGTGGTCGAAATTATTCCGGAGCCCTCCACTACGGCACCCCTTTCTTCCTTACTTCTTGCACTCCCTCCTTTATCCTTTCCTTTACGGCGCGGTTCAGGTCTCCAACGATATATGAGACAGATACTGCGCCATTTCCTTTCCCCCAAAACCAATTATTATTATTATTGTTTGGGACGACGCCAATGTCATCTTGAAAGTTTGCGGGGTGAGGTGCTTATCTTTCCATCGATTCGAAAAACGTATGTGACACAATGTATAAAAGCCTTCTGTTTGTTATTTTTCTGGCGTTGTCTTTTGTTTACCGCCGTCATGTCACGGTCATGAAGCATGTTTATTGTTGACCTTCCGCAATGATGTTATTCAATGCGCTTACTCGCGTTCAACGGCTCTCGAATGCCTTGTATTGCTTTTGTGGCAGGAGAGACCTTTGGTTGTGTGTTTTGTAACCCGTTTTATGCCTGCTCTTCCTGGGCCTATTGTGAGGCAGAATCTTAAAAATGTCAAATAAAAAAAGCATGTTTTTCGACTGCACATTGGGCGGCGCAGTGACTAAGCGTGGTATGTAAGCGTGACCTTTGACTTTATCGAGCGGAGAGCTGTACATGTTTTTTCGTTTTGTTTTGCACGTCCCGCTAATACATGACGACGCGGAGGGAGCTGTTGCCAACAAAACGAATCGTATCGATGTTTTGTTTTTCCTTTCCTATTCCCATTGGCGGCCGAACTTCGCCAGCTGTGTGACGTGACGTCACTGCACCTGAACCTATGTTATATATCGCAACGAACGCGTGGCATTCGCTTTTCGCTATTGTTCCTCGCTGCGCTTGCCGGCTGTTCTGTTGAGTAGATTTCCTATTTTGATTGCTAAACAGGACCCCGCCGCGGTGGCTCAGTGGTTAGGGCGCTCGTCTACTGATCCGGAGTTCCCGGGTTCGAACCCGACCGCGGCGGCTGCGTTTTTGTGGAGGCAAAACGCTAAGGCGCCCGTGTGCTGTGCGGTGTCAGTGCACGTTAAAGGTCCCCAGGTGGTCGAAATTATTCCGGAGCCCTCCACTACGGCACCTCTTTCTTCCTTTCTTCTTTCACTCCCTCCTTTATCCCCTCCCTTACGGCGCGGTTCAGGTGTCCAACGATATGAGACAGATACTGCGCCATTTCCTTTCCCCAAAAGACCAATTATTATTATTATTATTATTATTATTATTATTATTATCATTATTATTATTATTATTAAAAAGGCTCGCGGTCCGCATGTGTTTTTTCAGTAATGCTGCGTTTTAATGAGTATTCACTGGTGTCAGTTTGCCATCGCGGCCAAATGTACATTTCCCTTGGTTTGGCTCGCATAACGGCGCTGTTTCGTTTGTTTGTTTGTTTTCTCTCCCTGAGCTGAACCTACTGTGCGCGCATGTTACGCCATCTGTTCCGCATTGAACGTACGCAGCAATAACGTCCCAAGCACTCATCATCGTGAAGCTTTTACAGGCGACTATGCCGTATCACAGCGCCGTCAAAGCGGGCCTCAATCCCTGTTTTTCAATTGTAACTGCGCTGCTCATCGAGCACTTGTGAGCGCTTGGCTCCAACTTAGCTAATGCCGCATGTAACCTTCCCAAGTTTGCAAATCGGATCCATTGCACGTTAAAGGTACCCAGGTTGTCGAAATTATTCCGGAGCCCTCCACTACGGCACCTCTTTCTTCCTTTCTTCTTTCACTCCTTCCTTTATCCCTTCCGTTACGGCGCGGTTCAGGTGTCCGCCGATAACGTGAGACAATTAGTGCGCCTTTTCCTTTCCTCAGAACCAATATTCAATATATTCGGATCCACGTGGCTTGTGCCCCCACTGCACTGACAGAATTAGTGGTTTATTGCTCTCTGTGGGCGTTTTCTGCATGATCGCTCAAAATCATGGCGCATATAGCTCGCCACTATGTGCGCGTGTTGCGACTTGCTCTGTACGACAGCGTAAGGTGTGCTGGCACCTCGGTCGCCTTTTTCTGGCGCATATTAGCGACACCGCTAGTGGGTTGCACTTCACACTGTAGTGCATAACTGAACTACTGCAGTTGTGCACACCAACGATGCACTACTCCAGTAGTGCACCATAGTGCGCGTTCTGAGTAAAGCGCACTGCTGTAATAATGCAGAATAGCGCGCATCAATATAATGCACTGCTGCACCAGTGGTCAGTAGTGCACTACTGCAGCTGTACACAGCAGGGCACCACAGTAGTGCACAGCTGCAACTGTACGCAATAGTGCGCAGCAGAAGTGTACTGCTGCACGAAGCAGTGCACGTTAGGGTGCAGAAGTAGTGGTTCGTACAGTACCGTTTATTTATAAATTAACATTTATTCATTTATTTACTACTTCTTACAATTTGTTTATACAATGGTGCGCAGCAGAAGTGTACTCTGCACATTAGGGCACAAGAGTAGTGATTCGTGCTGTACCGCTTATTTATAAATAATTGTTTACTCATTTATTTACTACTTTTTACTATTTGTTTATAAATAAATAAATGGTGCATTGCTGGAACTATAGACAACGGTGCACAGCAGAAGTGTATTGCTTCACGAAGCAGTGTACATTAGGGCACAGCGGTAGTACTTCGTGCAGTACTGTACTAGTGCAACAGTGTACAATAGTGCACTGCTGCGACTATAGACAACAGTGCGCAGCAGCAGTGCTTCGTGCAGTACCGCACTAGTGCACTATGTTGCACTACAATGTCCACTGTTGCACTGTGTGTACACAATAAACAAGTGCATAAGTGCAGAGCAGTATAGTGCGCTACTGCGCTAGTGCACAATAGTTGTGCGCGGCTACGCTATACTGTGCGCACTGCTGCACAGTAGTGCACCCGGCGCACAACGGGCCTGTGACGTCGTCCTCGGCTTCTTTTGCACAAGCCCCGCCCGCAACCGTTCGGCAAACCGCGGGTGCGTTCAGTCAATGCCAAAGCGGCATACCCTTCCGTTCGTTTCCTCGTGCAGGCTTTCCTCCGCGACGAGGCCCGTTTGTTCCTTATCGCTCTTTTCCCCGCCCATTAATCAGCCGGGTTGTCGCGTGCACACCACTCCGTGGTCGTACGCAGTTTCCCTGTGGCCGTCGTCCCTTCCCGGTGTCCCGGCGCACACACGGCAGCCCGCGGACAGGCTCTCCCTCCGAGAGACGCATTGAATATAGTTATATGCATGGAGCTCTGCGGAAGCTGTTCGGTTACGCAGGAGGCAACGCTGTCGAGCACCATCGCTTTAACCATGTGCGATTTATTTCGTCAGTACCGATTCGACTTTGAGTCGATAATGTATGCAGTGGGATTTTGCGGCATGATTTGGTTTTACTCACACGTGCGCTCTTTAGACGAAAATTGGTAAATGAAAAATGCTTTTTTTGGGGAAAGGAAATGGCGCAGTATCTGTCTCATATATCGTTGGACACC
Organism: Amblyomma americanum; assembly: GCF_052857255.1. Taxonomy (NCBI): domain Eukaryota; kingdom Metazoa; phylum Arthropoda; class Arachnida; order Ixodida; family Ixodidae; genus Amblyomma; species Amblyomma americanum. Next base: position 32,052,018 of record NC_135506.1, on the reverse strand, counting down.
TGAACCGCGCCGTCAGGGAAGGGATAAAGGAAGGAGTGAAAGAAGAAACAGGTGCCGTAGTGGAGGGCTACGGAATGATTTCGACAACCTGGGGATCTTTAGCGTGCACTGCCATCGCACAGCACACAACGCCTTTTTGCGTTTCGCCTCCATCGAAACGCGGTCACCGCGATCGGATTCGAACCCGGGAACTCCGGATCAGTAGCCGAGCGCCCTGACCACTCTTTAGACGCCGTACTCGTCCTTTTCTCAATTTTTAAGCCGGCTCCAGTGTTGCATGCCCGACTAATAAAGGAACAGCAATTCCTTCCCTTACGGCGCGGTTCAGGTGTCCAACGATATATGAGACAGATATTGCGCCATTTCCTTTCCCCCCCAAAAAAACAATTATTATTAAAATATGTAGCCGTATTTCGTGCGTTTCGTGAAGCGGATGTCCTAACACCGCTTGCACTTGTCAAGGATTAGCATACATGCCCTGAAATTTGTCCTCGTTTTTATGGTAGCCTATGACGTCATTGTTATTGGCATTGCGCAACGTGGGGAAGCCAACTTGACAAATTATAAGGAAGAGTCCACTGTGATCTGAGTTCGTCGAGTGAAGCCACAAGCATGGCACTGTACCGGTAGACCGGGGGCAGGTATGCGAACTATCCGTGGAGACGTCACCTTGGCGTGCAGAGAGTTTTTTTTCTGGTGCAGCACCCTCACCCCACCCTCAGATTGCGCAATTGACTGTCGCAACGCTCCCCAAAACTTTCGTAATGAACATCGCCATGTTTTTTGCGCCTTATTTTTGTTTATTTATTTATTTGATACCTGCTTCGCCTTTGCGGGCATTACAGCAGGGGGATACATGAAAATAAGCATCACATTTCAGACAAATAAAGAAACAAATTGCACAAAGCGCGGTAAAACTCATCATTAGAAACAATGGATACAATCATAGACGGAAGGTAATTCCACTCTCGTATAGATCTAACAAAAAATGAATAGCGCAAGATGTCACCTTTAAAGGAAAATTCATTTACTTTGTGTCCGTGGTCCCTTCTTTGGGATATGTAGGACGGCGCTTGGATGTGCTTTTCCTTATGTATATTTTCCAGTTTTTGGAATGGTAGAGTATTATGAAAAAATTTCAACCTGAGGTTTCGCCTACGATCTTTCAAGTCTTCCCATTTAAGTTTACTTTTGCTTTCTCTCATACTAAGTTGACGATCCTAATTACCTAAAACGAATCGCAACCCCCCCTACCCCACTCTCGTGACACTACCAGCGTGACTGGGGCCTTAAATCAGCGCCCGGTTGCGGGCCACGTAAGTGCCTTGACGAATTCTAAACGCGAAAGGAGTAAAAAGAGGGTAAGCCGACCTTTAGCGTACTCCCTTTACAGGGTACGTGGGGTATTGTGCCCAAGCCGTGGCGTAGATATCTATCTCTAAAAATACCCTTCCATCAGGTCGTTGCTTTTGGTAATAGACCCGGACTCCGCCGAAATCGTTGGTCAGAGACTAGACTGACTACATTTTGGTGAATTTTTATGGCGCGAGGGCATGTCACAAGGTGTTTTCTCTCTCAAGGTGGGGTCAGAGACCCATTTCCCTAGAATTTTAACCCTAAATAAGCCGAGCACCAGACCTGAGGAAAGCTTGTATCCATTGTTTCATCGGTAGGTACCCGGTGGCACTGGGGATCGAACCCCGCACCTCCCGCATGCGAGGCGGGTGCTCAGACCACTAGGCCACCGCTGCGGTGCCGACTACATTTTCCAAACCTTTTAGTCCCGATAAAGCCGAGCACCTTCCTGGCCCCGGGGACTTGTGCCATTTTGGAAGCCGATGGGCCCCCGGTATCCGTGGGATTCCTCCTGAGTACGATGTACGCTCTCTGCCGCTAGGTCATCGCTGCCTGTCCTCTCGCTATTGCGTTGCGTAGGTCTGTACTAGAGCCAGCCCGTCTCTGGGCCAGCGCGCCTCTTTTAAGACGCGCGAAAACTTCAGCACTGGTGGCCTCGGCCCGCTTCTACGCGGAACCTGAGCGCGTGCCGCAAACGTTACGCAACCTGGCTGCATAAATACCGTTCCGCGTATGGGTGACGGGAGGTTGCTCTATGCCGTTTCAGAATAGTTTCCCCCCCCCCCCCCCCCCCCCCCCTTCCCGTATACGCGGGCCGCGCCGCATTTGGAACGAGGCACGCTTTTAGAAGCGGCCGCTTCCGTAAGTGTTGCACGACAGCCGGCCGCTGGGATCACCTCTGCGTCATGCGACAGAACCCAACTGGAGTGGAAGTGCGCCTTTTCTCTGATGTGGCAACTGTCACAGCGCCAAGACGCGAGCCACGGCCGCCTTAGCGTTTGCGTCTTCCGCTGCCGGAAAGTATATAGAGTGGTACTTAAACGCATTTAACGGTTAATTTTCTCCTATCAGTCTGACTACAACCTCCATCTATGCACATTCCTTTTACGCTGTTTTGTTGTTTGTTCATATCCATGAGGTGTCGAACGGCGGGATTTGGAAGCTTACCACGTATATATCTGTTGTTATTAACGCGACAGCGTTAGAAGTCCCGTTCTGCGGAAAACCGGGCGTCGGCGTCGTTGTGACTAGAAAATCCTGATTGGTCGAGACGGCGGTGACGTCAAAAGCAGTTTCGCTGAAAAGGGGGAAAAAGGCAAAATCGAGCCTCTGTCTTTCCGATCGGGAGCTGGGCACTCTACCTGTACGCAATTGAGGAGCGTTCGTCCAGTGAGGTAAATGGAGTTCGCGCAGAAGACGAATTACATTATAGGAACACTTGGTTAATGAGGGGTGCTAGTTAGCGTCTCCTCAGTTAGTATGGACAATGATGTGTAATATAGCAGTCTGTGATATGGCAACAAGCCTGTCGATGCCTGACGCTTAAATCTTGAGAGCTCTAACCGCAATAACCGACGTAAATGTGACAGCATGCACGTGGCCTGTGCATACCTACCGGAGAGCCCTTAGAAGCACGTGCGTCGCTTTTGACGCGTATGCGGCGATAAAGACAAAAATGAAAGTCAAACTGAGAAAAGACAGCCGCGTGGGAAGCCGCCAATCGTTCCTGCCTGGCGGACCAGAGCCCCAAGGCCGCGCCTATCACATTCACCGCGAGACAGCCGACGAAAGTGCGCAAAAGGGGGGGGGGGGGGGGCATCTTTTTCGGGACACTCCGCTTCGGTCGGACCGCTGGTGGCGCAGGAAAACCCAAACATGGGGCCGCTTGCGGCGCGTGCTCTCTTCCCCCTCGGAGAAACGCGAGAGAGAGAGTGCGGCTAACGTAATTTTCTCCTCTTCCGAATCCACCCACCCGTCGCATCTCGCCGCGCCAACTATCTTTAGCCGCCTAACCGATTAACCCTTTCCCCGGGCGACCTGTCGTGTCTGTGTGTATGTGGAAGCGAGCATAAGAACAGCTTCTGTGCGGCACTGCAGCAGGAACAGTCGCGGCGGCATCGTCTGTGTCGCGCTCGCGCCGAAAGCGTACGTCAACAAGAGGAGGGCTTTTGTAGGGGAGAAAGCGCTCGCCGCGCCATCTCGCGGCGGAGCCGGGAGGCTTTTCCGCATGGCGTCGCCGTGACGTCTTCGTCACGTGCTTCGCCGCACGGCACGCGCTCTCCAAGGTCGCGCCGTGAGTAGGAAACGTTCAAAGCGCGCTGCGTCGTCATTTTGAACGCGCCGCGCGAGGCAGGGCTAGTGTAATCACAGAACGCGAGGAACTCCTCAAACGCTGTAGTTGATTGGCCACAAGGCTTTTTTGATCGCTTATTGTCGCGTCACCTATCGGCGTTAGTGAACGAGAGAAATTTGGCGCTGCGGATGATTTCCTTGTTGTTTTCACTTGACCACGTGTTTTTGAGCCCAAACTTCCGTGGTTACTCGTTGCTCATGTCGTTCAGCTGCTAAGCACAGGTCTTTGGCCCCAATTTAGGCCTTGGCGGCGGCATTTCGGTACAGGTGAAATGCAAAAACACCGCACTTTAAGGAACCCCAGGTGGTCAAAATTAATTTGGAGCTGTCCACTACTGCGCCTCTTTCTCGCCACATTTCTTTTTCTCCTATCTTGTCCACTTCTCTCACGACGCTGTTCAGTTGCCCATTAAAAGTGAGTAAATTAATGCGCCTTTCCTTTCCTAACAATAATAATAATAATAATAATAATAATAATAATAATAATAATAATAATAATAATAATTGGTTTTTGGGAAAGGAAATGGCGCAGTATCTGTCTCATATATCGTTGGACACCTGAACCGCGCCGTAATTGAAGGGATGAAGGAGGGAGTGAAAGAAGAAAGGAAGAAGGAGGTGCCGTAGTGGAGGGCTCCGGAATAATTTCTACCACCTGGGGATCTTTAACGTGAACTGACATCGCGCAGCACACGGGCCTCTTAGCGTTCTGCCTCCATAAAAACGCAGCCGCCGCGGTCGGGTTCGAACCCGGGAACTCCGGATCAGTAGTCGAGCGCCCTAACCACTGAGCCACCGCGGCGGGTCTCCTTTCCTAACAAAAGATTCACATTTTTAGTAGTAGTAGTAGTAGTAGTAGTAGTAGTAGTAGTAGTAGTAGTAGTAGTAGTAGTAGTGCTGAACCTTTATTCAGCCATAATCTACAACCGTGCGCATTGTTAACCAACTTGACTAGGCCAATCCAAGCTCCAACGTACTACCTTGTTTCATTCGTAGATCTTTCTTTTCGTTGTCGGGAACTAAAGAGGCGTAGGCCTAATGTGACCATAAGTCCAAAAACTTACGTGAAGGTGGCGCTCGTGTTGTCCAGCTCATGAATGAAAACGACCGTCGGCAGTGGCGCCACCAGCACGCGTAATGCCAAAGCAGACGTCCTTAAACAGCTGAAGGCTGTTCGACGAACGTTCCAGATTTCACAATCTATTCATGTGCTCTGCGCAAAGTATCCATGTCCTGTGCGCATACACTGGATTCGCGGCCATGCCCAGGATCCACATAACATTCAAGCGGATGCTATGACTCATCTTCATACATTAGACGATCCGCCACCTTCCCCTCTTCCCCCAGATCCGTTCCTGTCCCATGTTTCCGATTCCGAAGTTCTGCGCCAGCGAACACGCGCTCTAATTCCTCCGTGTTCGCACCCTCTCCCCCGTAGTCTTAGGCAGGAGGAGGTATCCGTGCGCCGGATTCGGGCAGGGGCGGCTCTGACACCATCTGTCCGTCATCGGTGGCGTGCCAAAGATCTGCCACTACCTGACAGTTGCCCTCACTGTGGCGCTGCACCGGACATATGTGATGTGCGGCACTTGTTGTGGACGTGCCCAGCGACGGCTGCTATCAGAAAACGGCTCCTCAGGGAGGTGGGCCTGCGGTGGAACCGCGAAAGTGACTTCGTGAAGTGGACAATGGACAACCGTTTCATTAACAACCTCTGCGACTACCTCAGCGCAACGGTTCTTCACTCCTTCTTTTAACTTTCAATCCCGTGCATTCCTTCCCCCCTTTCCTTTTCAACTTATGCCTCATGGCACACTTCTCGAATAAAAAAAAAAAAGGTGTCGGGCGACCAGCGTAGGCGTGTCTGCTATTCTCGGCGCATTAAAGCGAAATGCGACCTCTGCCTGAAGTGACATGTCCCGTGGTGAAAGCGTCTTTCCGTCGGTCCCGTCTCCGACAGCTTAATGAGACAGTTCTTTCGCAACTCTCGTGCTTACCCCTGGCATCAAATTTACTCCCCGTTGGCTGTGCTGCAAGCCGAGATGAAAATACTAACAGCGCGTTTTCAAAAAAAAAAAACAAATTGCACAGAGAAAATAATAGAAAAATGAAGGGAAAATAAAATAAAACAAGTAAAGAAAAATAAATTCAATAAAGTGATCGCGGCGGCTATTCTTGCCGAGTCCTTTAGACGCTCTCATAATGCGTCATCGTGTTTGTTCTTCTTGTGTTTCACGAAAGCGGTTCCTCGCTAACGCGGCGACAAAGAAGCTAAAAGGCAACCTTGCTTACTTTGGCTGAGGTCTGGGTCAGTTTATTTGATTTACAGCGTATACTGCTGCCGCCGATGCCTGTCGGCGGGTTGCGGAACTGTTCTGGCAGGATGCCCCGTGCGGCAATACTGGCCGCGCGGAACTGTCAGAGAGCGGAAGTTGAGTTCAGTATTTCCAGGCGTCTTTGTGGCCTTCCTTTTTGTTTCTATTATGATTGTCCTTGTCTCTCGCTGTTTCATTTATATCCTTTTTTTTTCACAACATCGGTGTCTTGTTCTCTGCGTTGCTTTTTTGCAGTGCACGGCTGTATGCAGTGAAGCCGAACGCGTATCTTCCGTAATTTGTTAAGTTGGCTCCGCCACATAGCACTTAGTCCTAATGGCGCGCGTCAATGGACGTCAGTGAACGTAGGATAAATTTCCGAAAAAAAAAAACGCGTTACTCTTCGACAGGCGCGCGCGTGTTGTTTTCACGACAACCACGTCGACATATACCGCTTCATGAAACACACAAACCACAGCTACATATTCTTAAAAAAAAAAAAAAATGTCTCGCATTTATTATTGAGATGAGCCGGCTTAGAAATTATAAAACAGTGCAGTTTCGACGTGAGGCTTGCAGCTGAGTTTTTCATTTAGTGTTTTCTTAGCTCTAACGAGGAGCTTAATCTTAAATGTACTTTTGAAATGAGAGAAACGTCTCTTACTTGCAGAGCAGATCCACTGAATGTTCCGCTATCGAGCAATACAAGCGACGGACACGGATGACGCTAACCACTTAACGTAGGACTGTTCGAATTATATACTTAACGCATACCTTTAGCTTTGATAGCTTTCTCTGTTTTTTTTTTCCTTCCTTCAAACACCACCGAATCGCCTTTAGCCGCCTGTAAGATGGCTTTTTAGCAAGATGGTATGCACTGCGGAAAAGCAAGTTTTGCGGCACGCTTTGTGTGGCTTTCTAGCAAGCTTTGATGGTTTGCGGAGAAGCGTGCTTTGGCGACTGGCTGTGGTCTGCGTGAAGCTTGCTTCAGTGTTTTCCTTTCCCTTTCTGGGCAGGTCGCGACCGGCTGAAGCTGCAGCTGTGCTCGGGCGATGAGTCCCTCCCGTACCCTCGGGGGGCACTGGGCGAGCTGTCTCCGCGCAAGCGCCGGGGCAACCTGCCCAAGGAGTCGGTCAAGATACTGCGCATGTGGCTCTACGAGCACCGGTACAACGCCTACCCTTCCGACCAGGTATATTAGCCCATTTTTATACTCTTTAATTTATACTGTTGGTTGTTATAGCTATTTACTATGTTAATGTCTTTGTGATTTATTTTTATTCAGTCTGAACTTACACATGTTCTGATTTTCACCTGTTGATGTGCGATAATAACACTAGCAGTGTTCTAAATAAATTGCGCATAGATAAGTCGTACCGCCTTGTGTTTGGCCTCACCTGCCACTGCGCCACTAACCTCCACCTACTACTACTAGTACTAATACAATTACTACCCTCTACCCTCTCCAAGAACCCACGGGTATGGAGAGGCAAGCGGCTTCAACGGGGCAGAAACTTCTGACCGAAAAAAAAAATGGCCGACGAAGAAGCACGCGGTGGATTGTAGGAGTTTCTTTTTTTTTTATCTTCTCCAGCTGTCGTGGTTCGTCATGAGCAGGGGCGGACAATAAGTGGACGCGCATGCGCGATTAGAGTGAATTTAGGCATAACTGCCTCTCCTTAGCACAACGTCAGGATCCCCTCCAGCTGTAATATTCTTTGTGCATTTAATCCTCGTTTATTCTCATTCTTCGGCCCCTGGCACCAGAGCTGTTTCGTCCTTGGTCGCCTGAAAAAAAAAAGACAACGTAGCTTCGGAAATCTCCCGTGTACTGCGCCTGCACTACTTCGCTGGAGTCTGGCCTTTGCGTAGCGGGTCCATACATCGCCTCTCGCTTTTTTTTTTTGTGCTTGTCGGAAGAACATAAGAGTCGAATAAGAGAGAGAGCGAGAGTTTTCGCTGATGCAGTCTCAACCGCTGGCGCACGCTGCGTTGTGCTGAGCAGGCACAAGTTCGCCCGCGTCTATCGCCGAAGCGCAGTGTGTGTGAGCATGTGCACGTGCAAGTAAGTGCAAATAAGAAAGATGAAAAAGAAAGACTGAGAAAGGAAGTGCGAACGCTGCCGTAAAGGTAGCTATAGCACACCTTATGGGGGAATACATATTGGTACTAGGCTGCGGAGCTGCTCAGAACCCTCGCAACGGCAGAAACACCCCTTGCGGAGTCAGCATCCCAGCTCGCGGAGGAAGCTTCATTTTTTACTAGCATTTTTTTTCTTTTTGTAAGACGTTCTCTGCTCCCTTCTCTCCCATATAGAAGTCTTTCTTTCCTTCTTTCTTTCTTCCCTTTCTTTATGTCTTCCTTCCTTCCTTCCTTCCTTCCTTCCTTCCTTCCTTCCTTCCTTCCTTCCTTTCTTTCTTTCCTTCTTTCTTTCTTTCTTTCTTTCTTCCTTCCTTTCCTCCTTTCTTTCTGTCTTCCTTCCTTTCTTTCTTTCTCCCCTTCTTTCTTTCTGTCTTTCTCCTTTCTTTCTTTACTTCATTCTTTCTTTCTTTCCTTCTTTCTTTTCCTTCTTTCTTTCTTCCTTTCCTCCTTTCTTTCTTTCTGTCTTCCTTCCTTCCTTTCTTTCTTTCTGTCTTTCTCCTTTCTTTCTTTCCTTCATTCTTTCTTTCTTTCCTTCATTATGTCTTTCTTTCTTTCTTCCTTTCCTCCCTTCCTTCTTTCTGTCTTTCTTTCATGATTTCTTTCTTCCTTTCTTTCTTTCATTCTCTCTTTCTCTCCATCTTTCTTTCTTTCTAGATTTTAGTATTGTAACCAGAAGTGCACCAGCTGGGAGAGTAAAAAAAAAAAAGCAGCCTCTCCCACCTCGTTCAGTTTGGAGGAACGGGGCAAGCGTATTGGGTTCGTAGTCGAAACCGTGACGGCTCCTTTGTAAACGCCCGTACTGTGCGCCTGAGTAGAGAAGTAGAAGTACTCGACAACCGCGACCGAAGCCAAAAAGTAACGCGCTTATTCTTTCCGTGTATAGGGATCTACGCAGAGCTCCTTCATGCCTGCCTGCTCTGGGCGTTGCCGCGCCCGACGTACTACAATTTTTCCTGCTTGTTGGGCTCGTTTGAGATATTTGTGGCTGAGTTTCAAATAAGAGGCCCTCCTCTCTTCCCTTCTAGTCTTCTACTTTTCTTTAAATAAAATACTACGTGTGCGGAAAATGTACTTCGTCATCGGACCGTGGGTGACCCAATGCGGGAGGTCGCCGTGGCTGAGCGAGTCTTAATTTAGAAAAGAGAATGTCGATCGATGGTAGTTGTTGACGAAACGAAATTATTCGAATTAACGGGCGAGAGATGGAGGCCTCTGGCAGTACCTCCATTCAAGCTGGACCTGCAGTTTGTTATTACTTGCAGCTGGGCATGTTGGTGCATGTTCAGGAATGATACGGGAGCGCCAACTGCGGACACGGACGGAGTGAGGAGACGGGCGAGCGCTGTGCTCTTAACAAGCTCTGTTCGACGAAGAGCGAACGCCCATGTACACTCTAAGCACGAATACGCCTATACGGGAGTAAAAAAGGGTGTGACTTGTCCTCTAGCGCACACCCTTTTATAAAAGGGAGTGCGCTAGATAACAGCTTACACCCTTTTTACTCCTTTCGTGTTTAGAGTGTCCTTGCATCTTTTTTACCCCTTCCCAAAGAGAATGACCGCAAATATTCACGTGTGTACAAAAAAAAGAACCGAGAAAAAATATTTTACTCGCGCATAGCACCACTGTTGTGTCACTGATACAATCGTCTTCAGTTTACTTTATATAAAAGGCTTATACAAGCTCACCTGCTTTTTATCGCGACTCTCGAGTAGTGATTTGCAAAAGGATAGGCGAGGCTGGCAGGTGACGCGAGTCTTCTTAGAGTAGGCTTGATAAGGATCAGGAAGATTAGTGCATTTGTTTTCATGATTATCGTTATGAAAAAATAACGGAACTCATCTTCCTGAGCATTGTCAAGCCCGCTGGAAGTCTCGCGTCACCTGGGAGCCTCGCCTATCCGATTGCAATGTGCTACTCGAGAGTCATGACACACGAACCTTTTGAAGCCTTATATATATATATATATATATATATATATATATATATATATATATATATATATATATATATATATATATATATATATATATATATATATATATAAAATAAAGACGACACGATTGTATCAGTGACATATCAGTGGTTCGTCCGCGTCCGTACTTTACGCTCCTGTGTCTTTCCTGAACTGTGGATCAAACCGGGATTCTGATTCAGTGCATTAAAATGCAGTGGTACTGTTTTCAACGAACGACAACCCACGTGTTTGCCGTTTCTAATGTGGCAAACAAAGGGGTGCATTTTCCGCACAAGACATCCCAGAATGCATTTTTTATATGCTATGGCATACTGCTGTTAAAGCTAGTTGTTTTCCGAATTGCACTGTTGCTGCGAGAATGTTGTTGACCTTTGGCTCATTTTCTTTTATTGATTGATCATGGAAGCAACAATCCTTAAAAATCTAAGCTCATACCGAACAGCTCTCTGCTTTGTTACTTTGTGGCACTGTACTGTCACGAGGGTACCTGGACTTGGGGTACAAATTCGCCTTCACTGCACGGTGTGCACAGCGCTGTGAACGCAACTGCGCATGCGCACGCAATTCACTGCTAACCTCTTTCGCGTATGCTCATGAGTCTTCATTGCAGGAGCTCAGAAAGCAAGCCTCCTTGTTGTTTTACAGCACTGATGTGTGTTTTAAAGGGGCGCTGGCTTCAAAAGCGTTCTTTAACGAATGTGGCAGCTGCTTACAACATTTGACGGAATCGGTGTGTGAATCACTGCTGACGAGCAGGCGTCATTGACGTGAAAGCAAGTCGTGTGATGAAAGACTTTAACGTATTTGTCACGTGGCAGAGAACCCAGCGACAGAAGTACAGGAAAATCGTGCACAGTATTTGTTAAACTGAACGCGGCGTTGGTTTGTTGTTTGGTTATTTTGACCTTAGAAAAAAAAGTGAAGGACGAGCATGCGGCTTTCACAAGCCAATCAATCAATTAATTAATGCTCATATGTATCGAACTCAAAGCTCAAGACAGCAGTGTCCGCTTTGGCGTACAATCGAAACGGCAGCTGCTCAGTTTATGGAATATAACGGAACACTTTGCTCCATCTATCGGCCTGCAGGAGAAGCTGCACCTGTCTCGCGAGGCGAACCTGTCGGTGCTGCAGGTGTGCAACTGGTTCATCAACGCCCGCCGGCGCATCCTGCCGGACATGATCCGCAAGGAGGGCCACGACCCGCACCAGTACACCATCACCCGCAAGTCCTCATCCTCGTCATCTTCCTCATCCTCATCCTCGGGCCGGTCTCCGCCCAGCCAGGTTCGTTCACACGCATGAATTTCCCATCCAAACTCCGCGCTTTCTTCGCCATACTACTTCAGTGGCAACAGGTCCTTTACGCACGTCCTCAGGCCCAGGCGTGTCTCCAACAACATGCATACAAAGCCTAAGGACATGTCCCTCACGACATGTCCCTACCACGTGTCCCAATGGTCCACTTATGGACACGTTGCACGAAGTTTCAATAGACCAGCATTGTACAGGATGGAAAGGAACGGTCGCTTTGCCAGTAGACGTAGAAAACATCCTGCGGCCACTTCTCGTTCAGCATATGGGCAGTGTGAAGAGCATTAAAAATTAAAATATCAGCCCTAAATAGGAGCGCCAGGATTTGAGTCTTTGAATGTTCTTCATTTCGGAAATGCACGCACAGTCAGGTCGGAATGACACGCGAACAGCGCCTGTGAACAAAACAAAGTGTCAGTTACCTACCTGTGTATTTTCAGGTGCTGTATTCAACTTCAGCCTGATTCGTGTTTCTGGCTAAAAGATGTACCTGAGCACAAATTCATAAACCGGTCGCAAATGAATGACTCGCTGTAAAATAGAAAAGCACGGTATATGCGTGTTCGCGTTTCATTCTGGCTTGAGAGTGTGCATTGCATGAAAAAGGTGTATCTGTTCTGAAAATTATAAAGTTGTTATCATCGTTGCTATCCGTATTACTGTGGGGCCCTAACAGACTGTACTTGAGCTTAGAGCGCTGCAAAATGACTCCATCAGGCCTGCACTACTGCACCTCGAATTATGTGTCCGAATGAGTGACAGTGGCGCGTCTTTGCGCGATTGGTGCGTCATAACTAGCGTGACTATTGTCATCAGCAGACGAGGCTCCTTCATAAGTTGTTGTTTTTTATCGGTTGAGCGTCGTGAACAGTTACTGTCATAATTATCGATCATTAGCAGTGCCGTCAGCATCGAGTGTTTCTCTGCATACTCCTTTCGTGATAGGTACGAGCGCAATGCCGTTTCAAAAATTAGGAGGAGGAGACGTTTTTTTCGCCACCCTCACGCTTTGCCTACATTGCGACGAATCTCCAAGGCTCCTGGGTTCCTCAACAAGTCATTGTTTCCGGAGTCGTAAAATTTCCTTTGCACACCACGGTATACCATCTGTGTGCTAGGCGTAACATCGGCTTACAAGGCGAGAAGCTGATGGCGAGAGAATACTTGGGTAAGACTAGTGCCCGCCTTGTTCTGGGTTGTCGCCAGCCTTTAGGGCAACTTGCCTTTGGATATAGTTCACGACTCTTGGCCAGTACATGGTATCAAACTCATGAAGTCGCTCAGCAATATTCTAGCCATAGCATTTCGCTTCGCTGCGCTGCAGAAGCCGCCGCTGACTCCTTTTGTTTCATGTCTTTCACGCAGGCCTCACTGCCGCCGCCCTCCATGCCTCCATTGGTCCATCACGGCGGCAGCAACCACCACAACCACCATCAGCAGCCGCCGCATCTGACGCCCTCGCACCGCCACCACGGGTCACCTTTCGACGTCATGGGAGCCAGTGCTGGAGGCCCCGCGTCGTCAGCGCCGTCACTCAAGGCCGTCAAGGACGAGGACCTCAACAGCGACGACTCGGAGGGCGCAGCCAGCATTGGCTCGCCCAGGTCGCCGCTCAAGCTGACCAAGCGCTGGCAGCGGAGCCACGAGCGAGACCTCAAGGAGGACCCGTCACCCTCGTCGTGGGACGAGGACGAAGACGAGGACGACGAAGAGGGTGACGACGACGAGGGCGACGACGAAGAAGGAGACGACGAAGATGAGGACGACGAAGAGGAGGAAACCGGCTCCCCGTGGTTCCGCGAGGACGTCAAGGGCTGCGGTGCCAGCGAGAGGTCCCCCGTGGACGACGACCCCTTCAGCTGCCTCTACCTCCTCGTGGACGTTGCGTTGAGCGAACTGGAGAAACGGGCCGCGTCCAGCTGATAGCGGACTATGGCCGCCCCGCCTCCGCCGCTCAGAGGAGGGGCGGGCGTACAGCCGTTGCCGAAAGTTTAGGAGCCAAGGCACGCGCCTTCTTCGCTCGACAGGGGGAAACGTCCCGTCGCCTCCACGTGGCACAGATGAGTTGTATGCAAACTGATGCCAGTTTGAGGAGAGACTAGAAGAGCAGAGTAGCCTTCTGGGTTACTCTGTCCTTGACGGTGGTTCAGTGAATGGGTCTTGACCCTCGTTTCAGGCGACGGCCCTTGACTCCTAAACTTTTGACTCGAGACATGCGTGTCCGTGTGTGGTGTGCGCGTGTGAGTGAATCTGCGCCTGAGTTTCCCGCGTTCCTCTTCGCCTCCCTCTCTTCCATCCTTCTCTCCCACTCATCACCTCCCTATCTCACGTCTCTCGGACCCGTGTCTCTCAAACATTCTCGCCCTCGCCTGCACCGACACCCGCCAGCACCACTTCGTCGCGCGATGTGCTTCACTAGCAGCGCCACCACCACCGCCACCCAGGACCACCCACCACCATGCACCACCGTCGTCGTCACCAGCAAGCACTACACGACACCGGCATTTCCCGGACTGAAAGAGAGAGACACGCCTAACTTATTCGGAGCGAGTGAGAGAAAGCACATCAATCCTCGCGATGACTTTGAGTCGAAGATTGGCTCGTGCTTTTACGGACACTGCTCCGTATCGGATTGTGTGTGCGTAGATAACAGCATGGTGAGTAGGTGCGCGACTACAACAACCAGTGCCCGCGACATGAAACACACATGTCTCCCACCCGCTGGGACCGAACACAACCGTGTTTCATCCTCAACGAGCATTTTTTTCTCTTCTTGTTTTTGATTGTCCGTTTCCTCAGATCTTGCAGTTTGTGGAAACTTGCTGTCTCTCTCTTTTGCCGCTGAGAATTCGACGTGGTCAGCCGAGTGAAATGGAGTTACCTCGCCCCCCGGCACAAGGCTGTTGTCGGTGAATGTTCAGGTCAGAGAGACACTTGCGGAAAAAAAGAAAAGTCATGTGACGCCCATATTCTGTTTGCACGGTTTGCGAGCATGAGCTGCTGCGAATTGGTGTAGTCATCGCAAATGTGAGTCCAAGTCCCAGCTATATAAGTCCGGAGGACAAGACAGGGGCTCTGCGTCCTTTTACGGAACAGTGGAACCTCCGCAAAGAAATGTTGTGCTACCCCCTTGTATCCCCCTGCTTCACATGCAATGGCATCATGACTTGTCCACGAGAGGGGAATTGGACACAGTTTCCATAACTGTTCATGCACTGGTCATACAGTCTCTAGTTCAGCGGGTGTCTATGCATGCACATCCCAAGGACTGCACACATGTCCGCCAGTCTGCTTTTCTCTCAAGACATGCAGTGATTTATGAAGAGTACAGTTTGGCAGAAACTCTAGCTGCTCCTGAGAATGGCAATGGATCCACTTTGAGATAGAAGCCACTTTGTTACCTGTATGTTCTTTTGACACGGATGCATGCCGAGAAAAAGTGGAAGATGGTTTAAGAGTAGCAGCACTACACCGTGTCACAGAGGCAGTGTGCGGGATTGCGGCAGCAAATCATCAGCGGTGCTCAGAAATGGCATTCGTCTGGCTCGCACCACCTCTTGTCCGGTCAGGCTTGAGTTTGTACTCATCGAGCAACGATGATTCTGCTTGCACATTCAAACTACCTTGTGGCATGAGAGAACTAGCTCGCTACCTTCGATGTCCGGGTTCATGTCTGGCTTCATGTCTGTTTTCATGTCCAGCTTCGTCTCCAGTTAGACCAGCTGAGTAAGAGGATGTTTGCTTGTAGCCAGACTCTGCTATGTGAATTTCTGAAGGGATGGTTGGCAGTGGCATCTCCGGAGAATGTGTTTGTACTACACTTCTGGAGCGTTCCTCTAACGGACAGTTTTCACTAGTGAAACCCTTCATCTTCGAAACGCCAGTTGAGGGTTCTCACGGTTCACACTTGCGATGACAGTGCCACTTTTGCAGCAGCATGCCGTAAAGCAACGATTGTGGCCATGACTTTGTGACGTCGCAGTGACGGGACACGCCTCAAAGAGGCGGCGCTCTGGTCGCTGAGCTAATGTCTTGTGTCGCCGTTTTGCGGCGATGAGAAAAAAAAAAGTTTTTCTGTAAGATGGTTACAGGTTTAGCGCATAGCGTACTGTTCTCAGAGTGTTCTTCTTGTCTTGTTTGTTTACGCGGTGTTTTGTATCTTAAAGAGCTCTCAGGCACCGTCAGTAAAGTTTTTGCCCCCCCCCCTCCCCCATAGGCGAGAGCAGATGTATGATAGAGTTTGATATTAAACGGCGCCCATGTCATAATATAAAGCAACTCCTGTGGATCAGCACTTGGCTGCTTCTGCGCTCCTAGTCGACGTGTCACTGAAGAAAAAAACACGATTAAACAAAATGGTCCGTCCGTGAGTCAGTCCGTCCGTGCGTTCGTTTCGTCGTCTTTTGGTTTATTTTTTTGGCCACCGCATCTCATAATTCTTAAAAGTTGTTTGTACATTTGCATAGTCTAAGAGAGTTGTTTGCCTGCAGCATCACACATATAAATATATGTATATCACCGTCTGCCCAACATCAGCCTAGTCTGTTGACAGAGTCGTCACGTTATCTTCATATATTCTCACCCGAATCAGATAAATATATATCTATATATATATATAGAAATATATAGAAATATATACATGCATGTGTAAACAAATGTATGCCGCCCAGATGATGTAGGGAGTTTGAGGGGAGAATGATATATTGCAACTATTCGGCACTTATATAGAGAAGACGCCCAAGCTTGAAGCCAGAGCGTTAATGCATGAATGAATGTAATTACTGTTGAGAATTCATTTGTTACTATACGCTTTTTTATCCTGGACTCAGCGTCTTGCGGCACTGTTTTCAGCTCACAAAATTTTCATTAAACTCATCGCTTTTATCTGACCCATGTCCAACATTCTCGCAAAAAAAAGTTTGAATATTGAAAAATTGTGAGATACTGTTTTGGAAATATTGAAGGTAATCGTCCATTCTTCTGACGTGTAACAAAATATTTCTTTTGTCGCATTTCCGTCGATCGTATCGAGCAGTGAAGGCTGCTATAAAAAACTAACGGGGAACGCTTTTGACAATATCAAGAACGGTAATACCAAGAAAAAAAATTGCAAGATTGCCGTCAAGTGGTCTGCGGATATTTTGATTGTTATACTGAAATCTGACATTATATAAAAAATTGAGTTCATGAACTGTTTTCCGCTCAAACATGCTTTTGTCCAGAATTGTTGGTTATGGCAACATATCGAAACGGGGCGATCTGTGGATGAATTGGCAAGCTGATTCATTCTCGCTTGCTAGTTACGCTGATGTGACTCTTAAAAACACTACTCTTTCATTTCTGAAGTCCACACACACACATTATTAATTTAAACTCAAACCATTATAGTTGCGTGGTTCCTTTCTACCTCATTGGGAAACGTTTGAGAAAGGGATCCGGTAGTTCAGACTCCACACATCTCTTGCCTGAGGGTATCGGAAAAGTGTAAAGGTAAAGCAGACATAACACATCCAAAAGCGGAATGTTTGTTGTAAACTATCATGAAAGGAAAGGCAAGGCACTCAATGGAATGTGTCCAACTGTTAAACCTTGAGAACAACGCGATATAATTATTGTTCTCAGTAAAAATGAATTCTCTGACTCTTTACAGCTATGTTAACGTTTTTCCGGCTGCAAAATATGCATTTATCGGTGAGATAAACGGATTTCAAAGCCTTCCCGGCAGGCGAATCAGACTCATGACACCCTCACGGAAAAGTGTGGGTTGCCACCATTTTAAAGTAAATGTTGGTGTAGCGTAGTCTCTGAGATCCGCATGAAAAAAGGGGGTCGATGCAGGCATTGTATACTTTCAATATCAGCCGGTACATGGCGACATCTGTCGGCGAAAGTTTTCTCTTTGTGATTACAACGCGGTACCCTATCGATATGGGATAGCTTTTATTCGTTCTCAGTTCCCCTTAAAATTAACTAGTTTTGCAGGTTGGAAGGAACCAAGGTTGCGATCGTGCCTCGTCATTATGTTATAAAGCAGCAGCCAAGTTTGGCTAAAGGCTGATTGGAAGAACCCACATCTAGACTCGCAAAACGCAGTGCTCCAATATCGCCGCTTTGTTTTGAACACATCCTCCGGCAGTGTCAGTGTAGAGTCCTCCGAGCTGTAACTCGCAAAACGCAGTGGCCAAACTGTTCACGCTGGAGTACATTTGCCATTTGCAGTGCGCAGACCGCACTGCGACCGTTCTATGTAGAATCTGGTGAAGATTCGTTGCTTGCCTTGCACAAGCCTCGACACCTCCACGTTGTGGTCGACAATGTAAACAAAGTTTGGGAGACCGTAGGTGAGAATGTCGTTAATCAGCTCTTTGTAGGACCTTGGGTGCGACACGCATTCGCAGCGACTGTGGTGAAAAAGACGACATTGAACGTGCGTTGAACTCAGTGACAGCTTGCCACCGTCGGCCGCCCTGTAGAACACAGTTGGATGTAGCGCGATAGCTGTTAAATGCATATTACGCACCGATGAACGCCAGGTGCGATTTCCTTCTCTTCACCTACTGAGGTTAATGAAGTAAGCGTGACACTGACGCTCTTCCCGTGGTAGCAAGATGGCGGCTCTGCATGCAGTCTCCGAGACAGCTGCGAGCGAGGATGTGTATGCGTTACTCGGTTGAGTAGTTCCAAGCTGCGAATTCGCCGGGCGTGTAGCGGTCCGTGAATTGCATGGCTCTTGGACACACTCGAACGGTCGCGTGTTCGTGCTTGTGTGGGCGACGACCTCATTACAGCGCCTGACAACTCACGATGGAAGCTGGATATCCGAGCGCGTTTCATATCCACGAAGGTGGCATCGTTGATCGTTGTTGTCCTGGTGGTGGGGGAAGGAAACTTGCGCACGTCTGACGTCACGGGAGCGTAACGCGTGTTGTAGTCGTGATGCATTGTGTGTGCTTGATCCGCCACTGTGAGTTAACGAGGGTCATACGAAACTACAACGTGCGTCTCTCTAGGTCGATGTATGGCGTGCGAAGAGCAACGTTGTTGTTTCAGTAACGAAATTCAAAACCGGCTGTTTGCTCCAGTAGGCTTAGCATGGGTAGCCGCGGGAGCGCCCCCTACTCCGCCGCAGTATATTTTTGTTATTATTATTGTTGGACGGAAGCGTTTGGATAATATCAGTGACGCTAGGTCGCCACTGTTAGACAGAGCATCCGAACTTGAGAGTTCATAAAGATCAGAGTTTTTTAATCGCTTCAGTTAATGAACTCCGAATCAAAACTCGAGCATGTGCCACCAACAAGTAGGTGGCGCCACCATGTCTTAGCCGCGAGACATTTTTTTAATTGGTCCTTTCCCCAAACAACCAATTAAAAAAAAGGTCCCGCGGCTAAGACATTGTGGCGCCACCTACTTGTTGGTGGCACACTACAAGTTTCATTTTCGGTGCGGTGAGCAGGCTTGAACAGTTCGCTTGATTGCCGCGAGAAGCGTGACACTCGGCTGCCTTGTGAGCTTTGGACCAATGAGAGTGTCGGGACTGATTGGGGAGTTTTGCAACTGGCGTGATCAAAGAGCTCTGCGGTGTAAAGCCCTCGTGTAGCATTTCTCTCCTGTACCGGTCGACTGTATCTTGTACACAGTTGTTTGATCGCTGCTATAAATCTGCTGCTGTTGTTGTTGTGCAGTAGATCCTTGTCCCCGGTGTTATTTCTGTACAAAATACTAAGCCTTTTTCTCTTCTTCATTGTTGTGACCCTGACGCGATGAAAAAAAAAAAACGAAAGTCAGCTCCGCAGCTGCGGGCAACACATTTTTGCATTGTGCCATGTCGCCTGACCTTGACTTCACTTGACGATGTCGGACGCGGCTGTATTTTTATCGCTGTTATTGCGAGATGTGGACGATAGCGCAGTGTTAATTGTTGTGTTCGTGATTCATTGACATTTCCGAATTGTGGAACACGAAGATGGCGCTGTAAATCAGCTTTTGTTTTCTTTTTTAGGTATCACTAATGCGCACAGGCATTAACCGAGGTTGGAGGTCGTGGTCATGTCAGTGATGTGTTGTTATATCATGTAAAGCGCTTGAGAGCGGCCGATCTGTGTCCGCTGTCCCAAAACTTTGAGCGCTTTCAAAACCTTCCGTCACATTTGTGACGTCACAACTGTCGATCCGGCGGTGCCATAAACTCCCTAGTCTACCTGTCTGGGGAACATAGTCTATATATATATATATATATATATATATATATATATATATATATATATATATATATATATATATATATATTTATATATATATATATACATAAAGACTTCATGGCATTATAACCATGTGACGAAGCAACAGCTAAATGCAGCAAGCGACTGGTGACGTCACAAGGTTTGGCGTGACGATGCCCGATCTCTTATGACGTCATGAGCCGGGCAGAAACTCCTTGAGGGGGTCCCTCGGGTTTTGCTGCGACTCCCAAGACTCGCGTTCGGCTCAGGCGGTCACAAGCACTCAATTATGTCTCGACCGCAATTGTTTCATTGCCGCGGTCAAAGAGTCCTGACTTTGATAAAAATAGAGACTAAGGTACGTGTCCTCATAATTCTGTTTTCATTATGCCTCTCAGCTAGTCCCTCAAACATATTCTTATCATCTAGAGGCAGTACTGTGAACGAACTTGGAACCCCACGCTTCAACCTGACGTCACAAGGAAGCTTGAACAATTTCGGCAGCGTCATCCTGCCTTGTGTTTATTTCGTGCTATCGGGACGAATGGTGGATAGCAGACGAGTAGCCAAGAACCGTGCCACGTGAAGGAACGTGGCGTGAAACGTTTCTTCTGGTCGCGTGATTTGCTGGTTACGTCAGGGGCATCCTTGTGACGTCACATCAGATTCTACTGCTTCCTGAGAGTAATGACTGCTCGCTGCAACCCAATGGTTGTTGAAGCTCACATGGACGTCCCACGGATGTCCTAAACGTCCACAGGACGTCCAAAGGGGTGTCAGTGCCCATTGCGATTGGCGGCCGAATCATTTGGGATTTGCAGACGCTGCTCATGTTCATTACCACAAGTACCGTTATAAACTAAACAAAAGGCAAACTGAAAGTTCATGTCAGGACTCCTTTAGTAAACGCCAATTCAGGGAAAAATTTTTCTTCATCTCATCAGCTGTGAATGTACGCTCGCTAAAAACTAAAAAGAAAGAAAGCGAGCAATGAAAAACGCAACTTAATTCACCGTTCATGGCAGAGACGAAGAAGCCGAGAATGAGGACACACACGCGCCTGGCTCGGACTGATCGAAGGAGCCGATTGTTCTCGATGAATGCATTCATGCCATCCTCAAAAAAGAAACATTTGATGTTCTTTTCTATTATTATTACTATATCTTCTTTTCCAGTGCATTGTTAGGCATATGGCGCGCTCATAGGCGCGCAGATAGCTTTTACTTGTAGCGTGCCTGTTAATGGGACGACATTTTGTGTGTTGTTAAGCCTTTTTTTTCTCTTGCGTCTTTTTAGTGCAATGAGAGTATAAGTCCAGGATTTTATACCGTGTGAGTGCTTCTTCTTTTGTTGTGGTTATTGTTGTCGCCGCGGCAATAATGTGGACACCTTTCACTTGTGTGAGAAAAAGTGCATACACCACCACCCCGATGTCATTGTCGTTGAGGAGCAGCATATTGAATGAACTGCCATATTCCTTTATTACCTTTTTTTTCTTGAGAGTGCAATAAAAAGAGACGAGAGAGTTACCTTCTAGAAATGGTTCGCCTTGGTGTTTCTTTTCCTGCAACAATACCAATTGCGGAAGAAGGGTTCATAACTACATCAGGGCCCTCTTAAGCGACAGAACTGCAGCGGTCGGTCTGGAAGAGCTAAGAGGCGATCCTTTTTCCACACCATGCAAAGGCACACCCCGAGTATCAGTTATCTCACCAATCCTATTCAACGTGGCGATGATCGGGCTAGCAAGGCAACTGGAAAGAACACCGGGAATTCAACACGCGATGTACGCGGACGACGTCACGGTATGGGTTACCCAAGGCTCGCTCGGGGAGAAACAGGACAGGCTACAGGAAGCGGCCTCCTGTGTGGAGAACTACACCAGGGAAAGAGGTCTCAAATGCTCGACCAAGAAGTCAGAGCTTCTGAGGGTCGGAAGGCACCCCACCAAGGCAGACCTAGAAGTCCGTCTAGAGGGGCAGAAAATCCCAGAAAAGGACATGATAAGGGTGCTGGGTATGTTGCTGCAAAAGAGTGGGAAGTGCAGCCACACCATTAGCCTAATAAGTAAAGCAGCAGAGCAGGTAGGACGAATGATCAGCAGGGTCTCACACAGGAGATATGGCATGAAAGAAGAGGACACACTCAGACTCGTTAACAGCCTGATAGTCAGCCGTGTCACATACTCCTTGCCCTACCAAGTGACAACGAAGACAGACAGGGAGCAGATAGATGTAACCCTGAGGAAGGCATACAAGATCGCTCTCCATCTACCCAGGTATACATCAAACGAAAAATTGCTCCAACTAGGAATAAGCAACACCTTTTACGAACTGGGAGAAGCCCTGCTCAGAGCGCAAACTATGAGACTCCGAGGTACGCCAACCGGCCGGGCGCTACTGAAAAGGATAAGGGTGGATACACAAGGTCACATGGGCAGGTACCAGGACGTCCCAGACGGAATCAGGGGAATACTTAGGGTAGCCCCCCTGCCTAGGAATATGGATCCGAATCTGCACGAGGGCAGACGGAAAGCGAGAGCCGAGTATGTGGAACGGGGACTGGCCCAACTGGAAAGCACAGTCTACGGATGCGTCACTGTACCTAACCGGGAGGAAACGCATGGCCGCAGCGGTGGTGGTCAATCACAAGGGAGACCTGGTTACATGCGCAGCAGCCGGGGTTGCGGACGCAACAGAGGCTGAGGAGATCGCCATAGCCTTGGCGGTAGCTAATGGGTCCAGGAAAAACAAATCCCTAAATATACTTGCTGACTGGAAGGAGGCATGCAGTAACTACATTAGAGGGAGAATAGGTAGCGTGGCCCTAAACATACTCAGAAAGGTAAAATGCTTGGATAGAAAACACATACACAACCTGATATGGATACCCGGGCACGCAGGCATTAAGGGGAATGAGAAGGTGGACGGCCTCGCTCGCGAGTTGAGTTTCCGAGCGGGGCAACCGGACGACTTCTACACCCAGGCCTGCGACGGGGGGGGGGGGGGGGGGGGGGTACGCGGAGCACCTAGGCTTTGAGATATAGGTACCCACCGCCACACAGGGCGCTAACAAAGGAGGAGGCGACCGGGTGGCGCAGGCTGCAGACGAGTGTTTTTCCCAACCTACACCTACTGAACAAGATGTTTCCAACACAGTACAGAGCCACATACCCTTGGTGCGGGGCGGTGCCGGCACTCTACCACATCACGTGGGAGTGTGAGTGAAACAGAACATTCCACCAACACGAACACCCGAGTGTGGAGCAATGGTAGAGCCGGCTCGTCAGCAGCGAGCTCACAGTCCAAAGGACCTTGGTGCAGCACGCTTGTGAGGCAGCGCGGCTCAGCGGAGCCCTGGAATAGGGGCCCGACCTTGCGAGGACAGGACCCGGGACCGCCTGAGACGAGGAAGACGCGGGTCCTGCAGCCGCGAATTCCTTAAAAGATCCAATAAAGTTTGCTTACCTTACCTTTCCTGCATCGACCGTTACCATCATGGTACTCGACCGGCAGAACCCTGGCTATAAAATCGTGTACAAGTTGCTCCTATGTCAAAAGGAAACATATTATCCGCATTAAGTTAATGATTACTCCGCAGACAGAAGTTAAATACATACTAAATTTGTTTAATGAATAGTTTCCTTCTGAACCGGTAATGCTCTTTAATAATTTTTCGTCCTTAGTGTGGAAGTGACGTCACAATTTATTCTTGTGTGAAAATTGTTTGTTCCTTTTCATATCGGAGCTATCCGTTGCTGCAAAGCTCCCAAAAGGCACCGCTAATAATTTTTCTGGCATGACGGGTTAGCGCCTTCGGTGGGTCAAATATGGCCTCTTCATAAATTAATGAAAAACTCCGCCACAGCTCATTACGGCGACAGCATCCGTAGCTGTTGGTGCCCTTACCGGAAGTGACTGGTGCAATTGTGAGGCCCAGGTGGCTATTCCCGGACATTGCAGAGGAGATCCCGCAAGCCTATATTTTGTAGATAGTTCTTCGGGAGGCTGTCTATATTTGCGCATGGGCCTGCTGCTTTTTGAGTTAGTTTCTTCATTGTCATTAGTCTACACCATCTCACAACCTACCGTGGTTGACAGGTGCAAGCTTCATACAGAAGGGCCTTTCGCTTCCTTACAGCCGAAGGGCATTATCCGGTCAGGTGTCTTCACTGCCGATCTGATGACGTCACGTCCGCCCTGACAATGGGATTTCTTTGGTCTGGTGAAGTCACTTCCCGTCAGCCAATCGGCGAATTTTATGACAGTGGCCGCCTGACGCCTCTGTGCATTAAAGGCTCCATTCACCAGAAAATATCACAGGCATAGCTCTGGTGCAGGTGGTCCTCTGGGAGCAACATAGGAGGCAGGTTAGCCACCATTTAACAGCGTCAGCTGACGGGCTAGCTGGTTCTCCATGGTGTTTTACCAGCGCAAGAAGACGCGGACGAAGGAACACGGACAGAATTGAACATATACAGAAAAATTGAGCATATACAGTGTGTCGCCGTACGAATGCATTATGCACAACTGTCTCCCATGGTCACTGAAGGCACTCCGTTCACTCTGCAGAAGTTAGAGCCCGTTAGGTTTTGATTTAAAACGAAGGGATGCGAAAATTATTGCCCTCATTTCAGTCCGCTTGCCTAGCTGGAGATAGGAGGAACACGGAAAAGGTTGGCCACGCTCTGGCATGCCCATGCATGGCGAAACTTGGGCGTCTAAAGCAATCTTATCACTTCATCTGCAAGGGCCAGACGCAGACAACGAAAACAAAAAGAAAAATGTCTGGCCGCAAGAAACGCTGCCGTCTGCCCACGGAAGCAGCGGCGCGGCGAAGTGCACCGTCACTGCTACCGGCCTCTGCACCCGAGGGAAATTTCCTATCGCTGAGTGGGACAGCGCAGACAGCCCTCGAAAGGTACGCAGATGACAATAACGCGCATGCGCAAGAAGCTGACTCGCGGATGAGAAATGCGACATACATGCGAGCGTCAGACCGCAGTTCTTCCTTCGTTGCTGCCAGCCACTGAGCTTATTTTCGCCGTACAAGCGGCAGTGCTTCTAGACGTGACTTTGTGCCCGTTGCCAGTGGGTTGCAGCCGTCTTCACCACCCAGCGGGGACTCGTAGGAGCCATTACACTGGGCGTGACCGGCCGACAACTGCCGAGGAATACACCTCCGAGCCAGGCCGTCGGCATCGAAGGTGAGTGCGAGGCTAAGCCTCGCGGCGAGGGTGACGTGTCCGTGAAACCTGCTGCGGTCTGTTAGAGCGAATTTAAGGTTCACTCGCACTGCTTCCGCGAGCATTGATTAATACTAAGCAAGCAACATATATGCAGCCTGTAAAGGAGAGGTTTCACGGGCCATCGCCATCGGGTTTCTGCTCCGTGACGGAAGCGCGGCGAGCTAGGATACGCGATGCATACAGCATTAGGCTTAGCTATAGTATGCTGAGCCAGCGTGGACCCTACATATATGCTCCGCTTTGCACGCTGCCTGAACGGGGTGTAGATATGCGAGCCCGCTGCCGTTTGCGTCACTGAGCAAAAACCCGTTCCGAACGGCGTTGCGACCAAGCCACCATGTCGTACGTACCACCGAACACCCAGGCGTGGACATACTCTTGATCGACATGTGGTTTGCGGCCGTACACGGCGCTCGGAAATCCTCGCCAGCCTCGTCCAGCAACTCCGAAGAACGGACGCTGCCTGCGGTCTGTGGCACATCGTGTTTCCGCCGCAGCCAAGGTCTGTTCGGCTTTCTTACTTGTTTCAGCCCCGCGGCGCAAGGCTTCAGTCGCGCCCACTTTGCCCACCACGGTGAGTTATGTGCAAATGCGATATGATTTCGTTTCTCTTGCCTTTTTTTCTTTCTTTGCAGTTGTGATCACTCCAGTGTTCTCATACTTGATTCAACGGCATCGGTGCATACCCGATATGGCAGATGCGAGTCGAGCAATTTCTTTTCGTGCACCCTCTGCCTCCTGTCACGAACGCTGCACTGTCGGCTGCTTTGACTGCACTGCATCGCAGCGTCCAGTATTCTGCGTTTTCAATAAGCCGGACCGCGACTTATCGAAACGAGAAGACTGGCACGGCTGCAGATGGAAGCGGTACATCCAAAGGCCACCAGGCGCCGCTGAAGGGGGTCGTGGATGCAGTTTAGTGGAAGTCCCGACAGTACAGCCAGTGTACAGCGTGACCCTCGGAAACCTTTGGAACGCTCACGATATCCATGGTTGCAATAAGAGGTGTTAGTCAGGCCGGTTTGTGCATGTTGATGGAAACGACTGAACAGCGCTAGCAGACGGGACGGCAGAGAAGAACGCAGCCTCTTCCGTCCCGTATGTTAGCAGTGCTCAGTCGTTTCCATCCATGGTTGCCTTTGAGGAAGGAATTCCCTTGTATCTTTGCAGATATGCCGACTTGGGGCCTCCCTTAGAGACGGACAGCAGAGAGCCGAACCAGGAAGTGCGACACTTTTGGAGATGAAAGCGCCGCACCCACTTTTTTTGCCGCCTTGACACCAGGAATAGGAAGGTAAGCGCATTTGAATCAAAGCTCGCGTGGCATACGCCATTTGCAGCGTGTAAGAAAGGAGTAAAAAGGGAGTAAGCAGTCCTCTAGCGCACTTCTTTTGATGCGATAAGCTTCACTAGGCTATAGGTAAAGCAGTCGCCGCGTAGGCCGGAGAATGACCTTGAACGACCTTCAGCCCAACCACGTTTGCTGTGTATGACCATATGTGGTACAGTTACGGTGTCGAATTCTTTATCCCTGACCTTTAGTTAACCTTTGACATTGGGTGACCTTTGGGCTGACCTTAAGATCATCCGAGGGGGTGATGTGAAGCCACGTGATGACATCCGATGGGGGTGTCGTAAGACCATGTGATACCACGTCATAGCCACGTGGTCGTGTGGGTACATATAGAACGGCTGTCGCGAGCGTTTAGCGGAGCTGCCGTGGACGAGTCTCGCACGGTTAGCAGGCGTCCTTGCTTTTCGCTGAATTCCAGGGTTAGCCAAGTTGAGCCACTGCCAACTTTTATAAAACGGAGGTGCACTAGAGAAGAGCTTGCTTACTTTTTACTATAAGCGTATTCGTGGTTACAGTGCAGCATGCTCACGACACCCATGCTTTCCACGTGCATTTGCAGATACGCCGACTTAGGATCTCGGGGCGTGTTGGATGGGGGTTCGGAGTCGCTCCTGACGGGACCACGGGTCAGGAACGACGCTTGCTCCGAACACCGCTACCACCACCGACCAGTTAAAGACGTTGGATGATGGGAGGAAGAAAACTTGGGGTTTATTTACAGTATTTACATGGATAGAGGTAAAAAAAAACTTCTCTCCGAAGAGAGGATCTTAAAAGGAGGCTTAAGGAGCCTTGAAAGGGAGCACGATCCCTAAATGGAGCACACAGTGGGAGCACAGAAGAGGAGCACGATTTTCACTGCCCTCACTGTCCAGTTTTATACAGTTCTTATTCCCCAGATTCCCCAGGTTGAGGACGTCTCCGCCAGGGTGGGAGTGGCCTATCTTGTGTTATCACGCACCAACGTGCATAGGGACACTCCCTCCTCACGTGACGAGCCAGGGAGTGAGGAGGATGCCCTTGTGTCCACGTCGACGGCGGAGGGGGTGATCTCGTAGCCAGCCGAAAGATTCCACGCACCGCCGACACCTGTTTTTTAGGTGTCATTCGACGCCCCGGACAAGAACGCGCGGTCGGGTCCAGTAGCCGAAAGGGTCGCTTCGTTCCTGGCGACGCCTGCGAAGGCTGGCGGACGACGACCGCTAATCCGCCGCCGTTTTCCCACGCATACTGTCTTCTACCGGGAATGAGGCCGCATTAGTTCCCTCAGCTTAGTCACGGGCATTTGGGAAAAATAGTTGCCGCTGGCTCCCTGCGACGGCCTCTCCGCTCCGCCCGGAGTCCGCCCGGGCGACGCTTTTCGGGGTACCCGGGTCGGGAACGTGGGAGCGATACTTATCGCGCGACGCGAAACCATCCCGAAGGAGCTTAAGGTCTCCTCGATTTGGCTGCACTTTCTGCACTAGTTCACAAAAGTGCCGTGTCAGTGTAGTGCCAGTTCCTGCGGCGCGAGTGTAGCCCGACACTAGTGCTGTCGGTGCAGCGGCCAAATCGAGTGCAAAAGTGCAGAAACTTTCCTCTGCTGCGGCCATGTACGTGTTGGTGTTTGTCGCGTGTTTTCACATATGCGCGAGATTGTGCTAGCTGCATTGCACGCTGTGTATTTGCTCCAAATGGCACATCTCGTGGAGCGGCTATGAACTTTGTTAATTCCAAAAGTGGTGAAGAATTTGACACCGTTCTTTCCGTTGCGTTGTTTAAAGGGGCGCAGGCCGGTCGACCGTCACTGATTCAACGGGTACTTCGAAGAGGCAACAATTAATTAGACAGGTTATTCAGACTACCGCTCGAGACGATCTTTTACATCCATACGCGTGATTCAGGCTGCTTCCGTCCAATCGAAAAGTGACTACGGTTGTCCGCCAAGAGTTGCCTGATCTATATTTGAACTCAATCGCGTTCACTTTCGGCGGACGGTGACGGCGACGTGACTGTCAGAGGCTAAGTGGCAGGCGAAGGTGTGGGCTGACGGCGACCTCAAGCCCAGTCGCTGTCGTAAGTAAGCGGAGGTACTGATGTCGCAGCGAGCCACAAACGTTGCGATCGCCCACGTATTATAAATCGCAATCTGCCTCTTATGGAAGCGCTCCATCGTGCTGCGTCTATAATATTAATTGCACACAAAAGAGAAATGGTGTAAGCAACTTGCGAGGCTGGACAGAAAGATGCGAACCCATACGCAGTATACGTACTTCCGTACGTGCGCCATGCCAGCCAGTCGCTTACGCGCGTACACAGACACGCGCACACGCGCGTAGTCATTTCAGCTGTTTGGTGAGGGCCCGGCGCTGATGCCGCGTCTTACACGGGTACGCGGCCGTCTCAAACATGGTCTCAACGCCGCTCACAAAACAAGGGGCCGCGGAGCCGTCTGCTACGGAGCGCGCCAAGCACCTTGCACTACTTGCACGAGAAGAGAACTCGCCGGGAGGCTAGTGCAGCAGTGCAGAAGAACTCGTGCAGCACGAGGCCAAATCGAGTGTCGAAGTGCAGGTGGCACTAGCTGCACTGTCAAATCGAGTGCGAGAGTGTCGCACTTCCTGAACTGGTGCAGAAAGTGCAGCCAAATCGAGGAGACCTTTAGTGATGGCTTCCAGCAGGTGAACCTTGCCGACGACGCTGCCAACCCAGACGGGCGGGCCGCCGAATGTAACAGGCGCCTCAGCGAATGCGAGCTCGGATCTCTATCCCGGCCCGGGATCATGCATGCGCCACGCAGGATATTCCATTCCTGCCTCACGTATGCCTCCTCCCTCCTCGAGAGGTTTATTTAAGCCCGTGTAATGAGTCCACAGCATTTGATGGCCCGCATAAGTTGGTCTGTCCACTCTTCATTCACTATAAATTCTTTCGCGCTTGTGTCTGTCTTACTTGGTCGTGTTGCTACCAGTCACCCATGTTGCACTGATTTCACCAAATCCAGCTGCAGTTAGTGCCCTTATTTATGGTCTCACAGTTCAGGGTATATGTGCACTTCACCAAATTCACACATGCCTTACATTTCTTCCACCTACGCGGTAGTTATTGTCACAATTCAGACAGCGAGTTTTACTTTTTGTGCACGTAATATGATCCGCAAATACTTTACTCCCCGCAAACCTCTCGGTAACACCATTATGAGCTAAAGGCGTTTCCCTTTTCAATTTCATACCTTTCGCCATTCGTTGTTCTTTATTCACGTTTTGTGGAATGCTAAGATAATTGGCCTTACTTTACAAACTGCCCAACTATTTCAAACAAATTTATCATTCTCTCATTGCAAATCATGGTTTACCTGTGCCTGTACAATTCAAAACTGGCAGGCCTTCTCATCAGTGGAGTCATTCCTGAGCACCTGTATGTGCGAATGAGCAACTTTTGCATAGTTTCAAGGTGGCCTCTTGACCAGGCAAGGTGGACGTCAGTCCGGCTGTTTTGCGGTGTGCAAAGTTGCTTCTTTTTTTTTAAGCGAAATTTATTGCCTCAGGGCATCAATGATGGGCGAAGGTGTGATGAAAGATGTAGTAGTGATTAAATGAATGTAAAAAAGGCTAGCTGATTTGATGAAGTCCAGTAGAGAGCGATGGTACGGTCCCTGCGTCCAAGCAACGTATGAAGCAGGGTTGCTTGGTGAAAGACCCGCTACATTCAGGTGCCGGATCCTTATAGGCTTGAGAGTTGGGCAGTCCCGCAGTAAGTGATGAATGTCGGCTTCAATGTCCTCGTGTTTGCATATCGGACACCCTGTCCGAGGAAACAAATCTCGGTACTGAGGCCACTTCCGAGTGACGGCAGATGCGAGGGCAACCCCGGCAAGGTTGCTTCTCTAAAATATTCTAGTTTTAGTTTGTCTACTTCAGTTCTTCTTTCCCTGCCTTTCCGGTTTCCTTAGGTACTTCGGAGTATGTTTATATCTGAACCTTTCGGTTTTTCTATTCGAGTGTTTAGATGTCCAGTGTACTTCTTGCTGTCATGAGTTATTAGTGCACAGGGTTAGATGAAGTAAGAAATAATAGAAAGAGAAAACAAGGGAGACTCGTGGAACGTCAGAAGAGAAAGGCTAAGCAAGGATTGTATAAGAAAAAAGCCGGCGTGTCACAACGACTTGGCGCAGGGGGGCCGAATGACGTTCTAATCGCCGGTGGTGCAATTCGGCGAGCTGGCTTCGTCGTCTCCTACTACAAAGCCTACCTATTGCATGGGCGTGAGTACCAACGGTTCCCACGCTGCTGCTTCCCGTCAACGCAACGCGGGCCCCCAGCCGGCGCCACTGGGACATCGACGCGGTGATCTGCTGTCCCCCGGACCGTCGTCGCCGCTTTGCGAGGGCTCCAGCATGCCAGCTCCGAGTTACTGCCGATTCTACATCGCCTTCGCTGCGTTAAACGTGTCCTTCGAGCAACGTGCTCCACCGCCATCGCCCATCACAGTAGCTCACTTTGAAACAAAAACAAAAATATTAGCTGTGGTTTAGCTTTGGTTAAACCTGGTGAGAAGCGAAAGAAACCTCCGACTCTGCGTCGCTGGTTAGACGTACCGTTTGAAGTATTTTGTGCTGCTTCTTCGCCAGTAGCACATGCCCGCATAGGGGGATTGGCCAAGAAT
This sequence comes from Amblyomma americanum, assembly GCF_052857255.1. NCBI lineage: Eukaryota > Metazoa > Arthropoda > Arachnida > Ixodida > Ixodidae > Amblyomma > Amblyomma americanum. The sequence goes on along the minus strand of NC_135506.1, from coordinate 32,021,093 downwards.
TGGGGGACACAGAGTTCTTCAGATAAATATTTCCTGGACGAAAATAAAATGAATGCTTAGGATGCAAGAAGTAAACAAAAAGAAACAGCGAAATGAAGCCTCATTGAAACGTGAAGCTTCGCTTTCCGGCGCGCTATAACGACAGGATGTTCTGCCGCCTCCATAGCAAAGCCGGTTTCTACCCCCACCGGCTCGCCGTTGGTATATACACACAACTCTCCGTTGACGATACAGAGGATGGCTCCGCCCCCGTTGTCAAACAGAGTATCTATCTCCTTGACGGATGTGCTTGTTTACTCAAATTCCTTTTTATATGACGTCACCGTCATACAGCATCGTAAGCTGTCCCAGTTCTTCAACCTTTGACCTTGACCTTCGAGAGATTTGAGGGGCCGGGGTGGCCCGCCATCTTGGTTTGGCATATATATGCTCCGCCACGCCCTACGTGACTTTGCTCCATGGCCTACGTCAATTAGCTCCACTGTTTGACCTCTAAAGTATTTCAAGGTCATAAACGGAACTACACTGCCCTCTCTTGAAAACCTGGCACAGTGAAGCTTTCGCTTCAATGACCTTGACTTTGACCTTCGAGAGATTTGGGGGTGGCCCATCATCTTGGTTTGGCATATATGCGTCACCGTGGCCTACGTGACTGCTCCATGGCCCACATGACTTTGCTCCACTGTTTGGCCTCTAAAGCTTTTCAAGGTCATAAACGGAACTACACTACCCTCTTGAAAACCTGGCCGCCGCGGTGGCTGAGTGGTTACGGCGCTCGGCTGCTGGCCCGAAAGACGCGGGTTCGATCCCGGCCGCGGCGGTCGAATTTCATGGAGGCGAAATTCTAGAGACCCGTGTACTGTGCGACGTCAGTGCACGTTAAAGAACCCCAGGTGTTCAAAATCTCCTGAGCCCTTCACTACGGCATCCATCATAGCCTGAGTCGCTTTGAGACGTTAAACCCCCATAAACCATCTTGAAAACCTGGAGTAGTGAAGCTTTCGCTTCAGTGATCTTGACTTTGACCTTCACCTTCGAGAGATTTGGAGGAGGGGTGGCCCACCATCTTGGTTTGGCATGAATGCGTCACCACAGCCTACGTGACTGCTCCACAGTTTGATTTCTAAAGCTTTTCAAGGTCAAAGACTGAACAACACTACCCTCTTGAAAACCTGCATAGTGAAGCTTCGCTCCAATAACCTTGCCTTCCTTCGAGAGATTTGGGGGGTGGCCACCATCTTGATTTGGAATATATGTGCCACCATGGCCTAAGTGACTTTGCTGCACGGTTTGACCTCTAAAGCTTTTCAAGGTGATAAACGGAACTACACTACCCTCTTGAAAGCCGGAAGTAGTGAAGCTTTCGCTTTAAAAAAAATATCCTGTGCCTTTTAACCCGGTCTCTTTCACAATTGCCAATGAATCCTTTACCGAGCAGTTTCGTACGAGCTTCTTGTCACTTGAGTGCTCGCCGCTGCCAGCCGGCTTGAGCGCGCAGTGGTTGATGCAACTATCACGCTTCTTAATGCTTCCTGGCGCTGCAGCCAAAATGCAAATCCACTCCACAATCTCGATGTCCAGGAGAGAGAGAGGATAGACTTTAATGAGGTCAAGGAGATATAGACCTTTCCATTTAGGGCTCCCTGGCAGTCACTACACTGCTCGCTGGGCTGTTGTGTGCACTTGGTGCTAGCACTGTGGAAGCGGCAGCGGAACCAATTTGCAACAGCCCAGAGATGAGTCGTTTCGAGATCCTTCTCGTCCTTTGGAAAGGCTTATAGGTCCAAAATTGTCTTTCAAAAAAGGATTTAGCGGCTTTCATTTTCGGAGTGTTTTGCCCTGAAACTAAGAATTAAAAGAGTAAAATTTAGGTACTTTGCACATCCTCACCATTCACTCAATAATTATAAAGTAGTAAAAGAAACAAACCAAGGAGTGAGCATCTATGTATTTCCTTCTTACCAAAATACCTAACTGCACAAATATATGGCTCATTCGCAGCCACATTCGGAGCAGTTACATCCACCAGTTACACGTAAAAGAAAATCGGCTGTCTAACTCGGCTGGACCTGTTTAGTTGAGCGAATGCAGGCCGCGCCATCTGCTGGACTATCGCTGTACATTGCATGTTGGGGTTTCAGTGGGTGCCTCATGATGGCGCTGCGACTGCACGCCAGGCGCGAAGGAAATTCACTGGAAACTTACTTTGCTACTCGCTTTACATTTACATGCTTATAATAAATTATTCATGCACGTCTCAGTTTGTCTTGAAGATACATTTCTTAGACGTCTGTGCATTCACTAGACGCGCTTCATTCACTTCCAAAAGTCGAACAGTTGCGAGAAAAAAAATTGGCTGTTAAGCTCTGGTTAAACCTGGAGTGACGCGAGAGCTACATCTGGCCGAGTGGAACTGGCTCAGTCAAAATTCCAGTCAGTCTTTCGCCGCTCCGTTTCGCTGGGCGTTCCTTCATCTTCGTCCCTGGACGTGAATTCACTCTTTCTCTCTCCACCCCCTCCCACTCGACAGGGCGCATGCGCACAACTGTAGTAGCTCGGTTTCGCCGTCGGCAGCAGCAGCTGCTCCGCACCACGTCACCAACCGTGGCCACGTGACCACGGGGCCACCACGGAGCTCAAGGGGTGCCACGCTGAAGGCTCGAAGAGCTGGCGTAGTGTAGCTCTCGCTACAAAACAGTCGTGGCGGCGTGGAAGCGTCCCCCTCTCTCATGCCGGGTTAGATTCCCACTTACACCACAATTTTCTTCTTTTTTTATTAATTGAGGCCACTTCAAGGTCATACCTGCGCCGTAACATGATCTTCAAGGTTTGTACGCGAGAAGTGGAGGTTTTGCTCCAAAAAAGCGTTATGAATTAAGGGGGGATCTTCAGAAAAACAAGAGGGTGCGTACCCCCCCGCCCCCCCCTTTTTTGGGGGGGGTGTGCAGAGAAATCACCTTGCAGTAGCTGTGACCGTTCATTAAATGTGGCTATGTAGCAACGGATGGCAAACGCGTTACCGACGTATGCACCGTATGTTTGAATGTACAGGTTGAATGTTAAAACTGCTGATTGCGAGGGTGTGTGAGGGCGGGGGAGGGCCAGAGAACTTCACATGAAGAAGGTCCAAGGATTTGTTGGTGAGGGTGAGGGAGGAAAGGCGAAAATGGGGACATTTAATTTCCCGCCTCTGGTCATGGTCTGGTCATGTGAGAGAACTGGCGAGAGCGAGCGGTCGGAGCGGCGGTCGGCGTAGCGGCGAAACGAGCAGTAACAGCTGCGACAAGTCATGTGGTATGACGTCACAACCACACCTGCGGCGAGCCTCCAGTTAGAGGTCAAATCGACGCGTCATTTGACCTTCAGCTTTGCATGCGAGAAGTGGGGCTTTTCGCTCCAATACAAAACATCCACCTCACGCCTGCCTTCAGCTCCGTGCACTGGCAAATTGAATTTTCTGTCAAGTGCATTTCAATGCGCTAACATTCGAGTTGTCACACCAAAACCCCGCCGAGGTTCAAGACGAAATCCCAACTGGGCGAGAGAGGCCACGTGACCTTGTGACGTCATCAAAACCTGCCAACCGTGTAAGACGTCAACCTGGCCACCGGATTGTGAGCAACCTATACCGACCGCGGCAGGCGGCAATTAATGATTGGTCAAGAACGGTCACGCGACCTTTTCACAACATCACAACCTGCCTACTGTGTTATGAGTAGCCTACTTATATACTATAGGATGCAAATTTCGACGCCATGCATCAGAGCATAGCGGATGCCTGCTACTGCAGCCAGCAATCCGAATATGGTGGTTGATGAACCGACAGTTTCAAAGAAGCTGACGCAAGCACACCCATAAGTTGCAACAGAAGCTGCGAGAAAAGTGAACTCTAATGCTACCGCATATTCAACTCTTCAGGTGACTTGAGCGTCTGAAAAGTTTTGTGGGTAGAAACCGGGCTTAACCTGATTACTAAGAAATTTAGCTGGGTGCAGTGAGTCCTGTATAAGACCGGGCTTTGCCCGAAAACGAAGGGCGCACAACCAAAACTCGCATTTTCTGAGTTGCCATTAAACGTTGAACCGTACGCACTCTGTCGGCCCCGACTGTGAAAAACATCATACAGGGCCTGATCTCCTACACGTGTCTCCCCGGAGCGGAAATTGGTTTTTTTTTCTCCTCGTCTGAAGCACTTCGTTTCCGAGATACTTAACACGTCCGCTTACTTCGTCTCCGGTGTTAGTGCAGCTGTGTCCCACTTGCAATCTACCGCGCAGCTATGTAAACAGTAAAACGTATCGGGCTAGTTAGTTCATTATTATTCTCCGTTTGTGTTATGCAGAAAGGACAAGGACGAAGTAACGAAACGCATACCTCACTCACGAGCGCAATGCGTGGTGTATTTTTTTTTCAGCTGCAGTTAGTAGTTCTTTAGTTATCTTTGTTCAGTCACCCGTCATCCTGAAAATGCGAACCGCTGTGGTCTGCTCAGTTCCCAGACATCCCAAACCACTGTGGGTCGGGTTTTCGTGATGTCGGGTGACTTAGAACAACTTGGAACTTTTCTGTAGTAACTACAAAAAAAATTATATCTTCAGAACAAACGTTTCTGTCGCTACTACAAGTCTTCGGTCAAAAACATTGCAGAAAATCTGTTGTGATGACACAACCTTTCCTGTTGTGTTTTTTTACTTGGAAGTGTGGGACCCTAGCCTTAATATGGTAACGGCATTTTTCTGTACACCCGCATCCCGTATATTTTTCCCGCGCTTAAGACCTGAGTAAATTGTTCGTATTTATTTTTCCTGCATCCTGATCGCTTACCACCGTATGCGTTACAGTGTCTTACGAAGTATATTCAGAATGTGTCCGACTTGGGGTTGGTCCAAACGAAGAGTCACAACATATTCGTCACAAGAAAAAGAACAGCCTAATATGAATGAAGGAAACAAGAGGAAGTCAAACAGTGTTATTTCCAGTGTCGTGGCACACAGGCTATAGCTCGAACCTGGGCTCCATTGGGCAGCGTGCCTGAGTCTTCGAGCTGAGGAAAGATGGAACGTGAAGTTTGGGAAAACGAAAACAAGCGGTTTAATTGCACTTTTATGAAACTTAATTACATAATGGAGAAAAAGCAGAGTCAAGATTTAAGAGTTCATGCGTCGAGCGACTGGATATAAGCCTTGACGCCAGGGCCCAGAGCGTCCTTTCGCACACAGCAACGCTCCTTAAATCCCCTAAGGTTCCGCCCCATTCATTAGGTGGTGGCCAATCCAACACGAGGCACATTTCTCCAAGATGAGAACGTACCAAAGTTGCGCAACACTGTGGCAATTAAGCAGAGTCACTCGTTGCGGAGTCGACCTGTGAGTACGGGCGAGGAGAAATCGCAAGTCCGCTGCTATTTCCTACAGTGTAGCAACAGTGGTGCAAGCGGCACGTGCCCATCGAAAACACCTGTGGTCCTTGTGTCGCCGCGGGCCTCAAATGCGGCGAGCGCTCTGCGGTGTGGCCGGCTCCTGACGGATTCTGCTGGCGTGCCTCCCGTTCATAACACCAGTCCCCTCGTTAACCTTGGGGTACTTTTCGTTTCATTTTGAACCGCTAAATAAGTGCAAAAATCTTGGAACAAATTGTGGTTCACAAAAAAAAAAACAGTTCAATTTTTAATGAGTATGGTCATTGTGGACGTCCTTTCTTTTTAATCACTGAAAGAAGCGCGAAACCCCTAATGGTTTGAGTGTTACTGCCGCTAACGTGGGGTCCTGAAAGCAGACGCTTATGCAGCAGAAATTTTAAATTTCGTGGGCTGTTTTCTGACCGTACCGTTACAAAAGCTATAATCGCGGCGAGCCGCCGCGGTGTGTCTGTGGTTATGGCGCTCGGCTGCTGACCCGAATAACGCGGGTTCGATCCTGGCCTCGGCTGTTTAATTTCGATGGCGGCGAAATTCTAGATGCCCGTGTACACTGTACGATGTCAACGCACGGTAAAAAGAACCCCAGGTGGTATAAATTTCCGGAGCCCTTCACTGCGGCGACCCTGAGTCGCTAAATTTGGGACGTTACACCTCCATCACACATCTTCTTGCGACGCCCTATTTCTCATTAATTTTAACTCGTGTCATAAAAAATCTAATTGAGAAAATGGAACTCAGATTGATTTTATTTTTGCACAATATATATGTGGCACTTTGTGAAAGTTTGTTTCAGTAGCGTGAATCATTTTGAACTCCTCTGAACGGCCCTTGACAAAGCTAGAACTCAAAGCTTGCTGCCAAACTAGCCAATAAACTAAGGAGTGAATTATACGTAACTTGGCTGGGGGCTCAAAGCTTGCGGAATCTTCGTCGGTGATTTTGTGCGAGCGTTGTAGGTGTTGCGGAACATGTTGGATGCCGCTAACGAGATGGGATACGTGCGGAGAAAACTGTCAAGCTTTTCGTAGAAACTAGGCCGAGACGGCTTCCAGACTTGTGGAAGAGGATCATTGAAATGCGCATAGCAGACAGAATTATTTTCGCGTGTTTTTTTCTTTGCTCAGAGTCGAGAGTTCCCGTCTGGTCGTAAGTCGACTAGCCTTCCGGATGGTGGGCCCGGTATGTGCACTGAATAAAGATTTCTAAGCTCATTGCGGATATCTGTATGAGAACACACGCTCGGAAGAAACCTGTTACGAGGGTTTGGTGTACTGCAGAACCACCGTGAAGGTGTACGGAGTAATTGAAACCGGAAAAAAAATCAAGCCTGACACGTTCTTCGGGTTTTTCACATTTGCATAGAATGGACAACGTGACTGAACGTGGACGAGAGTCATTATGACACCCCCCCCCCCCCCCCCCAATAAAAAAAAGAAAGAAATGGATGATGTCATTTTGAGAACTGATAATATTACCAAATGAAAGTTTTTCACATATTGTTTTAACTTCGTTACATATTATCTTGGCACAAAACTATACCACGCTTCTGCGTGAACGGCACCTACACGTGCTACTTCACGGCCTAAACAATGGGATACATCTTGGGAGATTATCCGACAATTTACAGTCACACAGGTGGTCAGACTGAAATCACCATTATTCTTTCTTATTACTGTGTGAATATAACATTTGGCTGAATTTAAAAAAAAAAAATATCAACGACGCTAGCACGCTTGACCGGTAGCTAGCGCCATCTCTTCAAACGGAGGAAAATCGATATTTGTGGATCTGCGGACCGCCTTGGCGACTCAGTTGGGGGCGCCGACGTCGCTGCGTTGGCTTCGTGGCCGATGGTTGCTGCTGACGTTGGAGGGGCTGTAGCGGCGCTAGCTTGTATGCGGGACATTGGCGGCGGTGTGCGCAGGACTCGGAGTGCTGCAGCATGGAGCTACCGCTGGGAACGGTTGTGATCCCGCATTACGCGTTCCCCATCGTCGGCGTCATACTGTGCGCCCTACTCGTTTTCGCTTTCGGGTTCAAGTCGCCCAGCCAGCCTCCGAGCTTCGGGAGCATCGACGACGAGCACGACAAGAAGTCGAAGAAGCGGAAAGCGAAGGAGTCCCAGAAGGTAATGCGGCGCTGAGCTCCCGAGCGAGGACACCCCGACATGCTTAGGCGACTAATTAGCAGCAGCCTGCGTGACTCCGACGCGCGGAATTAAGGCCGCATCTGTGCGTCTGAGCTGCGGGCCAACCTGTCCAAACATCGTGCCCCGCGGGGTCACTTGCATTTGTCCGCTGGCTGATCGCGATCAGGCGGTGAAAACGAGTTCTCTCGCGTCTGCCCGCCTCGTCGGAGCTGCCATATGCGAGCTTCAAAAAAACCGGATCACCCGTTTCACCCGCGGCTCTCGGGAGAAAGCGCACCTAAATGTCAATCCAACGGCCATGCTGCCTGCGCGCTGCCGCGTCGCGTGTTTCGTTTTCCGAGCGCGGACACGTAAATACGGCTGTCCGTCCGATGCCCGGTTTAACGCGTGGCTCCTGCTCTCTTGGAGCTGGGCGGTTTTCTTAATTGCGTACTGAAATCGAAAGTCGCTAAAAGAGGCCACGGCATGTAATCGGGCGACTAGTGAAATCGCAGATGTGAAAGTGATTGCTTGTGATAGTATATCGGAACTTTCTACGAATTGATTGTTCGTGCCGCGCAGCTCGGCGCGGCGTCGTCGACTGCACCGCTTCCGCTGTCTGTCTCGAATTCAAGTTCGTAGCGTTAACCTCGATGAAACACGAGAGAGCCAAAGCGGTTCACGCGCACCCGTAACAACACGGCTGCAGATTTGTTTTTGCGCAAAAGAGGGAAGGGGCGGTGAAAATGGGGGCGGAGCAGTAAAATTGGTTTAAAGTCGGCTTCTTCAACGTGCTTCGGCAACCGTACGCAGCTGCAGTAACAAGTAGCTGTTTGAGGAGGCGGAAAGAATTGCGGCGCCTGCTTCCCTGGCTTTCCGGTCGCCCGCATGCGGAAAACCACCGGCTGGATTGGTGCGGCGGTGGCCCGGCTCCCTCGATCGTTTGTCCCCCTTTGCTTCCTTTTATTTACTCCGATGGGCGGAAGCTGTCGGATGTGCAGCCGATTTGGGCCGGCGGAGTTAGACCGCTGGCTCAGGGGCAACGCTCTCGATGCCGCGTGCTCAGCGACCGTGTTGGAGGTGCCGCGTTGGCGAGCACGTTGGAAGAAGACGTGTGCGTTTAGCTTGACGCAGACTTGAGGAGGGGGTGGCATGGGAAAGGGGGGGTCAAAGCTTGTGTGTCTCGTATCGCACCCCCTATGTGGCCACCAGCAGTAAAGCGCGCTTTTTTTTTTTTTTTTTGCGGGCACCGACCGAGTAGAGAGATTAGATGCGCGCTCGGGCCACTTCTCTCCACTGCCACGCAGACGACTGGACGTTTGCTCGTCTTTTTTTTTTTTTAATCGCGGTGTTCGTGTTTTTTTTCATCCTGAGGGAACTTCAAAACTCGCCAACTCACGAAGATAGCGTTCAATCGTGTATGCCTTCTTGAAATGTTGTGTTATCTCGAGCATATTTGCAGCTTGTACTTTTTTCTTTTCCTCTGAAAAAAAAAAAAACTTTCATTGTAGCTGCTAAAGGGGTACAGACGCCAAGTGTTGCCTGCATCTCCTGTCTTGAGAACGAAGCACAGTGAATGTGAATCACCACATCGAATTCACCTACACCCCGTGAATAACCTGCAATTGAATTGCAACTCAATTTCTCACACCGTTTTTGAGTTCAACAGCCAGACGGTGGCTATGATGGCGAAATGGCGACAATGGAACATTGCAGAGGCACTAGGAGGACACTGGAAAAGTGAAAGGGACAAGATTCTTCTTTGTGATGTCGAAGTTGAATTCAGGTCTTGCAAGGCATAAAATAAACTTATATTGTAGCTACTTGTTAATTCGGTGTCATTCAAGCTCATGGGGCAGGCTGGAAAACAGTTGGATTGAATTAAAATGACGCTGCAGTTATATAGAAGCTTTTATGCTTTACATCACTTGATCAGCTCTGTTTTCATAGCCACCATTTTGCTCTTGAAACCAAAACATGAGAGAAGAAATTCAGTTATAAATAATTTACTTGGCAGGGGCAAATTTATTTCGGGTTTTTTCAGGGGTAATTTCACATGGTACACATGGAATCCATGTATACCAAGGTCTTGCACACCATTCCAAGGAAGGAATTATGCAACCAAAATTTTGGTGACTGTATTCCTTTTTAAGAGAAAAAGACGAATCTCCTAGACAGAGTGTCGCATATTAAGAGAACCATCGGCTTAATAGCTTTGTTGGTTATGATTCCTTTGTGATCATAGGCACTGTGAGCAACGTTGAGAGCAGTTTACTTTAGTGTATCATGTTAGCTTTTTTTTTGCAGCAGCAGAAAGCCGCAGGAACTTGACTCTGTCATTTGAGATGCAGCTTTATTAATGGCGTAAGCACCAATTTCTGCACAGCACTTAGTTCTCTGCCATTTTAGATTATAATACCTAAAATCTGTAGTGCCATTTTCTAACTGTGGCTGCATTTTACACGTGTCTAATGCTGCCCTTGCATCTTAATAAATGCTGTAAGTGCTACAACATGACCTGGGTTCTCATTTTTCAGAACAAAGCGCAAGCCAATGGCCATGCACCAACTTCATCATCTCCAAAAGTCGTGAGCCAAGCCAAGCCAAAGGTTGAGAAAGCAGCTGCTCCTGCGAAGCCGAAGGCTGACAAAACAGATGCCAAGGTACGGCTGCAAGCACGGTCTGTCCAAGCTTTTGGGATGGCCTAATGAGAACGCTCATCATTTGCGACCTCCTGTGACATTTTCCACAGCAGCTGTAAGATTTATCTTTGAGCAAGAGGCATATATTTGTTGCACTTGTTGCTTTTCTGAAAATGTGGAAATCTGGAAGCAAACAAGCTGTTTTTTTGTGTATCTGTAATTATTCAGCAACGTTAAATTTCAAGCTACTGAGGTTATGATTTATGGCAGGTTAAATATTACCAGAACAACGTTTATCAACTCGTTACAGTGTGTTGACAAAACTGCCAGGAGTATGGTCGGCGTTGGAGCAGAAAGGCAACAAAATGTTTAAAATTGCTTCATGTACTTTATGCATGTTTGAGGCAGCTGTTCAGGTGTTCACCTCCGTTACAGGTCAGGTTTGACTGTAGGTGGTTTGCACGTGATGTCACGGGCACCATCTCCAGATGCACAGCCTAGCTTCCACAGTGTATGCCAGAGCAGGTGGCAATAACTGGATTAGAAAAGCACGCATGTTTTTAGCCGGCTTCTGGTCCCAGATGGTGGCCGCTTTGACGTCGGTGCAAACTGTGCGTACATTTTCTCTGCATTTCCATCATCTTAAAAATATGTTGCTGCTTGTATTCTTGGGCTTTCCTGTCATCTTAGACAAAAAAAAGAGGACCACTGCATGATATGTATTTTAGTGAAGTAAAAGTAATGCACCTAACACAAAGCATCACTTTGACTTTTGAAAGCCCAGCTTCAATGTAGAATGGATTAGTTCGTCAGCTTACTGGCACAAAATGGTACTGCAGTGGAACCTCATTATAACAAAATGGTTTATAATGAAATAATGGATATAACGAAGGAATGACGATTCCCCTTGGAAGCTCGGTCAACACGGGCTATAACGAAGCTGTGGCTATAACGAAGCTGTGGCTATAACGAATAATTCGCTGGGCCCCTTCAACTTCGTTATAACGAGGGTCAGCTGTATTCCGCTTTTTCTCTGCACTTCTCGGCCTTTGGTGCTGTAATCTTTTTTTTTACACATTGTCACTTTGCTGATGTTTTTGTCACTGTGCTTTTAAGTGTAACTGTGGCTCTTCTGTTACATGAAGACAAATATTTCATATACCCTATGTTGCTGGGCTTAGCTGAAAGAATGGTCAGGTGTCGAAGGTGTGCGTTTGGAGCTTGATGGCATTTGGTGGCAGCGGTCCTTTACTCCTTTGATGGTGACATGCATGCGCTTCTTATTTCAGTCATTTTATAGAAATGCACCTAGAACCCATGCGAACAAAAGTGTCCACGACTGGAGTCGAGGTGGAGCTGTCTGTGTAGCTGGTACTTTCTGTAACCTCTGTACTTGTTTTGGCAAACTGGGAAAACCTCGGGTAGTGCAGTTTTTCAAGCACAGTATCAATGCTCATCTGGCAGCTGTTGGGCACTACTTTGGCACACTTTTGTTTTCCGTGGTGCGCACTCGTACCAAGTCCCCAACTTGTAACTGGTGCTTTTTGCATGGGTTACTTCTCTTCGTATCCTCAGTCACAACCTCACTTTCCCATGGCAATGTGTACTCGAAGTAGCCAACATGAAGTAATAATAATAATAATAATAATAATAATAATAATAATAATAATAATAATAATAATAATAATAATAATAATAATCTTTATTTACATTGGGATGATGGAGAAGGTTGTGGGTAAAAGCTGCTCGTAAACGGCAGCTTGACAAAGGCCCGCAGCCTCCCTTTACAGGGCAACAGCAGCAAAGCAAGGACACTCACAAATGTACATATAGTCTCTTCGCTATTTCGCTGAGCCAAAAATAAGGGGATCAAAAAATGATATAGAAACATAGAAAATAGAACAACAATCAATACAATAAATAAATCAGTACAATAAATACAATATTACAATTACAATCAATACAATAAATCAACTAGCCAGAGACGGCATCGTTTCATGTACTCATGGCCTTTATTTTGCCTGTGCACCCTTTGCAGGCTGCGCAGCAGAAAAAGCCCACCCAGAAGGAGGAGAAGCGTGCAGCCGCAACCAAAGGAAAGAAGGATGCTGCAAAACAGCCAGAGGAGCCGACTCCTGCGCCTCAACCCGCCGAGGACACTGATGGTAACCACTTAGCAGTCTCATAAAAAGCCATTTTGTCCTTTCTATTCTGTTTTTCAAGAATGAAGTTTGCAGAAATGAAAACCATAGGCACAGTTATGTATGCTATGGAGCAGCGGGTTGCGCTAACATTAGTAGGGTATCCTTTTGTTGCCACCTTTATTATTAGTTGCAACAGTAGCTTGGTTTGGCTAGTTGGTAATAGTTTTTTGAAAACATAGCGCAAAAAAGGCACAGACGACACAGACCATCCACATCTGTGTCGTCTGCCTTTTTTGCGCTACGTTTTCAGAAAAATTTATTATTAGTTTCTGCTTTTTTTTTTATAGATTCTTCGCACTGCTCTAGAAGGCTCTGAGTATTCAATAACTTTTAAGCAGAAAATACTGAGAGGGTTCTCAAAATAGCAGCTGGGAAATTGTGCTGGGGTCTTATGTGGCAGATTTGGTTTTCAGGTCTTGATTAGGTAGGTTGTGAGCCACTTTCTGTATTTGTGAGTGAGAGTTGCAAGTTGTTTTTAACTTCACCTTCGTCCTCGAAAAGCGATGAATTCAGATAGTTGTGTGGTGAACTCGCACATCACCGCAGGGCGACCATTTCTTGTTTGTCCGACACGAGCTTCTCTCTTTTTTTTCAGGAGGATGGGTGCAGCTCTTGAGCAAGAAGGAGAAGAAGATACGGCGCAAAGAAGAAGAAAAGACCAGCGCGTCGGCTGACAAGAACATTGCCAAGGCACCAGCCAGTAAGCACCTTAAACTTGGCAGCCCAGAACACTTGTCTTTACGGAAAAAGCATTCAACGCCAAAAGAAGGAGTACTGTGTGTCCTCTCCCCTCAGCATGCCATGTCCGCATCGCTAGCATTGCGCAAATGCACATTGTCTGGCTTTCGTCGTGAGCTTAACCGAGCCTGCCAGACAAGCAGCTTTAGTACAGTGGAATGCATGGGAGCGTGGTATCTCTCAAAACTTAGCCACATGTGCACAAGAGCTGCTGTGGACCAAATCTTGTCAAAGCATGACTCACACACACAGAGCAGCGTAATCTATTTCCTGTTGTGACCTCATGGGGCACGCGTGGAGGCTGCAAGAACTGTAACCTATGACCCCTCATCACTCCTATTGCTTCCTCTTCCTTTGTACATTCCTCCCCACCCACCGTATCCACGGGTAACCTGCCATGGTTACGGCTAATTAGTTTGCTTGTAATGAAGTACCATAAATTTTTGGCAGTCATACACAACTTTTATGTAGCCAGTTTCTGGTTTAGGTTAAAATGCTACTGCACTAAATACACTCACTCACCTCACTGCAATCAGCAGTGTTATAGAACTGCAAGTTAAAAGGCAACTCGGGGTGTTTTCCTAACATTTTGAGTTGATAGTTATATCACATTCCTTAGGGCCCGCTCGCTCCGCCAAAGCCAAGTGGATGAACCACTTTAAAACAGCAAACCAAGGCCAAAACTCAGTTTGGGGCCAGGAATGGTGCTTGATGTGACACAGAGACGGCATCGCTAACATTACTTGAAAAACACTCATGCGTGCGTTGAATGGCTTAAGTAATAACTGAAAGCAATAAGTCCTTTCATAAAATGCCCAAGACGAGAATGCAAGCATCAAGGTTTTGTTACTCAAGCGGGGAGCAGGTGTTAACATGTGAGTAACGTTTGCGACATTGAAAATAGTGTTGCCCAAGCTGAAGCCGCAAAAATGGTGAACTTCAAAATTGATTTGTGCCGGAATGAAATGCCGCATGGCTGCCAAACTCGGTGAAAGCAGTCGGAAATGAGAGAAAGACCTACAGCATACCTAAGTATCATTAGAATATGGTAACCTCGAGAAACCCCCAGAGCTGCCTTTTAAGATGGCAGTGACTGTGATTTCCTTCTGCTGAGTCCAGATATGCTTAGCATGCTCGGACAGAACAGTAAAGGGGTACCGGACAGCACCAGCATCCTGGCCAACAAGTTGATGTAAAAGCTACCTGCTGGAATGGCTTTAGTGGTTGCTGCGCTTGGCTACTAAGCCAGGAGTAGGAGTAGGAGTCCTAGCTACTAAGCCTACTAAGCAGGAGTAGGAGTTCTGGCTACTAAGCCAGGAGCAGCCACCCAGTCCTGGCTGCGGCGGCTGCGTTTCGATGGAGCTAAAAGGCAAAAAGTGCCTATGTGCCGTGTGATGTCAGTGCACGTTAAGATCCCCAGGTGGCCAAAATTAATCCGCAACTGTCTACTGCACCATACTGTCTCCTGGGCTCATAGCCCGATATGTTGCTTCTAGACGTTAGACCCCACATACCATACTTTATATAAAAACTTTCGAAATAAATTATGATATATATACTAAGTATTTAAGCTATTAGGTGAAATGGGAAGCACGTCGCATAACAAAATGAAGTGCACTCAATTGCCAGGTAGTAATAGGTGTCGTATTATTCAAGCTGTGTCTTCATCTGCCTAATCCTCATTCGTTTTGACTCTGTGTGAAGGTTAGTGGGGATTTAGATGCTACTAATGACTGATGCCTTGAACGTAACTTGATAGCCGTGTTTGAGGATTGTGTCCTTTTTTTGCCATAGATTTAAATTTAGTGGTAATGTACGGCCGTTAAGCAAGCATTCAGTAAGCCTTCCAGAATCGAAGTCTTTCGGGAGTGGTCTGTTCACTAAGTTTCATCTAACAAGTAAACCATTCTTTAGTTACTGGTAGCACAGCGTCTACACTGTCCGCATGAATGTTGCAGTCATGTTTTAGTCTCGTGGTGGTTGTGAAAACTGTTACCGACGTTTGCAGCTGAAGAATCGAAGAGCCCGGCTGCCAAGCGCAAGAAGCAGCCTAAAGAGGCTGAAGCCAAGAAGGTTGAGCCTGAGGCCAAAGCGCCACAGGAACCCGTGACCACCGAAGCTGTTGCCGCGGCTGATCCCGAGGTAATATTTGCCTCCCACTTCCTGCTTTCCTTTCTCAAGCAGCTTTCCCTGCCACTCACGATTGGCGCAGTGCATTGTGTGTAAAAATTTTTAAAAAGGCTTAAGAAAGCGGAAAATAAAACTTCAAATGGCCGTGTATCTTTCCTTCATGATATCAGTTATAACAGCCATTTTTGGCTCAGGCACCACCATTTCTTTCCAGGTTTTTTTTTTAATTTTTTATCCTGTTGTATTTGCTTACAGGGGTGGATTTATGGGTCCCTCTTGAAAGAAGTGGTTGGGCAGGGGAATTGTCCTATTTGAACGATGCATTTCTTTGACTTCTTTTGCGAGAAAAATGGGGTTCAGAATGGTTTTCTTATTCAAAATGTGCCCCCTTCCCTTCCCCCATCTCTTAAATCCACCCCTCACGGATTACATTGTGTTAGCTTCCCTCTTGATGTACTATGAAAATTTATTGCTGCTTCTCCTTAATTAACAGCGAATGCGATGTGTATTATTATGTCAGCTGCCACTCGTCATTTACTGCACATGAGAGCGTTACGAGCCTCTTTTGTAAGTTTCTGGTGCAGTATGCCAATATTAATCCCACTGACAAACTTTGTAAATTAGAAGGAGTAGGCGACTATTTTTGTGGGGTCCTGAAAAGACACCCAGCTTTGTGTAGTCTTGAACATTAAAATGTGGCCTGTCACAAAAGTTATAGGCTTGCTGTATGAATAACTATCATTGATATGATGTTAGTGTGATAATTGTGTAGTATAAGAGTAACAGTGTGAAGTGCTGTGCATGCCTTGAAGTACAATCGCAGGTGTGAAGCTTTTAATGGGTACACTTTCTCTCCGCAGTTTGCACTTTATCAAGGCATTGTACACAAGGCAAGTGACAGTTTTGTCTGTCGTCAAAGGCATGGAAGTGCATCCGAATGCTATGACCTAAGTGTGCATACTACTGGCATCCAAATGCATCCAAGTGCTCATAATACTGGTCCCGTCTTACATGGGCCTCTGAGTTTTAAGAACTTATGAGATGTTCTATGCTAGAGATGATTATCACTTTGTGACTGCAGATATTCAGTAGAGCTCTCTTACTTTATAAAAATGACTGTTTCTGAACAGCGGCAGTAGCCTTACAGTATGGCTCTTTTTCCAACATTTCAGGAACATCCCAAGGATCAGCGGAACAAAAAGAAGGACAAGTCTCCTCCGGAGCCGGAACCTGTTAAGAGCCCAGTCAAGAAGGAAGCAGCTAAGAGTGAGTATGCATTGCACCCACATTTGTTTGACCTTAATTCTAGAAAAACTGGCTGTTGAGTTTAATGTCCAGGGGTACTAGTTGCCGGCAGGTGCTCTTGGCTTGGCTTGACAAACAGCTGCTCCTTGGAACAGCCATTGAACCAACTTACAAACTGTTCAATTTGAATGTTCATTTACGGGTATTCCGGAATCCTGCGCGTGCATTGTAATATTGGAGTATTGTAAACTACTGTTGCACTAAACGTAGCACCTGTTGGGCCGATGGTTTGGCTTCGGACTCTTAAACGTATGCTTGGCTGGACCAGTCAGAATGTCTCATTTCGGGCACTGATAAACAGCCAGTTTTCACGTCTGCATGCTGTCTGTTTTTTTTTGTTTTTTTTTTGGTATCTTCTGCATGACATCTAATTCTGACACCTAATTAGCATGACATCTAATTAGCATGCAAAGAAACAGTCAGAATAGTGAAAAAACAGAATAACAAAAATTTTCTTTCAGAGGATGCCACGAAGTCCGAGGATGGCATAGCCAAAGCCAAGGGCAAAGGCAACAAAGCCGACAAGAAGCCAGCTGAGGAGTCGAAGCCCAGCGAAGCCACCAAAAAGGCACCGCAGGAAAGCTCACCCACTGCCGGTAACACTTTCCAATCCCACCTGGCCAAGGGACTGCTAGACTGTTCGGTTCATCGGATCACCTTTCACTTTGATTGCGATCTTTTGTGTGGTGTCAGCACACTCGACTCCTGGGCATTTTCTTTTACATTTCTTACTTAGGTACTTCTTGTTTGTGTGGCACGAAGGGCTGTTTATTTTAACGAACTCGGTCGCAGTTAAATGAGCAAATGTCTTTGTGCTGCAGATGTCGAAATCTGACAGAAGTGGGAATTCATCATGATTGGGCTGGCCACATATGCTTGCATTGCCAGGGACTTGCTTTTAATTTTTTTTTTCATTTATGTTTTGCACTTGTTACTCAAACATCACTCTAAATAAAAAAGGAGTGCTTAGTAGCTTTTTTTATCATGTTTTCAGTGTTATTTTTTCACAAATTTTATCATTAAAGGCTCAGCCACTCAAATCTGTCCTCAAAACTATCATCATTTGTGGCGCAGAAAAGTACTTGAATTGCCACAAGCCCCGCTTGGCACAGTGCTGTTGTTGGTAAAGTCTGCAAGGTTGGCGTTATCGATGGGTCATCTGTCAGTAAAGGCCGACTACATATTGTGGTTTATTGTATTGACCTTTTAATATGCATGTCGCAAACTGACTTTTGTGCAGCAGAGCCCCCAGTGAAGCCTGAAAGCAGCTTGGAAACGGCACAGTCAAAGAGCAGCGAAGTTGTCCCGCCAGCAGAGTCCAATGTGGCTTTTGACGAACTTGGCGGTAAGTCTACTCCAATCTGTAGGAGATAATTGATGGCCTCAGCCTATCAGCCACTAATGTTTGGCTGAGAGGATGAGATAAAACGAGGATGTGGTGTAAGGGTCACATTCTTCCGAATATTCGGCCTCTCTGATTTCCCAATTTCTCAAAATCATTGACAGTTTACACAAAGTGTTGTGAGGTGCTACAGGAAAGCACCCTGCTACCCACTGAGTGGCAACAAGTCATTAGCTGCTACACTACTGTTAACAGCTTGTGTGATTGCCACTGACATGAGATATTCGCACCATTTCATGTTTTTTGCATGCTTTTTGTATCATTTGGAGCTTCTGCTGATCCTCGCTCTTTCAGCAGTTTGGTTTGATAGGCACAAAACCAAGCACAGTATTTATTGAACTTTATCTTGCTATGCCTATATTTACTGTATCTACTCGCGTAATGGATACATTTTTTGTGCCAAAAAACTTTGTGCTATTTTAGGATGTGCATTATTACATGGGTTAAAATTACACTGTGGTCAGTTTAGCCTTATTGAAATTTTAGTAACATATGTCTTGGACACATTTGTAATGTGTGCTCATTTGCAAATAAATGGGGTAGTTGTGTGATAAAAAAAATCCAATGATTACCACCCTTGTAATGCGACATTTAGTAATAGCTGGCTGTGATGGCGAATGCACCGTTTGCTGCGAAATGCAGTGGTGCCCTCTTCACTAAGAGGCGCATATGACACAAGCACTAGTCCCCGGTTGCTGTACACAGAGGACGTCGCAAATTCTTAGCATGGTGCCGCTCCTCATTGCTCCATGTTTCTCCTTCGTGTTACGCCAACAACACCACAGAACTGGAAAATGACCATAACAGCTCTTGCTGTAAAATATTACTTGTGCCTTTATTTTTATATTTGCTCTGCTGTTATCTTATATTGTTTTTGTCCTCGGCTCTGCAGATGCCTGGACAGAGGCCAAGCCCCAGAAGAAGAAGAAAAAGGCCCGCAAAGACTGAAGCCCTGCCCCGCGCCTTTGCGCCCTAGTCGCCCCGCAAACCCAGGTGGAGCGACCGTCTCCTTCGACGGGACCAAACCGCCGGTACGAAACAAAAAAGAATACACGTGGGCTGACGTGCCGTTTCACCTGCTGGGTCCCCGCAGCGAGAGAAAGAAGAGAAAAGGAAACGCCAAGAGGCTAAATGGTGGCATCGACGGCAAAAGGCTGCGCAACATTGCGGATGACGGCATCGTCCCCAGGTTGTCCACTCTGCCCGTGCCATTGTCTCTCGTGCAAGTGACACTCTCTCTCAGTTGAGCCCGTGGCGTCGTCGTTGCAGTAAGCCAGGTGATATCTCACAGTTTTCGTGTCACTCTGGTCACCTCTGGATGGTGGTACACCAGTCTTGCAAAGGCAGGTGGAGGAGTATGCAATGCACTACCACTGCACCCTATTAGCAACATCTTCTTTTATTCCTCTATTTTTACTACCTTCTGTAGGGTGCAGTGGCAGGAAAAGAGACTAGTTCCCCCTCCCTGTTCCTCCCCTAGGTGTTCGCTGAGCTGTGAACACGGTACAGCTGAACTCATGAAACAAGCTGTCGAACCTGTGGAGCTTGGCACATGTGCCTTCGTGATGCAGAGGCACTTCACCTGCGTCTTTAACATGTGCTTGGGGCATAGAATGCTGAGAGAGGAGGGGGACCTTCGTTTTTTTTTTTTGTGACTTAGGTTTTGTTGTTTTGACGTTTTACTACCTTGAGCAGGCCATTTTTTTACTACCTTGAGCAGGCCACTTTGATAGGGTTGACAGCACATGTAGAATAGGTTTGTTAAAGGTCCCCGTGAGCAGATGCATCTCCGTGGTGTCATTTGCAAAGGTCAACGATGCTCAACTTTTTGCTTCATGAAAGTGGATTTTTTGTTGACTTTATTTTTACTTTGTTGTAATCATGTCATTTTACACTCGACCTTTTTCTTTCCATCTGGGGAGAATAAGTGCTATATTTCTACCATGGTTTGTGGGTTACATTATGAGCATCTCTTTTGTTCACTTTTTTTTTTCTGCCATTGTTTGTCCATGGGCACTGCCTTTATGATGCCACTGTTTTTTGCCCTGTTCTTTGCGAGAGCAGGGCCATGTGGCAGCTTCTTCCACTTTCGAAATGTGCCACACACTTTTTCTCACAGATGAGTGCATGTGTTTTTTTGTGCAATCCTGTTTTCTTGTCCACGGAAAGGAAGCTTTCTTACTATGATTCCGAAGGAGCGCCGACAAAGCGGAAAGGGTTTTAATGCATTCCTTTTTGTCCTAGTACAACTGAAAAGAGGCAAGGCCATCCTTTGCGCACTGTGTCTGGGCCTTCTTGACACTTCGTCGTCTTCCGTTTTTAAAGTTGCACCGCACCCAAGTCCCATCAGTTTCGTCACTTGGGGGAGTGTTTTGTGTGGTGCCCTTTTGGACTCGTTACTGAGAGTCTGTTTTTTTGTCGTGCAAAAATAGTCAGTGTGGGCATGCAGTTGCAAATGGTTCGAAAAACGATTCCCGCTTGTATTCTTTTATTACACCTTCCAATCGTGCTCTAACACGTTGCATGGGTTCTGTCATTACCTTCTTGTTTCATTTTTAAGTTCGCAAGGAGTTGTGATAAACGCGGGAGATGAGTGAATGTTTTCCAAGTTGCCTCACACTTTACCCCGTTGTTGGAGAGCAACTTGTTATGATATAGTAATTATCGACGACAAAGCTGTGTACATAAGGGCCAAATGTCCGTGCAGGGACAGTTCCCACTGTTGTCCGCTCTCTTTCTATTTGTAATAAAAAGAAAATGTCTCTCACGAAAGTGATGTCTTGCATTTTTTTATTCCTGCCACCATTTGCTTGAAGAGGACTCCACTGTTGTCACAAAGTGTCCTGGTCTGCTATGATGTCTTGCTCTTCTAATGTCCCAGGCATTGGGTCTCCACACTGCACAAAAAGTTTCGTGCAGAAAAAGGCAGCCATAAGAGAGTGCTTACTGCTGTAATTTTGCTACCATACTCCACATACTGTCCTTAGTCTGCATTGCTTAATTCTCCCTGAAAAAAAAAAACCGTTTTGCGAGTACTGGGAGTGAAAGGTCAACGTTTTTCCACTTTCTTTGGCTAGCATACATTTTTTTAACCAATCACTACAGAAATTATGGAGTGAGTGAGGTCTATCATTTCAATATTGGAAAATAGTTAGTCTTCGCTGTATTCATTGCTCTGATTTTTTTTTTCATCAAGGCGAGACGTCTCTAGCACTGACTTCCCAATCTTTGTGCTTACTAGTCGAAACGCACAGCACCACATTACCGGGGCCAATTGTGATGCTAGCAAGGCTATGCGCAAGATTCATAAAAGACTGGCACATTTTTTTCTGTGTGGGTTGTAGGGAGATACACGCGATAATCATTACATGGGCAAAGCTACAAGCACAACTGATCATGCGTAGAAGCAGTAAACTGCATGATGACAAGAAATGTAAAACAGTGGAAATGTGATAAATACCTTGTGATGGGGAGAATTGCACAGAGCATGATATGTGTAATTTTCAAAAGTAATCTACTGCATAGTCTGTATCTGTGGATAGTCTGCACAGTGCAAAATTTTAACATTCATAGTCTGCACGGTGTAAAATTTTAACATTTATAGTCTGCACGGTGTAAAATTTTAACACTGAAAGAGGCTATCTGCCCCTGGTGCGGGCAAGAAGCAGGCAGCCCTTGTACTGGCACACCCCACCACTCGCCAGCGCTTCACCGCCAGCCACGGCCGTGGGGGCCTCCTAACTTTTGACAACGACCACATGCAACGGACACGGCAGCACTAACCTGGTTTAGCTTTCGAAACTCGACGAGGCGTGCCAGCACATGCTCAATAATGTGCTTTGGGTCGCCCGAAGTTGTGCTGATACCCAGCACCTGTCCACACTGGAGCAGGAAATAGTGCAAGTCCGCGTCAGTGCACTTGTTGGCAAGCTGAGCAAGGCGGCGACTCTCTGAGCTCAGCTCCTCATCCAGATCAAACAGTTCCAAGGGCGGCCCATTCGGTTCTCGGAAGCATGGTGGAAAAACCTGGCAAAGAAGTGCGTTTAATGAAACTAAATGTGTATAATTTTACGCACCCCCAAGGCAGTGCATTCAAGAGAGTGACGACGCACATTTGAGGCGAGCACAAGAGAAATATACTCTGGCATCCCAACACCAACGCTACTAATGATGTCCTAACACAGTCGTCAATTGTCAAAATTAAAAGCTTGTTAATTCGTGCTTCAAGAGAGCGGGAAAAAAATGTTGAATTATCCGAAAGTTCGATTTATCAAATGACCACGAAAAGACTAATAAGACTGCCTTGCACCACGGTAAATTTATTTGGTGAAAGACCGGTGAAAGACTGCTTGCTTCCGAGATGAGAACGGTGTGACAATGACTATTTTTAGCAGTGGAGCTTCACCACTACTGCGTCGCACACCTCACAAACTGCAGACTGCACGCGGCTAGCGCGCAGCTTAGGCGCACTAAAAGAACCACGTGGGCGGAAACGCTCAGCGGCGCACAACTGGCAAAAAAAGGGGGGGACTAGAAGAGACTATCTAATCGGCACTCAAAACAATGTGCAGCTTGGTTGGCTAATGCAGGCTGGCACAAAGCCCAGAAAAGCGAAACCGAAACTATACAATGTGTCTGCTCTTGGAGAATGGGCCGTCCATGCATGGGGCCGTCCGTTCGTCGTCAAGCCTGCCGTTGCGCGCACATCAGGGGTTTTTAAAACTATGGTGGGACTTATTAAAAAAAGGATTAAAAATTAATCGTAACTATGCCCACAGCAGGACAAAGGCCTCTTTCATACCTCTCCAATTAATGCTGTCCTGTGCCAGCTGCGGCCACTTAATACTCGCAAACTTCTTAATCTTATATACGCCCACCCAACTTTGTGCCACACCCTGCTACACTTGCCTGCTCTCTGTATCCAGTCCGTTAACCTTAACGACCGTTGGTTATCGTGCCTTCGCATTACATGCCCTGCCCAAGTCCATTTCTTCTAGGTTTAGACTAAGATGTCACTAACCCGCATTTGTTCCTTGACCCATTCTGCCCTTTTCCTGTCCTTTTTACTTACCACTAAATTGTGTACAACTGATTTATGCAAATTTGAATTATCACTTATGGTTAACAAGAGGGAAAACAGTTGCACTTACTACTTTTAGTTGCATTCAGCATCAAGCAAGATTTTGATATCAACTGATATATAGATTTGATCAATATGCACCTGTAATTAGCTGTGATATACAGCAGCATTTGTTTTCTGCATATGAAACATGGCTCACTGAACTCGTTTTCGTAGTTACTCATGATGGCAGTGCAAATTGTGCGGACGAAAGCAAATAGGACATAAGAAAGCAGAGCATATTCGTTGAAGGTTCCTCGCATCTGACATTAGCAACAAATCCCACTACAGCATAACTTGAGTGGACTCTCCTCTTGCACTGAAGTGCACTGATGTGCTGCAATGCCCTGATCATGATGCCAGTTGTCATATGACACAATGATAAGCTATGTATTTATATATAGACAGAATTCTCCAGCATCTTTTATAACACGTGTACTATTTTGGGGTATAATATCCATCACAGTACGATACTAACATGTAACTTTTGCATGGTACCTATAGGTATGAAAGTGTGATCACAGACTTATGGTCATTAAATCAGCTTTCCCCATTGCATGACCTTGTTCTTTATCCCAGGTGAAAAGCTTCAACTGGGATTAACTGGTTCCAGTTGGAAACCAACTGGTCACAACTTACAGGCCAGTTTGGAGATAACCGGCCTTGGATGGGAGCCAAAATGCAGGGAACCAGAAACTACTTATGACAAGGCAAAAATGTCTAAGGCACTTATCGAGTTCTTTGTGAATTTTTGAAATTTAAACAACATGCGAGTTTGGCTGGTTTCTGACTTACCGCAGGTTGAAGGGGCGGCAAGGGGCACTCAAACTGTGGGCTTATCAGTCGCAGGGGCTCATGAGGTACGCCAAGTTCTTCGTAGGCACTAGACACAAAGGGTGAAGTTCCACTCATGAAACGGCATTTACCCTAACATCTCCCAAAAAACCTTGAGCAAAATTACTGCATGCTTTCCCCCCCCCAAAAATTCTCATTAATAATTTCACCTTTTGCTATTCTAGAAAGGAGAAAAGAATGATCTTGGAGCTGTTAAAACTAGCTTGTTAAGGAAATAGACCATTCCATAGGAAACATTACAATATTAATAAGGGCGTGGCAGTGAAATGATATAGATATAAAAAGAATCTGTGAGGAATAAATTATCCTTATAAGTCGTGTTCATAGCAGAACTGACCCTATGTCAGATTTTATCTTTTCATGTTGGCTATATGGTATGTGCTTTGTAGAGGAAAAATTGGTACTTTGCATTAGCATGCAGTCCTGTACTACCACAGTCACCACCAAAATAAAATGCCATCATTGGCCAGCATACTAGCTGAGAGGAAGTCTGAGGTGTCGATGAGTGCATCGTAAATGTCTTACGAAGATCCAGAGTTTGAGACAGGCCTTGTGCAATCGAATTGGTCCAGTGCTGCTGGTGATACATGCATTGCACTGGGCTCGTCCTGGTATTTTCCAGCACACTAACCATGCCAAGATGAGAGAAAAAGCCTTGAAAATGAAGAAGACTTCATAGCGGCTTGGGAGCCCTAGACTGATGGTCTTCCTGGTAGCTGCATAAATTAATGGCTTTGGTCGTAGCTCACCCTGTAGTGCCAGTCCCTTCTACATCCATTTTTTGGTGCATTTTGAATAATTCGTTAGGCTGGCTTTGTTATGTTTTTAGAGATATTCCTTTATGTTGTAGTGAAGTTCAAAACACAGAAATAATTACTACAGAATGAACTGAGCGCAGAGAATTCTGCAAGTGTAGCAGATCCGTGCTAGCTCATTGTGACATATGACCTGATCTATTAGTTAAGCTCTGATGTTAGCTGAAGGTATTAAGCTCTGTGATGTCAAACTGAGCCTAACATAGCATGTAAATACTTTGATAAACATAATAAAAAGTCATGAACTGGTAGGTCAATAGTCGTATATGTCATTAAAGTCTTAGGCTAAAGTACAATGGCTGTCAAAAACATGTGCTGATTTGCATGTCCAATTCTAAGGCAGCCATTCTTGTTGAAGACCGCCTCGCGTGCAAGAGGACTAGGACTAGAAGGCTAGGTGGGCAGATTAAGAAGCTTTCAGGCATAGGGTGGGCGCAGCTGGCAAAGGACAGGGTTAATTGGAGAGACATGGGAGAGGCCTTTGCACTGCAGTGGGTGTAGTCAGGCTGATGATGATGATGTCTTCTCTTTGAACAGCAAGACTGATAGCTCTATCTGTAGAATGCGTATGTTTCTCTTTAGGCCTGTGAGACACTTAGGTATTTTTTTTTTTTTGCTGCAAGCATAACAGGCTTGATAAGACCTAACAGGTGTCCATGAGGGTTTTTGCAAGGGCTGCATATGCTGCCAGCTTTGGTCTCACCCAATGATTGCGGGGAGCATGGAGTTATCAAGAGTGTAGAGTTGCTTGCGGAAGAGCTCCATGTGGTCATTGGGGAGTTCTTCGCCCTCTTGGAGACAGCAGAAGGGGGCATCAGCAATGGTGCCCAGTGAAGGGATGGGATTGTAGTCAAACACTTCAGGGTCCCCTGCATCAATGGCGTTCAGCTGCACTTGTTCGCTGGTCAGGAAATGGAAGAGCACATCCTGCACGTGTAAGTGGGCACCAATGAAATCAATAAATGGACATTCATAGGTATTGTAGCCAGCTTGAAGGCTCTGCTTTATAATTTTCATTTCATTTCATTTTATTACCTTAAAGGCCCTAGGAAGGGGTATTACATAAAAGATGGGATGTATTCAGAGAGAGAGAAATTTTAATGATTGCAGGAGAGGTGTGCCCGGTAGTTAGGAAAGTATTGGGTAAATGTTGTTATGATACAGTACATATTTTTTTATATTTTCAGTGAACTTAGATGAGCAGGTGATGGCAGTAGCATCACTACAGAGGGCATTTCCAGTGAGCGACTTTTATAAATCCCTTCACTTTGACGTTGCTGAATTGAATGTGGCTATGTCAGTGAACCAATTCTGTGTGTCAGAAGAAAATTTTACCAAATTAAAATTGTATTTAAGTTGCTGTTTTAAAAGATGTGCTCTCAATGACCGCGTGATTTCTTTCATATATGTTACATATCTTGCCCAAAAACTAAGCCTACGACATGCACATGCTTGTCACAGGTAATGGCTATATATATGTGCTGTTAAGCAGCTCAAGCATATGTTAATCAACATTTCACTCTGATCACATGCTAGGCTCAAACTAAAACTTCACATTGTTAAAAAAAAAAAGAACATGGTTGGTTCCCAAATATATTTTCCTGATTTCTCTTTTTCTTTTTTTTTTCACACTTGAAAGCAGCTGCAAAACATTACAGTACAACTCTGCTTGGGATTTTTCCTGGAATTCTGTCAACAATGTAGTAAAATCTCAGTTGTAAAATGGCATAAAGGAAATGATTCGGTAAGGTAACATACCTTCACTTTGCTGTTGTCTTCCTTGTCCAAGTACTGATCAGCGAGCAGGTGGCATGATCCGAGCACCACTATTCTCCCTGCGACTCCCTGTACAATAATGAGGCTCAAGTATGTCCAATGTTTCTTGTACATTCAGCTTATAAATAAAGCTGTGGTGCATATCCTACCATCTAGACTGTGATTCTAAGCTCTGCTTTGACAATGAAAGCCATCACATTTCTGTTAAAGACTGTGGAAGTGATGACCCAAGTTCTAAAAGATGTAACATTTCACCACTCTGAGTTAAGAAGATATGCTTTTCTTGTTATAGCTACCAGCATTTCGCATCCTGAACTGCGCATGAATAATTAACATGCAGTTTGGGACTGCAATGCGTGTACTGACAAACACAAGCTTCTCGAATACTTTGAACTTTCAGCTCTGAATTGCTTTCGCACCTTCTATCCATGAGAGCAATGCGCTGTGGTGGCTCAACGGCTTTGGCGTTCAACTGCTGATTCCAAGGTCATGGGTTCAATCCCAGCCATGGCGGCTGCATTTCGATGGAAATGAAATACAAAGATGCCTATGTGCTGTGTGATGTCAGCACAGATTAATGAACCCTAAGTTGTCCGAATTATTCCGGAGATCCCAAACCCTCCAGTACGGCACCGCTCATAACCCAATTGTGTCGCTTTGGTACGTTGAGCCCCATGATTTACCATTCACAATCTTCAATGAGGGAAAGGCAACGTTACTGGTCCTGAATAAGAATTAAGAACTCTGGCCTGGCACCATTTGTTTTTCACCAAGTGTACCCAACAAGTCCAGCATTTCTCCTTTTCTGCTTACTGCTGCCTTGTTCAAAAGGTCCATGAGAAGCCGCACCTTCTGTCCGATGTAGAGCGCACAGACTGGGCGTGCCACAGGAAAAGAGCAGCTTCCAGTTGAAAGAAGAGCCACTGCAGGCTTAGCAATATTCAGTGTTGCACCAAATGGGTAGACGAATGTGAGACCCCTGCATAAATGTATACCGTGAAGCCATGCAAAGAAGCTGTTTACCTTATCTTCAAGCAACACAACAGTAATTTTTACCCACATCAAAATAATGAAACATACAAGCATCACCCTCCTGGTGCAGCATAAAGCTATTGCTGCAGTCACTTCATATCCTGTACCCGCCACGATGGCTCAGTAGTTACGGCGCTCGGCTGCTGACACGAAAGACGCGGGCTCGATCCCGGCCACGGCAGCGGAATTTCTATGGAGGCAAAATTCTAGAGGCCCGTGTACTGCGCGATGTCAGTGCACGTAAAAGAACCCCAGGTGGCCGAAATCTCCGGAGCCCTTCACTACGGCGTCCCTCATAGCCTGAGTCGCTTTGGGACGTTAAACCCCCATAAACCACACTTCATATCCTGTCACTTCTGAGAAAACAACCATGTAATGATCACAAAAAAAAAATATCTGCTATAAATGAATACTACACTTACATTTTAATGTACATCCAAGTAACTTTTTGTAATGTGCACCCGAGTACTTTTTTTTCTTGTATAATAGAACACTGGAATTCATTACCAGTTCATTCCTAGTTGCAACAGCTCTTTACTGTCACATGAGCATATTTCTTTGACCAGTTGCTGATTTCACAACACCATTTTCTTTTGTTTGCAAGTGTTGTCTTTATGGCTATGTTCCTTGAAAATGCACAACAAATCTTAATTTCTTATTTCAGCTTATGAACTTATTGAACTAGCCTCTTATTTTTGCTAATTTGAGTAATTTCCATGCCTGCTATAGCCCACAAAACGGTTCAAGAATGTACAATTAAATATGCATATGTTCTTGATGACCTGAGTGCTTAAGGAAAAATACCAGGCCAATTGGTACAGCTGTGACCATTATGACAGAAAGCACACCCTGGCAGTAAAGCTCTAGCTCTTAAGTGTCATCTAGGTGGTACATAATGCCTATGCTAATAGATGCCACTGGGAAGCTCTCACGCATAAATGAGAAAAGAAAACTTTATATTTCCTGTATGGAACACAACAGAAGAGGTAAAACAGGCAACTGCACTCCATGTTACTCTGGCCTCAACTGTACGACCAGCAAGAAATGAAATGCGAACAAAAGAACTGATATGCCCATACAAAAACGCAAATGCATTAGCTCATGGACATGACAAGCAAGTGAGGTTGATTAACACTTCTAAACGACAGTCTTCGTGTCTTTGAAGTGATATTAACCTTCGCTAGTATTTTGCTTCCCCTGGCTATGATCTTATCATTTTGCTGTTCGTGTTTCAATTCTCTTGTTCACATTTCATTCATCGCTGATAGCACAGCCTTGTGCTAGCTAAGCAAGACGTAAAGATGCACCGTCAAGTAGATTTGGCTAGCAGTATAATGTTGCATTCATTTTGCTATCATTAAATCTCTATCAATGCAGATCATCAGCATGATTTGTGCTGTTGGTTTCATAAGAAATATACAATGGTCAAATATAACCAAACTGACTGTGCGTTCAAGTTTATCATTACAGCCAACTGACAATGATGCCTGATACCACCATTGATCAAGTTTTGGTGACATGCTTTCATTAAGGTGCTTTTGAAAAGCATTATACTGGGTGACAGTCTTACCGATTATTGCTGCTATCAGCGTCGAGGGCTGTGTTCTCCAAAGCTCTGGTAACTGCTCTGTTGAGGACCCCATCAGATATTAATGCTTCTTTTGGGTGGGGGTACTTGTGATATGCTGTCCTGACTACCGCATCTGTTCACAAGATAAGCGCACTTTAATGTTTGTAACATTCTCACGTAAAGTACTGATAAAAATATAGAACGCTTTGTCTCAGCTAATGCGAGCCAGCTGTTTTAAAAAGTGCTATGTTGCCAAAACAATCAACTCAGTGCATTTACTTCTGGTAGTCGTTCAAAGCAAGCAGGAATATTTTCTGGATTATGCTGATTTAATTATAAAACTCATTCACCAACTTCTAAACAGCTGGATATGTACACGAGCAGTTTCAACAAGTACACTGTAACGAGTGCCAAAAGAAACTGTAAATGGCTTACTTTATAGTGGTAGCCTTTTGTGAGTTTTCAGTGCTCTAAGTTATTTGCACAAAATCTGAATGGTGCATAGCAGCACGTTTTGAATATCCCATCCCTGGCAGGAACCGATAAAGTGTAGTTTTCTGCGACTTCTAGCTTCACTGGGCATAGCAAACTACGTGTGCTATCTCTTTGAGGATTAGTGTTGTACGCACCACTGTTGACAACAATGCCAAATTCTTCAAGCAGAAAATTTATGTTGGTCTGGAAACGACGTTCTCCACCTTCACCGACCAGAACCAACAGTCGGCCCCCTTGTGTTACAAACTCTCGGAGGGCTGAAAACTGGAAAGGAGGAGGATGGACTTTAATGGAACCAGGCAGGATGCTCCATTACATTCTCCTGAAAGTGCACATTTATAGTATACATTCTTACCTAGAAAACACAATCAGATGCAAGCTTGACAAGAAGGGCACTACAGTGAGAAACATATGGCACGTACATAACTGCGAACTGTATCATGTATATACGTAGAGAAAAAATAAACCCATATTCAGCATTCTACACATAATTGTTTTTCTACTGTATACTAA
The DNA here is from genome assembly GCF_052857255.1 of Amblyomma americanum. Lineage (NCBI taxonomy): Eukaryota > Metazoa > Arthropoda > Arachnida > Ixodida > Ixodidae > Amblyomma > Amblyomma americanum. The sequence goes on along the minus strand of NC_135506.1, from coordinate 31,990,950 downwards.
GATCTGAAATTGGGCTAGTTGTCTCTTCTTTTCATCGTTATAGCTAAATATGCTTTCAGTGCACCAAAAATAACTGTGCTCAGTCTAATTCCAGTACAAGCCACATGCATATATCCCAAGCAAACTGGGCTTATAAAATCTTAACCGATGAGAGAAAAGAAGCATTTCAGAGTTTTATCATGTCATATAAATAACCTAGAGCAACCAGCGTGTTACAAATAGTGTTGCTCAGAAGTTTCATGAAAGGTCAAATTTACATCATGCAGCTCTGAAGAATTGCATGCACTGTAACTTCTTTGATACATATTTCAGACCAAGGCAGCTTTTTCTGAGGAATAGTTTTGGACACTCTCACAATACAAGTGTGCCTATGTTACGAGCCCTATATAGCAGCCTGTTCTCATGCAGCCAAGAGTGAAGCTTGAGTTCAAAAAAGGAAATCATTGAAAGCATTATAGTAGAGGGGATGTATGTAGCAGGCTGGTGCGGATTTCTGAGCTGCCAGTAAGAGATCATTCTTTAACTAGACACATTACCTCCTCTTCATAAAACGCGTCTCTCATAACCTGAGTCGCTTTGGGACGTTAAACCCCCATAAACCATCCTCTTCATAAAACGGTCCAGATGTACCAGTAGAAAACCAGTAAATTGCCTATTGGAAGACAAGCAGATGTATAACTGTCAGGTTGCCTACTGGTTCCTAAAGAAAACAGACAGCCAGCAATTTCTCATTACCAAATTTTCCCCTGAGCAGCCATGGATAAAAGTTTACGGGATGCGAATGCGCGGAAGAAAAAAAAGCATTGCGTCGCTATAGGCATATTTCAGCCGCTATTCATTCCGATGAATTGAGCACGCATGTCTCATCATGCTTCTAAGCTTTTCATTGATCTTCTTTGCATGACCACACAGAAATATAATTTTTTTTTTTCAGCGAACTTGCATCTGGCAAATCCATGACTGTACCTGAAGACTGGGCTTCACTTTTGAAAGTTTGTGGAATAGATTTTGTAGCACTGCTTTATATTTTGTCTGGCCAGGTTAACTTGTTTTTATTGTCAGCGTTCTTTGTGCACGCTAATTTCTCTTTTTTTTTACACGTATTTTTCTGACTGAATCCTTTTTTCATATCCTGTAACTCTGTCTTCACCTTTTACACAACTGTGATGTGGTGCAGCAATCTCTAAAACTGCATGCATATTTTTAAAATTTCATTCCCGTTATTTTTCTCCATCCGCTTTAAGGAACAAAAGGAAAGCATTTACTTCGCTTCCGCTACAACACGTTTTTAAAAACCTCATTTCCTCACCCATACCGCCTCCCTTTTAACTGACCCGTTTCATGACCTCCCAACGATATTGAGAAACGATTTCAGTAACTGTCAGAAACTTCCCCCATCAATCAGTCAGGTACCCTCTCTGGGACTTGCCTGTGCAAGATAGAACTTTAAAAAGTAAATTTTCCACAATCGTCTTTGCGCGCGTATACCATGCGCTTCTGTAGTTCGGACCCCGTGTTTTTGTTTTCTGGTAAGCCAGCTTATTATTCATTTAAAATTTTCTAGGGCATGGTTGCCCTTAATTCCAAAGCAACAGTAACTTTATAGTTACACGGGCGTTTTCAACGGCAGTTGAGTTTGACTGAGATCGGGGATCCCAGTTGAACGGCCAACTGACAAGATGTCGACCTACGGACCAAAAGACTATAAAAAAAAATTGCCCCCCCCCCCCCCCCTCTTACTGGATTGCCTTGGCTCAGTGTGCTTTGGCACGCGCAAATTTCTGCACCAAAGCAAAAAATACACAAAAAGAATTTATATACATTGCGATCATTTACAACAAGAAAAAAAAATGCATACCCTGCTTTTTGCTTATTTTCAGTTCGCTCTAGACGCGAGGTCATGTTGTTAGAGTGCTGACTGAACTGAACGCGAAGTGCTCGTGTAACAGCTGGCGATTCCAGTTGAGTTCAGCGGCAGTTGAAATCCACAACTGGCGGTTAACTGAACTGTCGTTGAAAACGCCCGTGTAACCCATTATTTTTCTCGCTCCTGTAAACACTTCGACGTATGCAGCGCTGCTGTGCAGTGAAGTCAACAATCACCGGCGCCCCACACCACCAAGACCGCAAGGTCCAAGGGCGCGCAGCTACAAATCCTCTCACATCAACTTGTTCTTTGTTTATGTTTACTACGGCATTTTTTTTTACCGCTGAAACAATACCGCTTATCGGAGTTGCAAAGCTCCAGTATACTTACCTCGGTTTCCGTAAATTTTTGCCGAGGACCACCCAGCACAAGAACGTCAGTGCCGGACAATGCATCGGACGATATCTGCGAATTGCCGCTGGCATGCCATGTTAACACCACGTTACGACCGGTACGTTTTAGACTGACTGATCACTGCAATCAGCACAACTCGTGGCTATGTGCGCGCGAGCTCACCTGTGCACCTGCCACATGCTTTTGAGCCGCCTCTGCAGCACCTTGTAGCCATCGCCGACACTGAAGAGCTCGTTCTTTGACGAGTCGAATAGTATTGAAAATACTTTCTCGCCCATTGACTCACTGGAAGCCGCTAGTCGCATTAACTCCTACCGCTCTCACATTCGCGAGTGTTGAAGCACGTCGCGAAGGTTTGTTTACATCCCGTTGTCACCATGGCAACAGGATGGGTGGATGGATGAATACGGCTGAACCCTTAAATCGGGATCCCGACCACGGCGGCTGCGTTTTTATGGAGGAAAAACGCTAAGGCGCCCGTGTGCTGTGCGATGTCAGTGCACGTTAAAGATCCCCATGTGGTCGTAATTATTCCGAAGCCCTCCACTACGGCACCTCTTCTCCCTTTCTTCTTTCACTCCCTCCTTTATCCCTTCCCTTACGGCGCGGTTCAGGTGTCCAACGATATATTAGACAGATACTGCGCCATTTCCTTTCCCCAAAAACCAATTATTATTATTATTAAATCGGGCAGTGGCTCAAGCCACCTAGCCATGTCTTGTGAAATTTTACTCCTGTCTTGCTTTTAGCCACCAATCGTATAACCTTCACTTGGTTACTTCTACTCGCTTAAAATCTGCTTTCCCTTCACTATCCTTAAACCCCAATGCCTTGGGTAAGTCAGCCCCGCTGCCTTCCACTGCAGGGTGAAGCCCTTTACAGAAAAGTATCAAGTGTTCAGACGTTTTCTCCTCCTCTCCGCACGTGTCTATCTCGTTGTACCCGACTCTATACGTCTTAGTCCGCAAAATTCCCGTCCTGGCCTCAAACAACAAAGAGCTTCCCCTACAATTATCATAGATATTTTCTTTGGCAATTTCCTGTTTAAAGGTCCGGTATGTTCCCAGTGCTGATTTGGTCAGCATCCCTGTTTTCCACAGAGCCCTCTCTGTTTCTTTAACCTTTTTCTTAACCGATAATTGCTGATTTGCCCCCTTACTGCTGTCCAGATATTTGCTTGTCAATTTTCTAGTTCACTTTCTCCATTTCATGTCAACATTCTTTATATACAGGTATCTGAAAACTTTCCTAGCCCACTGCTTTTCCTCCATCTTTCTCAATCGTTCCTCAAATGCTATCTTACTGCCAGCCTCTCTGCTCTCGAAAGACGCCCATCCCGCATCACCCTGTACCCCCTGATTTGGTGTATTGCCATGTGCTCCCAAAGCTAACCTCCCTACTCCCCGTTGTTCAATTTCTAACCTTGCTTGAACATCTGGTCTCATGCACAGGACCGCATTACCGAAGGTCAGGCTAGGGACCATCACCCCTTTCCAGATCCCTCTTACCACTTCATACCTATTGTAAATCCACAGTGATGACAGCTGCATTCCTACTAGCTTTATTTTCCGCGACTGCAGCGCTCCACGCGGCATCTCCACGTAGCAGGCGCGGACCACAGGCGTGCAGTGAACTTCAGATTCGATTTTTTTTTTTTCTTATATAGCGCCAAACTTCAAAGCAGAAGTTCAAATCAGGGTCAATTATTTTTTTTTCTAGTGAGCTAAGCTTCAACAGCAGCAGGACAGATAATCTTCTCAGGTCGAACTCACCAAATGCCTTTCAGCGTAAACCTATCACGTTTCTGCCTTTCTGGATCCCCGATACTACTCCCAACACCTGACAAAGTTACGTAGTAGCTTCCATGTTATGTATACTTCATTTCACTAAGTGATAACAGGACCTAGTACGTGTTACTATGAAATAAATCTGCCGAAATTTTTCGGAAAGATAAGAAGTTTGGAAACTTCACACCAGAACACTAGCTGTTTCAGGCAACTCCTTGTCTCTACAGGAATTCTGCTTATTGATTTGCCACTGTATAAACAAAAGTACTTGATTCCTATTTGTCTGCCTATATCAACGGCCATGAAAAAAGAAAAATGAAAATCCTTTCCATCCATCGGTTCCAAAGGGCATAGAGAAATAAGTGTGAACAGAAAATTTATTAAAAAATGAAGATGAGCTGCTCATGCGTACACCTGTAATAGATGCAGTCCCGACATACTGCTAACTTACTAATATAAAACAAGTACACATACTACACAGTGCCTGTTACATCAAATATGCACAAATTTTTACGAGAAGCCTCAACACTGAACAATATGTGCAGCAACTTAGGAACCAGAGCGACCAACAAAGCAGCAATGTTCTACATGAACCATGGACGCTACTGTCGGCGCAACTGCCAGAAATGATTAGGCCTGACTACAGGCCATCCCAAGGGCAACGCCAAGAGACACAGGGAGCTACATACATGTATATTATACAGTGCATTCGAGGAGAAGCCATGTTTTCAATGTTTCCATGAAGTCAAAGCAAATTTCAGACTTAAAAAAAAAGCACAGTTACTTTGAAACCCCCCATACTCGAATGCAATAATGGTCTATGGAGGACGGAGGAAAAGTCTGTGATAACAGTAATTTGAAATCCATTGTGGGGGTCCTGTGCCATTTGAATTAACGACAGCTTGCTGCAACATTAAAACTGCTCTTGCAACACTCGCTGTGACCAACAGCTTTCCGCTACTGGGCGGGCAGATGTTATGCTCTTGGCCTCCTAAAGTAATCGCACTGATGTTGTGATCGTCAAGCTCCACAACAAGCACATTAATGTGCTCTGACCCCACGCACAGTTTTCACAACATGCATTCTGCTTAGTGGTTTGGATAATCCTAAGCTCTCCACGTCTTGTGCGTCCTACACAGTTTCCAAAGTGATTCATAAATGCTCCCACAACTCTTGTGCTTTTGCTATCATTCCACAAATAACAATAATAGTCGGATAAGGCCAAAACACTTAAGAAAGCTGGCATGCATACCGCTATTAAGCTAATAAACTGTCTAGAGGCAATTAACTTAATGGTACGACAAATTCAGAACTGCTTTTTTGGTAAACTAAGCTGTTTTAAGCCTTCCTTTGTACCCCCACCCCATCGTTTCCTGCCAAATGTGTTACTATGCGATGAAACAAGAAATGCAAGAACGACATTGTTTTTGCAGTTGCTGGGATAAATCAAGACAGGTTCATGCCCTCGAACCACAGGGAAAATGAAATACATGACAAAGGGAAAGCACAGGAGCAGACATTGTTCACAACATTCAGTTCTGCTCCATGGGAGACTCGTCGGGACTCCCAGTTTGCTGTTCTCCAGACAGTGGCGTGTCTTTCTCGGCAGAACTGTCTGCAGTTGTGTCCATGGCTTCTGTGGGATCGTCCGCGGAAACAGGCGCATCCGCCTTTGAGCTGTCCTGAAAATTGAGTACAATGCAAAAAACTTGTCAGATAACATTGTCATGTAGCTTACTATAATTGCTATGCCTTTTCAGTCTCCTCTAAACTTGAGGTAGTGGAATTTTGTCAAGATTTTTCTCGCCAGCTAGACTTTGACAGTTGCAATCCTAAAGGCTAGTAAGTTGGTTGGCTGCCGCTAAAATATTTCACAGATGGTGGAATTTGCCGATACCCACAGAAATTTCAGTGTGGTGGCTTTCAAAAAAAGAAAAAACAATGAAGGCAGTCAGCATTGTCTGTTGACTTCTTTCCAAAAACTGTGAAGTTACATACTTTCTTGTCTTCTGCAAATGACAGACGCAGACAGACCATTAATTTTAGACATAAGCAAATGTTCCACAGTCAACTCTCGATGATTCGAACCTAAAGAGGACCAAAAAGTACTAGTTTGAATTAAGTATGCACGGTTCAAATTAATGGGAGCTTTTTTATTACTCTTAGCATCGGGGCTTAGCACCGGCAAAAAAAAGAAAAGTGAGTCCGAATTAAACAAACGCTCACACTATTCAAAATACACCACCAAGTCCCAAAAAGGTTCAGCATTGACAACGTGTTTAAAAGAACAATGAGGACAACAGAGGTTTGTCTGTATCCATAGGGTACCGCATTCCGACCACAAAAAGACCACTCTTACCGAAAACCGAGCTTCTTTAAACCAGAATAGACCAAAAAACAGAATCCACGTGTCACCATCACCGGCAGATTCCACAGGTAAACTGCGTGCATCTACACCAATTTTTGGGCACAGATCCCAGAGGCTATGCTACAATGGCCATACACTTCAAAATGATGGCAGTCTTTTTCGGTAAGGATGTAACGAGCTTGAATTGACTGATGGAAAGATGTAGACATAATATTCTTTTCGCCAGCGTGGGGCTCATAGTTTAGGAGGCAGGGTCGGCTTATAATATTTACAGTGGCAACATATGGTAATTTAAACTCTCTTAATTTGAACTGCCAGTACACGTGAACAGACATTGCGGTTCTGTCAGTAACAAGTGTATATATATATGTATATTGCCGCGTCTACAACAATAGCCGCTCGGCAGTTGTTTGGCACGCAGCTCGCGTGCCACACTGTTCGCTTCTGAAGAAGAAAATGATGTTCTGCTCTGGCCATCTCGGTGTACTCTTGCATGTTCTCTGAGCTTCTCTGTGTTGGCGTTTCTCTGCCGTCTAGACGCGAGATATCAGCACCAACTGCTACGTGAAAATATTACAAAGGCTCCCCTGAATTCAAACTCCGCCTAATTAAAATCATTTTTCAGGCCACTCTCAGGTTAAATTATCGACAGTCGACTGCAGTATTAGGCGTCTGGCACAACATGCTGTGAACCTCCCCCTGCATACCATAGGTTCTTCTTCAGGGCTGTCTTCCATTGGCGCTGATGTCGAGGAAGGCTCCTCCTGCTGATCTGCTCCCTGTGCCTCCGTGCATGCCTCAGGTTCAGGGTGGAACTTCTTCAAGGGTGGCTCCTTCAGTTCTTCATCGCCACCAGGCATATCGGAAATGCTCGAGTCACAGCCACTGAAGTCTGCTTCCAGCGGACCGTCTCCACCCTCTGGTAGAATGTCCGCCGGTTTCAAATCAGACGACGCTTCGACGGGCATGGCGTCGGCTTCTGACAGGTCCAGCGCTGACTGAGGTGGCTCTGCAATGAACAAGTGTCACATTAACAGGCTTTCAGTGTGAAATAATACATCTAGTCTAACACAGCACCCTGCACTTCTCACTTATCAATGTGCATAATAATGAGCGTGGGTCTTGTATCTTCACATGATAATAGATTTAAGCTCTGGGCCTGAATTCTCAAATGGTAAACAAGACCCACAGCTCATTTAAGGAATATCACAGCACTGTGCAACGCAACTAGACTCAAAGGCTAGCATTTGTTTCACATTCAGCTCAGTTTAGAGCATAAGCATGACACAATGTTATGACCACACCTGAAGAAAAAAAAAAAAAAAAAGAGCGAGGAGACTTTACAATTTTAATGCATAGCATTACAACCCTTTTTAACTTCTTGCGCTCCTTTTTGACCATAAGCATTATGTTTAATAGACTTCAGTGAACGACTAATTTAAAGAAAATTACTCACCCTTAGTTATAGCCTCAGGTGCAGCTTCCACATCAGAGCCAGATATGACCCCCGAGTCACTTTCACTCGTCGTTGCTGTGACAGCCTCCACGTCATCTTTATCATGAGGGCTTTCTTCCGATGCTGAAGCTTCTTCTGAGTGTTCTTCAGCATGCTTTGAGGACTCATCTTCAACAGAAGGTGGCGAAGGCTCAACATTCTCTGCCGGTGCCTCTGGTGGGACTGCTTCTTCTGCTGGTTGCTGCACCTCCTTCTCAACTTCGGCACGTTCCGTCACCGATGATGGTTCTGCCGCCTCCTGTTCCTCTTCCACCCGTTTGGACGACTCGGCCTCAAGCCGTTCTGTGGACTCCAATGGCTCAGCCTCTTGTTGTTCCTCGACGACTTCTTCGGAAACAGGTTGAGGCGCCTCACCTGAAGAAAGACACGCAATATTAATAGCACTGAAAAATTGGGTACCCGAGAATGAACTCGAGGCAAGTAGTTATAAGTACAAAAATAAATAAAGGAAACAGAAACATGACAATGAGAGCTCACCAAAAGACTGCAGCGCTATTAAGGGGGACACTGGTTTTAGACCTATTTTCCTTATTTTTAGTCCAATCCCAACGTAACTTTATCACCTAGTTCAGTTTTTTATATTCCGATTTCAAATCTGAAATTACCCTTTTCCTAAATTAGTTAGTTCCTAAGGTAATTATTTTAATTAGTCATTCATTAGTACCTCGATGAAAAAAAAAACTGTTCGGTAAAAAACAATTTTCAATCCATGACTACATAGCATGGCGAGTAAAGAGTGCAATAATCAAAGCAGTTTTTCCATTTTACCCTCATTAGTAATTTTACAGCACTTGGAAGAGCACCACTCAAGGTGTCACTACCAAGCACTGATAAACTTAGGAAAATTATAAATTTTTGAACCATGATTGAAAAATTATGCTTCGATTATTGCGCACTCTATGCCTTTATGTTCCCTTAGCAAACAGTATGACATGTCTGTCTGAACTAGACGTTGAGATATCGACACACTAAGACAGCCAGGTGTCCAAAATTTTAATGTCGTTAAATCGTCTGCTCCTGCACAAACTCAGCCCACACGATAATATGAATTTAATGTCAGGGTAAAAATACAGATTTCCTAAAGGAAAAATGAGTAGAGTTGGAGAATAATAGCTGTAGCGTCCATAAAAGACATTTTTCAGGAAATCGATTCATAGGTCATTTTTTAGTCCCAAAGACAATGTCCCCCCTTGAGTTACAATGCATAATGGCTGAACAAACATAGCAGAAATGGAAGTGTGAACATGAGGTTTCACATGAGTTGACCGACTGCAGGTTACTAAAACAAAAGAAACTGCCAGGGTGATAACGATGCCAAAATGCAGCGTGTAATTTCAACGATGATCCCTAACAATATCTTTCCACCAGGACCTCTCCAATCCCAACTGGAGGTCAAAGGCTGGGGTACTGTCACCAACCCAGCCATTACGACAGCCCAGAGCATTACTGTGACGGCCTCAGATGCAGTGCTGTCTATCCAGAAAAGGCCATTTCATAAGGCTGAGCCAAGCAAAGGCATCTAAGCAACCGTACTCTGAACTAACGCGCATTTTTTAACGCAGCTTCAAGCCTCAAGGTCCAGTACATCAAGCATGAAGCTTTTACAACAAGAACACTTAAAAAACCACATGCGTATTAGCACTATGCCATACTAGGGCTGCATTCTGGAAGTTTCCACTAAGTGGACATGTCTGCTTCAATCCGTGACAATTAACCAGGCAGATGCCCCAAGTAGTGAGATGTTTGTGTGAGCACAGCTGACCTGTCATTCCTGTTATGTCCCCTCGGCTGAAAGTGCACTTGCCACTGCATCAGTGATTTTAGTGCAGCAAATACGGTAGCATTACAATGTCACCATTTCCACTACTAGCATGCGCTAACATTACATGGCCCCCGAAGACAGTTTTCACGCTCTGTGCGTGTTGGCTACGCCTAAAGCTACTCTGAGAAATCCATGACAGCGGCACGGTATCTGCAAGCATCCCAATTAACCGCATCCCTACTAATGGCGGAGGTGATGGGTAACCTACAGTTTACATTAAACTGATAGTTTGTATTACAACGTACCAAAGCAGAAGAACCAGACAGCTAAATTTGATTTAAGGCAGTAGGAGCTTTTATGCAACTAAGCTGGTCGAAGATGACAATGGCAGTGTTTGCCATTTTCAGGAGCAAGAGAACGCACCCATTTAAACAATGAACAATATTTGAACATGCTCACTTAGTGGAAATTTCCAGAATGAGGAACCTGCTCTCAACCCAATAATTCATAAAGCACAGCAATATGAATCAGTTTGAATTAGAAGCCTCGTGTTCCAGGACAAAAAGCCTTTTCCCAAGCTGCACGTACCTAAGCTTGCAGCATCAGCTGCTGAGCTAGGAACCTCCACATTGGTACCGGGGTCATCCGCACAGATACCCTCATCTTCACAGTGCCCATTTTCCCCGTCCAGACGGCTGAGCGAATCTTCTGTGGTGTCAGCAAAGTGACCGTTGATACCGCCGTCTTCCACTCCTGGGATACCATTGACCATGGGCACAGAGGCCGCATTGGACTGCTGTAGGGGGCTGCAATCAGACAGAAAAAAAGACAGCTGTAGCCATGCTGCAAGACGCAGTGCAGAACAGGACCAAAAATTTGTGGTTTCATTACCTTTTTATTGTACCTTTCATTCTGCTTCTAGTCTAGATCACCCAAGTTTTGAACATTACATATACTTAAATGTTTCAATCCAGAGCAGCAATGGGGCTTAAATGTGCTTATGAGCTTAAATGTGCAAGCATTCACTACAATCAAGAAAGTCCCAAAGTTCTTCTCTTTTAACTATAACCAAATGAAGGAATAGTTGAATTAAAGGGACCCTGAAATGATTTTAATAGTCGCAGTCTGATGCAACATATCTGCAGAGGCGGACTTCGTAAGTATTCAAGTGAAATTTAAAAGCTCTGCATGAATACAATAACTTACAAATAATTTTAAAAAATTCCTGCTGGCAACTGATTAGGGCGGCACCTCGCTGCACATTCTCAGCTGCCTCTTTCTCTCTGATGCAGAGTGGGGCACCTGGGCGAATCTTCTCAGTGGGCATGCCCAAGTGACATAGGTAGAGCGCAGTCCCGACCTATTTCTTCTTGTTTTTTCCACCACGTCTGTGGTGAGTTAAGGCTGGAGAGGAGCATCATCAATTTTATTGAGGATATCTTCAGTGCTGTTAAAGCTAGCATAAAAATTTTTTGTGGTGCGATGGCAAGTCAGGGAATACTGATTGCTCACGTGCTTTTCCTAACCTTGGTAAATATCGTTACTGGTCCCTTTAATATTCCTTGAGTGCAATCACATATCAGACACATAAGACAAATTCTGTTAAGGTGATTTCTAGGACAAGATGAACACTGCGATACCATTTGTTTGGCTTCTCATAGGACTCAAAGAAGAAAAAAGAAATCTGCTTAAGAACCATTTCGCGTGTCCTTCGCTTAAGAAATTTCGCAGCGATCATGAACCACGGCAACCGTGCGCAACGACACTCAAGGGACATCAGCGCAGCACTGCCAAGGAAATAAACGTAATTTTAATGCTTTTTATGCAAGAAGGCGTATCCCAACAAACTGGCTTCCACGCACATTTGCGTAAATCTGCAGGAAAGGTCTCTTGAAAGAGTGTGCCTTCTTGCCGGTTTCGAACAGGCAGGGCACAATCAAGCCTGTGCTGGCGCAGAGATATGGCATGGTCAAATCTGGACATAGCGGATGTGTGAAGTGCACCCGCTCATTGAATTGGGGCTTAAAAACCGAGCTACATCTTCAACTGACACACGTCCCAACACACGTTATCACAGCGCACAGATGACCAGATACCAGAGCGGGGAGCATTGCCTGCTTGTGGAAAGGCGCATGGTGTGCCTATTCGCGGAGCTGATAACAGCTATGCTGCACAATCAGTGAGATAAGAGAGACTAAACTACAGCTACCCTGCTGGGCACCTTAAAAGCAGCATGGAAAGCAAAAATCAGGAAAAAAAAGAACGCACAAATAGCAGCCGCTGGGATGGAGCAAGAAAAAAAAAAGATATACCCCTGGCATTTTCATGTAGGATAATGAGAGCTTGTTTCATGCTCTGTTTTCAGCTCACTTCATACAGAGTATGATAAATGCTCTGTATGCAATTACCCTCTCTCTCAAAGGCTATTTTAGTCACAGTTTTCATGCAGCATATATACGGACACACATAGATTGCTCACAAACATTTTTAGAGGCACTTCTGTTAAGACAAACTTCTGATAAGATGGATGAATTTTCTGGTCCCCTTATGTTTGTCTCAAAAAGAGTCTACTTTATTAGCTAAAAAGGAAGGCTTTACAACTCAAACCTGTGTGGCCTTCATTCATAGGCATCTCACTGTACCCAGATGTGCATTGATTTGCTTTTTGTTGCTGGGATCCATTACAACTTAAGGTGTTAAACACCTTGACTGCTTGACTAACAGTGGTTGAAAGAATGAAGGTGCACTCGGTAAAATTTTAACAAATTTAGGAACACTTTTAGCTTGCAATCAAACTCTGCAACAACTGCTCACCAACGCTGTTGGCTGCCAATTTCATTCATGGTACAATCCAATCCAAGCAAAGCAGTTGCGAAAATCCACCTCCACTGCAGCCACCCTTTGAAGAAACAAAATATTTGAGCAAACTTTAGGACAAAAAATAACGTACGTAAGAGATCTTGGTTCAGTTGTGCTCACAACAAGGACGTTCTTCTCGACGCCCCGCATGAACTTGTCAGTGCGTTTGTAGTGCTTCCTGGGGTCGACCACAAGCTCACACAGCCGCTGGATGGTGAATGGTGCGCTGTAAGGATGCAAAAAATAAAAAGAAAAAGGCTCACTGCAATTTCTTACACTCTTTATGACCATGTCGAACAAAGAATATTAATAACTGTAACTCGAGGTTTCAGTTACAGACTGTTGCATCTATAACAAGGGGTGCAAATGATTATCCTTCATAAAATTGCAGCTAATCTGCACACCAGTTTTACACAGAGACAGCCTTTCCCGGTGGTCATGAAGCAATACTGCATCTCGTAACTGTACTCACTACTCTGTACAAAGGTTGGTGGAACAAACCAGTGTAAAATGCTACAAGATCAAAACTGGGTACAAGAACAGCACTTTTGCTGTGAGCTCTACCTGTATATTTCATTGCTGTGCTGTTTCCTTCAATATGAATAAGAGCTGTAGAATTTGGCAAATTCGAAAAGGTGCCTCCCGTTTTTTTTTACCAGATATTTTCACCCTTTAATCCTTTCAAGTGCCACTTGACATTTCTCTTCCCAAACTATTTTTTCATCTAATTACTTATGCAGGCCTCAAGAAAGACAGCGCCATCTGCAATGGTGAACACCAATGGTGATTGTTTTATGGGCATGTAAAAAATTTCCCGCAAAGTGTAAACAGTGGTTTGGAAATAACATCGAAACACTAGGATTTGTCTAATAAACACACAAAACAGCGCAGGATGTGCCACAAGGCTCACTGTTCGAGCAACAATATTTATTGTGTTAAGCAACAACAGCATTTATTGTGTTCAGCAACTGACATAAAAAACTCCCTTTTAGGATATAAAGGGTACTAGGTTCATCTGAAACAAATAAATCCCTACTACCAGTTTATACACTCCCAGAAAAAGCTCTGAAATTGCAATGTACACAACTGTGTACATAGGATTATAGGGGTTTAACGTCCCAAAGCAACTCAACTTTGAGGGACGCCGTAGTGAAGGACTCCGGAAATTTCGACCACTTGGGGTTCTTTAACGTGCACTGACATCGCACAGTATATGGGCCTCTAGAATATCGCCTCCATCGAAATTCGACCGCCGCGGCCGGGATCGAACCCGCGTCTTTCGGGTCAGCAGCCGAGCGCCATAACCACTGAGCCACTGCGGCGGCACAACTGTGCACTGTCAGCAGCAAAAGTTTGCGGGATGTCCAGTGCGTGGCAGAGCGACGCAAAACTGCATTGCTGCGCCATCTATCGCAACCGCGCCCGATGTCGAGGCTCGCGGAACTGACGTGCCAGTCACTCTTTGCGCATGCTTGTCCTTTCTTCGATATCAGGCATGTCTTATCGCTTGCTTCTTCGGAATCCGCTTTTGACTCACCTTATAGCCGCTGGATCGCTGTGCGACCATCGCCGCGCGCCTGCTTCGGCTGCTGCGATGGTGGATGGAGCGCCCGAGCATTTTTTTAGGCGGCGTGCTACGTTCTCTGAATAAATGCTGTCTCCCAAGAAGCGCGCCAGTTGAGCGTGAAATTTAATTAGAGCCTTTCAACTAAAAGTGCGTGTTTGGTCATATACAACGAGTGCACCTTGTGGTCAACACAGAAAAAAACCTAACACGAACTGAGATGTTTGCAATGAACGTATAAGAGAGGTGTCACTCTGCCCTTAATGGCCCCGAAACCCTGCTTCTGTCTCTCTCTTCCTAGTATTCCTGATGGCCATATGCCCCGCAACAGCTGCCCCACACTTACTTGGCACAAAAATTACCTTGGCCTCTTCTTGAAAAGCAATTTCTGGCTACCTGCCTGATGTGAGATTTCCTAGTTTGCTTCAGTTATAAGAATGTCCTTGGAGGTCGTCTGCAGTGATCTCAGCCATATTTTTATTCAGCCATTTTCTCTCATTGCACGCAGCATGCATGTGTTCCCGTCTTCTGCTCCGGCAATTAAATAAAAAGATTGCTGCTACCGTAATGCATCATGGCATCATGCTCAACTGTAGAATGTATACGCCTCCAAACCTCCACGGTGGTGCCCAATGTGAAACGTTATAAATTACGTGTGCGTGTTTGATTTTTAGCGTGACGCAACACCAATACAATTACAAATGTGAAAAAGAAGCACGGAATCGATGGTGATGAAAAAGAGATATATTTAGATTGAGGTGCTTTGCTAAAAAGCAAAAAAAAAAACAAGCAAAGAAAAGAGCATGAAGTCAACTTCAGGGCAGTTATCAGTTAGTGGCCGGTATATTGGCCTTCTGAGGTGGTGACTTCGGCAATTCTGCGCGGCATCGACACGTACAATGCCCTTACAGTTTCTGTTTCTGCGCTCAGTGCGTCCCATGCCCCCTGAATTGCGCTCCAAAGTGCCTCGGCGTTGGGGATACGACGTCTTTGGGCAGCGAGGCGCCTTTTCATTGGACCCCACAAATTCTCAATTGGATTGAGGTCAGCGCCGCTTGGTGGCCAAGGAAGTCTCAGCACGCCCCACGAGTCAAGTGTAGCTCCCGCAAGACGCGCAGTACGCACTGGGCTGCGGTCGTGCTGCAGCCAGTAAAAGCCGTCAGGAAACGGGCCGTCCGGGGCGTACGGCACAAGGGTCTTCTTAAATGATGTCGCAGTACGATGAAGCATTAAACGTGCCATCGATGCGGACTAAAGGGCCAAGTCCATCTTTGCTGATGGCTCCCCAGATGGAAACGCTGCACCGGCCACTCGATAGCACACATTGCGTGTACTTCGGTCGGTACCTAACAGGAACGAAAAAACAATTTCATTATAGACTACGCCATACCGGCGGCGAGTGCAACTTTTGTCGTCACAGAGAATAAGCTTTCTTAATACGATTAGGCGCACGAAAAGGAAACCTATATATTCTAAACTGAAATGACTGTTTGCCTTCTTGAGAAATGGGTGCTTTTATGAAAAATATATGTCCAACTAATGCAACTCCGTGTGACGAAAATGCTGCCAGATGAGCACCTAAATGGTTCTATGATGACTGATGAAACAAAGCCAGCGAATATTAACTGAACACTTAATTTTACTGTAAGCTGCTTGCCAAAGACAAAATGCGGGTTCCCCTTCTTAGTTTTGCAGTACGGATTCGTATCTAATTTCAAACACTTTATTTTAACACAAGTAAAACAGCACAAATGGAGTTGCTCGAAGGCGAAACGAAGGTGGGACAGGAAAGAGCGCTCTTTCCTGCCCCCAGTAAAAAGTTCTACTTTTTGTTAAAGACGTAAACCTCAGCCATACCTGCAGATGAGTGGCCGCCAAACACGCTGCCGCTGGTCCCACCTGGTGCAGAACGTGGATTCATCCGTAAAGATGACTTGGCTCCATTCTTCAACACCCCAGTGCTCGTAAGCCCTAGCAAATTCCAGCCGCTGCCGCCGTTGGTTCTCTGTTAAATATGGCTTTTGTGCTGCGGTACAATTTTGCAATCCTGCTTCTTTAAGGCACCTTCTGTCACATGACACATGAATGCCAAGCTCTTTCTTGATTTCCTTGGCGCTCAAGAAGGGATCAACCACGGCAGCGACAATAATGTCCGTCTTCTTCTTCTTCAGTGGCCCTAGGTCGTCCACTGCGGGGGGCGTCAGTAATTCTTCCTCCGTCGTCTCGGAACGCTTTCACCACTTGTGTTACTGCTGATTTAGACCTGCATGTCAGGCGGCATATTTCTTTCTGGGGCAAACCTTCCACAAAGAGGCGTGCAATGTATCTCCTTTGGTCCTCCGGAACTCGAGGCGGCATCGTCGGAAAATAAGCACCTGCATCAACTGTGGTTTCCGTAGCAATGAACGACAAGCAGGAATTATGGGCCGCAATGACAGCGTATCGATCCTCGTGTTATCAGTCGAAGAATACCGCTTGCCATTCCGACAACGCTACTTGGGAGACAGCATTTATTCACAGAACCTAGCACGCCGCTTAAAAAGATGCTCGGGCACTCAGTCCACCATCGCGGCAGCCGAAGCAGGCGCGCGGCGATGGTCGCACAGCGATCCAGCGGCTATAAGGTGAGTCAAAAGCGGATTCCGGGGAAGCAAGCGATAAGACATGCCTGATATCGAAGAAAGGACAAGCATGCGCAAAGAGTGACTGGCACGTCAGTTCCGCGAGCCTCGACATCGGGTGCGGTTGCGATAGATGGCGCAGCAATGCAGTTTTGCGTCGCTCTGCCACGCACTGGACATCCCGCAAACTTTTGCTGCTGACAGTACAGTGTGAGAAAAATATAGCAGCCTTCCCACATACATTAATTTGAACACAAACTAACAAAATGATCACTGACACGTCAGTCAGCAAAATAAGCACCTGATCAATGATTGCACTAATGAGATAATCGCCAATCACACACCACCAATGATCGCTAAATTGCACTGCTGATGAAATTTTAGTGCTTCTTTCTTACATGCGGAATGTCCTCAATCAGCACGTTAGCCACCTACCTGTTGAAGCTGTTGACAGCTTCCAAGACCTTTTCTTTCATATCTTCATACTTGAAAACTTCGACATTGGGTAATGCTGGCAAGTCGTCTGTTGGCGAGATCTTGTGGAATTCATTCATGACAAGCTCCAGTTTTCGACATAACAATGGCTTTAGCTTGTGCCATGGAAACCTAAGGAGGTAAGAAAAAGCTCTCGTTGGCTCTCATTGGATTAGCGCAGGGCATTAGGACCATAGGCGGAATTTAACTTTTCTACATTCGTGACCATTTAAACTTATGCCAAACTTAACACATTGTTAGGCTGTGCTCAAGCACATAGACCCCCAGATCTATATTATTCCCTCATACTTTACTAATTACCCAGTAACGATTACACAGAAACTCAGGCTATTGCGACAAATAGTGCAAATGCAATAGGAGACGCCGCAGCTACCTTGGAAGCATTCTGCACACAACGCTGTGCGACAGCCCAGACGTTTAAATCGCAAGCACGTAAAATAATTCTGCAAACAAAAATGCTGCAAGCGTTCAAAATGCCCCTGGTAGCACCGGTACTGACGGTGACGTTAAGAGCTTGAAATACCCGCTAAAACGCAACACATACGAAAGCGGCGGGACTGCGGAACAACTTCAAAATTCTCACAACACAAGTCTCAAATATTGGCATAAAAACATCGAAATAGCGTGAAAACCGCGCACTTACAGTGTGTCGCCAGTTTTCGCGATGTGGGACAGGTACTCGTCGAGAACCGAAGGAATTTCCGCGGGCTTCTGGTTAGAGAAATCTGTCAGGCAAGGGGGAAAACACGCAGGACAGTTAAGGATGACAGGAACGCGGACACCAGAGAAGTTGAGTGCCACCCAGCAAGAGCGAGTCGCGAGGGAAAACCAGCAGCTCGTCACCGCACGGCGTCCCCAAACGCGAAAAAGGTTCTCGAGAGAACGAGAGCACCAGACATGGAAATGACAAGCCTCCAAACCGCGGGGCCACTACGTGCGGGCGGTCGTATCGGCACGCTTACCTGTGAGCTCGTCCAGCAGAGCTTCTTTGCTGCAGTTCATTGTGCAGCAGCTCGTTTCGTTTTTTCCCTACAATGCGTGCACAGGTTCGAAGGGAGACGCACATGCACACACCACCGGCAGCTGGGAGACTGACGACAACAAAAAGTATGGCTGCCGCACGGTCGTGACGTCATGCCGTGGCTGCCAAAAACGTAGTCGGTACGCGAGCTCTAAGACCGGTACCGAAACTGGAGTGAACTGAAAAGCAACGAGTGGCGTGAACTGGCAAGAATTTCTGGATGGCTCGTAGGCGCCACCTCTATAAATTTTGATAGATCAGATTAAATAGACAGATAGATAGATTTTTTTGCGGTGGAAAAGTTAGAACTTTAGAACCAGACGATACGTATCACACGTCGCCCCCCCCCCCCCCCCCCCCCCTCCCTTTTTTTTTCACTTCTCGCTCTAGTTCCTAGTCTTTGCCCTCCTGATTTTTTCTGCTAATTAGCTACTACTTAGCTCAATTTTTCTGGTTTTTGTTGCTTTCAGTAGTGTAGCCTCAGGAGTTGTCCGTTTACTGTCGTCAACGGATGACTAAAAGCTACAAGCCCGTGATTGCGGATAAAGAAATGTACAAATTTAAAGCGAACCGTAAGTCAAACTAACGATCACAGCGGCCTCAGACGGCGTTCTTTTAATCTCTACTCTCTCGCATTTACGCTCTAGAGTTAGTATACTGATGCTTAGAGCAACTATGGAAAGCAGCTTTTAACAAAATTTAGCAAAATCAAGGCAAAACCACCTGCTCGGGAAGGAGCGAAATTTTGCGCTGGCTGTAATCACAGCGGGTTTCTTAATGCTTATCTGGTACCTCCCAGCAGACATAACTGTGCATGTTCCTCAGTTCTCCCCACTAAACCTCGAATCCGTACAGCGAACGCGGACATGAGGCGAAAACATGCAAAAACATACAAACACGCAACGCGGAAACGTTTGTAGCGCCGCTTACGGCGTCAATCGGAGTTTCGCAGCAGCTGTTTCTTTGGTTGGTGTTTTGTTGCATGGGCCCGTGACTTGTAGCTTCTGTAGGCTCGGTCGCCGGTGGTCCTGTGCGATCATCAGATCGCTGTGCTAATCAAATTTTAGGCAAGCAACAGGGCATACCTCGCAGGTGCGCGCGGACGGACTCTGCGGATGCAAGCAGTTTAGGATTAGCGGATTAGCGCCGTGCACATCGCGTGCGTCTAAAGAAAGGGAGAGAAACGGAAAGGGAAAGATCGGTTGTCACACTACTATACCGCTGCATCCGCTTCTGATGCGACGGAAGAGAATGGGATTGCCGATCGTAAGCGCCGTGGCGAGAGCAGCGAAAGGCCAGCCGACGCCGCTTCGGACAGCGCAGCGGTCAGCGGGACGCGTGGCTGCGAGAGGCCCCTGTAGCAGCGTGACTGCGTCGTCCCTGCGTCGGTAGGGCCAGCGAGAACAGCTCGCCGTCGATGGAGCTGCGCTCCTACGCGGGCACCAGCAATGACTCTGGCGAGAAGCGGCTCGACTGCCCGCTCTGCGAGACGACGTCGTCCGGCATGAGAGATGCTCGAGGTGACAGCTCACCGTTCGTCGGCGCGGAACCGCCCGGTTGGCAGCCGTGCCGACTGCTCACCGCCAACGGACACCACAAGAGTGTCGCGGACTTGGTTTCCAACGGATACCCCCACATTATATGTTCCTCGCACACCTCGGCGACCAAAACTACCGTCGAGCAGGTATTTGTCATGTGTCTCCGCGGTTTCGCGCCCCGAAAGACACGTTTATACGTGGCGGCGCATATCGCTTGTTTATAAACATCGCCTGTGCGAGAGGGTAGTAATCGCGCGGTACGAAGAACTTTGACACGTGCCGAGCAGTTAACGCGCCGCGCTGAGTTAAGCTGAGCTGGTGGTGGTAGGTTTCAGACTGAACTCGACGATAAAACGTGATACGCAGGTGGTCTGCGCGCATTTAAATTCTCAAGACCACGATTTTTCTCCTGTTCCCACTAGGAGCACCTTCGACTGGTGTCTAGATCGTTGCATTCGCGTACGTTTTCTCTTTTGTTTCTCGCGGTGCGTATTTTGTAGCTACTTGTCGTCCTGGTCGGGTTACGCGCGAAATGGCACGTCTCCCAGCTACTGAGTTGTAACTGAGTAGTACTGAGTAATTTAACTTGGGCACTTTGGTACAATTGGCAAACGGGATCAAACTGAATGAGTTCGTGAAAATCCACAGCACATTCTACTCAAGGACAACACAATACATGTATGTATGTACAGTACATACGTCTACATGAGTTCAGGCTGTCGAGTGAGAAATAAATTCATTTAGAAACCGTCAACACGCCACTGCCTTTAAATTAACAATCATGAGTTCACAAAAAGAAAAGCAAGAGGAAAGGGATATGCTGGTCTTTAAAAAGAAAACTCAAAGTGCAAAATCAAAACATGTTACAATATGCATATAATGAAGGTGTGATGAAAAACCTGTTTTCTTTTCTTTTTTTTCTTTCATTTTCTTTCTCATGAATGCCTGCCTCATCCTTTGTAGGTGCATGCAGCTCATATTGATATGTTACTGCGGGAATAAAATTTTCATTTCACAGTCAATGTTGCGCTGTGTCTTTTTAGCAAGGAAGGTTAACCAGAAATGAGTAGGCTGTCTTGCCCTCTCTCGTTATTGACATGTGACCTTTTGCTGCTGTTTAGGTGCGTGCAGCCAATCTGTTGTAATTCACTTTGGTTTCTGCGTATTGTACGCATCCAGTGCACGTAAGCAATGGCATCACACTTATTCACTTCTGACAGGTGCTGCCGGCATTCCAAAAGGTGCAAGTGCCCCGCAAGTGCCATAGTTTACCACGAAACTTCAAATTCCGGCCGTACGAGCCCAAGTTTACTCCACCTGCCAATACAACGCCACTGTTGAGCAGGCAGTCGTCCGAAGTAGTTGGCCCATCAGACTTCAAGTCACGTCTGGATGTAAGCTTGTGATGTTGCCCTTATTGTGCCTTAAATTTTGTGCTTGTTCTTTGTTTCGCTGAAGTAATCTGAACCACTTTCATAATTCCAGGCCATAAAAGAGTGGTTTGGCTGCTTCACGGATGACCAGAAAAATGCAACGTTGAAAGCACTCTTGGTGAGCATTTGGGTGGATCTGCCGTTCGTTCGTTCTTTATTTTTTTTCTGCATAGCTGGCATCTGCATGGTCTATATTTGGACGCAACTTAAGCCTGCAGTGAAGGTCTACCCACATTCAGGAACGCTGCACAGAATTTGTCCACGACAAAAAAGTAGTCCGTTGTTAAAAACTTTTCGTGTTACCTCAACAAGAAGCTAATTAGAAGAAAAAAAAATTACAAGCTCTAGAATTTTGGTGCCCGGCTTGTCTAGTATAGTCAAATGTTAAAAAGCTGATTCTGCTTACTGTTGTGATTGGCTAGTGGAGTAATATGGGATGCTGGGGATGTCCAGCGTAATCAACTGCCTTTTTTTTTAAGTTGTTTCATACTGTAATGAGTTTCTCTGCGAGCATGTTTCAAAAGTATGAGCTTGCACTCTTGCTGCACTTTCATGTCCACTAGTTGCCACACCTTGCTGCCGCTGCTTGTATGAAGGTGAGTGTGGTTAGCAACAGGTATTTCATAACACAAAACTGTATTGTGGCCTGTGTGAGATGCTGCACTGGAGGGCTCCAAACCGCAATCTGTTTTTTTTTACATTCATTCAGTATCTCGGTACACAGTCGTGCCCCTTTAATAAAACCCCCGTTAATGCGGAAGACTCAGATTATGGACAGTTTTTCTGGGGACCAAACTTTTTTAATGTATTTTTGTCTCATAAATATGGAAACTTGCTGACCGCACAGCGGAAAGAGTGAAAATGTACAGTTCCCATTGGAGCCCACACATTTTTGTCACATTACTACGGAGTGCGATAGGAACAAAATTTTGGCCTCCCTAACCAGAAAATTCCTTTCCTGTATTTTGAGTGCTGGACACCAGCAAAGGGCAGTGCGAAAGTGAAGATGCCTGAATGATGCGTTTTTTGTATGTTTTTTTTTACTTAGCAGCGGCAAGGTGCTTGGTCAGCACTCGTCACCTTTTGTAATATGGCATGAATGAATGTTCATGAATTCTCACTGTAACTTGCATTACATTGAAAGCCACTTTCAGTAGCTGTCAGCCAACTGAGTACATACTATTTGTACTAGTGGTTCGTGGCATGTGCACAGTCGTAGTATGGGTTATGGGGGCTTAACGTACCAAAGCGACTCAGGCTATGAGGGACGCCATAGTGAAGGGCTCCGCAAATTTCGACCACCTGGGGTTCTTTAACGTGCACTGACATCGCACAGCACACGGGCCTCTAGAATTCTGCCTCCATCGAAATTCAGCCGCCACGGCCGGGATGAAACCCACGTCTGCACAGTCGTAGTAGAAGATACGTATGTGATCATTCCATGAGCCGCCATCATGTGTCTCATAGACCACTAGGCGATTCAAACTGTACTACGTTATTCTAGAGACAGTGGAGGTCACGATAATACATTAGGAACTTCCAATATTTTGTCTAATTTCCACTTCAGTGCTGACCACTATGCACAGAAGCAGACATTAATGCTAAAGTGCTTTCTTTGTAAGTATTTTTTTGTTTTTCTTCGAGCGTCATTATTACGAATGGCTTGTGCTATGGACACTTTTGCTCGGGAACCAAACTGTCTATATTCATGAGGCATGACTGTATGAGGAAAATGTAAGAGACTCCTTCTTGAAAGCAGGACAGTGCATTCGCAAAAAAAGTGCTATAGAAGCATCTTGTCAACAAAGTACAAAAAAAAAACAACCACACAGCTCTCGCAGCATAAACGAGTACAAAGAAGCAAACCACAGCCTTCATGTGATTGAAGCAAGATGAGAGTGCTGGTGCCACATCTTGGGGGATTTTGTTTTGTGTAATGTAGTTCACATGCAGGCATTCTCGCATTTTGCCTTTTGTCACACAGCCTGGCTGCTGTTTTCAGGAGTTATAGGTACTACCTTTTTCTCAGCAGGAGAGTGCTTTAGTTGCTGAGCTGCTGTGTAGGGTAATGTTGATTGTGATGGGAAATGAAAATGGGTACATGTGCCTTGGCTCCTACTGTATGTGCTGCTGTGGCGCAGGGCTTGTGTGGCCAGTCCCAGAACCACCTCCTCTCCGTCCTGCTCCAGCCAGTTCTGCACGAGCACTGCCCCGACAACTGCCAGGACTGGCTCAGCTCACTACCACAGGGTAATGTGTGTCATGACATGTTCAAACTCACATTTTTATGTCCACGGGGACTTGCATTACTTTCTGTGGCCAAGCTGCCTTTAGACAAACATCTGCACTGCTCTCCAGCATTATCGTTATCTTCTGTCTGCCTGTTCTTTGATTCATTGCCTGTTCATGGTGGAACTGTAAACTATCCTGCTTCATTGTATGTCATGCTCTCGTGACGCAGTCAACAAAGTTTCAAACAGGGCTAGTTGGTGTGATTGTATGGTGTTTTAACCGCACTGGCTTAAACAAACAGGACTACATGAAAGGGCGGCATAGACACACGGGTGAAGCAAAGCAGTTGCAAGTTGTGCATCATTTGTGTGGTCATGTTGCCCTTTATGTGTGGTCCTGTTTTTTTAAAACCAGCATAGTTCTTGCATCATGTCATGATACAGCTTTTAAGTTAGCTCTATGTCTAGGTTTTTGGCTGGCCTTTTTTCCTGATTGCATATCTATGTATATGTATGTGGAAGTCTACCAGATTATATCCCAGTGCCATATCAAATGTTAGTTGTGTTGGCATCGGTGGCTTTCCTTATTAGTGTGTTGTCAGTGCTAGCAGTGCTCACGCATACAAATGAATTCTGGTTTGCATCCCCGCTCTCGTCGCGAACATTCCTGCTCCCAGGTCCCCTACTGCTCATCTTTTCGTACCTGGATCCGGTGTCGCTTCTGCGCTGTGCCTCCGTGTGCCGAGCATGGCGAGACCTCACCCGCGACCCTTACCTGTGGCAGCGGCTGTGCACCCAGCCCCAGTGGCGCGTCAGCCCCGCCACCGAGCGCAAGCAGCTGCAGCTGCTAAGACGCCTCGATGGCCAGGTGGACTGGCGCGCTGTTTTCTGCCAGCGCTTCCGCCTGAGGCGCAACTGGCTGCGGGGCAGCTGCCATGTGCGAACCTTCCATGGACACACGCAGGTGAGGAGCCAAGCCGAGCCATGAGTTCTTCTTTGGTAATTTACAGAAAAATGACAATGATTGATAGTTGTGTGCAAAATGTTGCTTAACTGACGTGCCTACTGTCGTGCGAAGCCGCACGCATAAATTTGTGGGGAGTTGTCAAGCTCCCTACAACTTTCCGGCATGCTCACTGGCTCAAAAATTTGTGGTCTGCTGATTGTGGTCAGATGTGGTAGCGAAATGAACTGCTCAGCAAGGTTCAAATAGTGCACAATGCTGCTGGCAGCTCCCTTTCATGCTTGCCAGGGTTCGTAAATGGTGCGTCTGTTTGCTAGTATTTGGATGCTGGCCACAATGGACACCAAAATTTTAAGTCATGGTTTGGTGGCGGGTATTTAACACTGTGTCAAATTGAGCCACATTGGTGAAGAGGCCAAGTGTCATTAACCTCTTAATAGGGGCATGCATCTTTAGGCACACACTGCTGGCACTTTCGCCCTGGGGACTGTGTCTGATTAGATAAGTATAGTTTAGGCCATTTGCAGTGGGTAGCTGGATTTTTTACTGTTTTGGCCAGAATTGCAAAGTGTGTGGCATGAATAGTAGAAAACAGTGCGGCACCGTGCTTCAAGACCCCCCCCCCCCCCCCCGCACGTGTGCGCACACACACGCACGCACGCGCGCACACACACACACGCGCGCGCGCGAATGAAAAGAGTTTTATTTCGAGATGACATGATAAATCTATCATGGCTTCCAAGAAAAGAACCCCTTGTGGCGTGGTTGATGAGGAGAAAAAACTCCGCATTTAAGAGGTTAAGATTGAGGGAAGCATGGGGAATTGTGCTGTTGAAATTGAAGTGTCGAACTAGTTTTTACAACTTCAAGGAACACCGAGGACAGCTCAGTCTAATTTTTTTTTTGTAGAATTCATAATTTATAAATTATCATTTTTTATAATTTATGATGATTAGTTTGTAGTCTTTCTTTTACCATTTTCTCTCTTTTTTTATATCATGCATATATCCTGACCTTAAGCAGATATAAGGATAAGGACCTGATAAATCTGCCGTAGGTAATTTTTGCCACTTGCGTTTTGCTGCTGTTCAGTTTGGAGAGTTTTGGATTGGGTACTTTTAGACCTTTTCTTTTCTTTTCTTTTGGCCCTGGAAAGTTGATATTTGCACGGCTGTATATCCTCCTCTGTTTCCCCTGTGGTGCCAGGCCGTGTTCTGCGTCCAGTTTGACGACACGCGCATTGTCAGTGGCTCCTCGGACAAGACGATCAAGGTGTGGAACATGCGCACCAACAGCCCCTGGTCAGTGATGACCCTGGTTGGTCATTCGGGCACTGTGCGTTGCCTCCACCTGAGCGGCAACAGGCTGGTCTCGGGCTCCAGTGACTGCACAATCAAGGTGAGAATGCAGTTCCAGCTTTGCTGACTTCTGTCTGTGCCAGCTGTCTTCTTCTGCACATTGTTCATCTCGGAGTATGTGTACCTTTTGCAGGGATTCTGCTGTTTTTCTTGTACTGGGGTTACCAACTCCTGCGTGAAGTTTCAGGACTGGGCCTGTACGAGGCGAAAATTGAATTTGCCATCTAATAGTTACTGCCTTAATTAAATTAGTGCCTTCTGGGGTCAGTGCTCCTAAGCTTGTGTTCCTTCAAGCCCTCAGAGCATGTAATGGGTGCCCACTTCAGAATTTCTTTGAGCCTGTTTGTTGGAGGCGCATGATCAATATTTATTTTTCTTATGTTTCTATGCTTTCAAGGATTTTTCATCAGTCATCTATAAAAATGGTACTGTAATAATTAGTAAGCCTGGTAGAAAAGAATAAGTCTCTTCGACTTTCTTGCCAATGTGTACACAAAATTTGATCGTGGCACCTTATAAAAATTGGACATTCATAATTTATATTACTGCAGATATCGCCATAGACATATTACAAAGCCCTCCCCCTTCCCACCCCGAGCAATCTCCGTTTTTCTTTTCATTCATTCATTCATTCATTCATTCATTCATTCATTCATTCATTCATTCATTCATTCATTCATTCATTCAGAAACCTACAGGGCCCTTATAGGAATTATTGAAGGTGAGAGAAAGAAATTAGAGCACAGATGACACCTCGGAGTTGGTTTCGCAGTTAAGTGACTCAGGCAAGTTGTAAAATGCCTTGTTGGTTGGCCATTACCACAGAGTTGTGTTGGGTTTACCTCAACCAGGTTATCATATCAGTTAGAGGTATTGATAGAGAATGGTAGCACTTCGTACTTGATGCCAAGTGGAAAGTGGTAGTGAGGCCTGAATGAAACACAAGAGCACAGAGTTGTGCCTGCCTCCGCTTCTTTCGTGTGTGATTTTGTTTTAAACTTTTGGTCCTCACGCTGTTCCCCTGAATCAGACTTCTAATGCCGATCTCCTTTTCATGCCTTCCCAGGTGTGGGACTTGAGCACGGAGCACTCTTGGTCCAGCATTGCCTGCAAGGGCACCATGGTGGGACATATCGACACCGTGCGGTGTCTGCAGGCTGACCAGCGCCAAGTCGTCAGCGGTTCCTATGACCGCACACTCAAGGTGTTTTTTCTTGAAGTTTTCTAGAGCGTCAGCTTCTCTTAGCTCTTTACCCAGTTTTACGGTGTCATTGTCGGCGTCCACGAGGTAGGTGCAGCTGCATTAGTGATCTTGGCAGCTGCAAAGTTGATGCTATGCCAGTAGAGGCATAGTGTGTTTGTTTTGCTGAGTGCACCAGCTGCTTAGGTGAACTTGGCAGTGCGTCAGTATGCAGCAGGGCCAGCAGTGGCATGGCGTGTTTCTGAAAAATATTTGCTTTCACACCAGAGCTAATACATGTTACACACTTGTTTCTGGAGCAGGGTAGAATGGTGGGCCTGTTGGTATGGCATGTTAAAGAAGAAGACAACGGCTGGAGTCCAGCCGTTCTCCTGTGTTGTTCTCTCCTTGTGTGTTCATCTTTTTTGGCTGGTGTATTTCTTCTTTAACACTTGTTACTGTCCTGTGAGCATTTTTTTTTTTTTGTGCTGCAAACATTTTTTCTCCCCTGCTCTGCCCTAGCGATTTACCTGTACTGTACAGTTTTCAAAAATGTTTTGTGAACTGTGTGTTCTTTGAATTTGGAGTTAACTTTTTTCCACCAACGAGGGGCAAGAGTTGCGGGGTTGACTTATACATTGCAATGTATTGTATACATTGTGTGTTATGACCTTTGTCGTGTTTTTTAGGACATAATTGCAAAATCTTCGTGTAATTTGCACACCCCCTTCTTGAAGCCTTATTGTAGGAAATAATATGCACAGATTATACAAGTAAACACAGTACTCAGTTCGGTCTGAGTACTCACATGCTTTGTCCAGAATACATTGTAATTTCTGTCAATACTAGTGGTAATGCTTAACTACAGGGGCAAAATGGCATAATTAAAGCTCCTAGTTTCTCGCAATTCCATGAAAAATCACGGATCTTAGCATTTTTCACATAATTGCATGTTAGCAGCTGCATCATTTTTTTTTATGATGATGATGAATTCATGGGCATCAGTAGGGATGACAGAATGATGGGAGTGTGGTAATTTTATCGTCTCAGTACTTAGAGTTCTGCTGATGCATTGACATGCTTGCACTCTGTCCGCTCAAGTAAGCCAGGGCGTCAAGTGCTGCGGTTCTGGTAGCAGCGCGCCCGCACACTTCTATAGGATGTGTCATGATACTGGCATCTGTCAAAAGCGGTATTACTGTAATTGCACAAATATTGCGCAAGTTTTTTTTTTTTAATCATCTGCTTGAGAAGTCGCCTTGCATTGTGTTTGGAACCAAACTACTAATATAGCACAACTCTTTTCTTTTTTTTTTTTTCGGTGTTCGAGATGCCATAGCGAGCTCACCCACCAGACTTGTCAGATGCAAGGAAAAGCATACTTAATGACCCTGGCCATTGAGGCGAAGCAACTTCTATTTGAACGGAGGCATGTGTTAATACACGGGAGGCTTCCCTTGGAATATAGCAGATTCCTTGTTCTCAATTCGCAGAAATTACAATTTTCTGCTGCAGAAAATTGGGGACTTTAGCCATTGTGCAAAGGGTAGTGGTGCCACATGTAGCTCGGAAGGGCAAGTGATTGTCACTGCAGAAATGGTATCATGTTGGCAGGCAATTTTAATGCGATAGTGTTAGAGCTGCTGTTCAGTGGAAAGCCTGGCGTCGTCCTGGCGGTGTTGTTGTGTTGAGAAACGCATGTCACACATTGATGTCTAGAATGAAAATAATTGAAAAGAGGACTTGTAGAGGCACATGTCTCAAACGTCCTAACGTTATAAAGCAATTGATTCTACATAAAAAAAATTTATAAATTTTAATCGCGATTCGAACCCACGATCCTTGGGGTGCTAGCCAGGCACACTGCCGACTAGGCCACATGTTAACTTACTTGGCTGAGGTCCAAAAGAGAGTGGGGGGGAGTGATGTGTGTTTAACTAGAGTAAAATTATGTTCATAAACTGCAGTGCAGAAGAGTTCAAAGACAAGAATGTGGAAACTGTGTTGTGATAATTGTGATAAATGTGTGAATTTGAACAGAGGACATTGTGTGTGAAGAGAAGCCGCTGAAGGGAGCCACTAACACTGTGGCATCATACCCTTAAAGGCAGAGCTAAAGTGTCCTCCTAATTTTTTAAAATTATAGCTGGTAATGGGCTGGCCAGATTAAGAAAGCATGCTTTTTTTTTGTCAGGCATTGTTGTATATTCTCTAACTTTATTAACTTCGTTTGATTCTGGTAGGCTCTACGAGTAGATGTTCTTTAACAGAAGAAAGAAACCTCTACCAACATTCAAGATTCGCGTGCAACTTCAGCACAAACTGTACAGCCGATTAGGAAGGAGAAGCGTTCAAATCTCTCCTAATTAACAATGCCATAATTAGCTCATCACTTCTTGTACGTATCTTTTCAGGTGTGGGACATGCGGACAGGACGGTGTCTGCGCACGCTCGCCGGTCACACGGGCGCGGTCCTATGCTTGCAGTATCGTGGCGACCGGCTGGTATCGGGTTCTTGTGACCGAACCATACGGGTCTGGCAGCTGGGTACTGGTCGCCATATGGCAACCTTTCATGGGCACCAGGATGCCGTCACTTGCCTGCAGTTTGACTCAGTGCAGGTGAGGACATGTAGTTTACAGTAGGCACATCAGGGAAAACTGTCTTCAGTTACAGGAGCTGTATCACACTGCCGCAGTGTACTTCCTTTGAAAACTTCAGATATATCAAGCATTATTTAATTCTCGTCTAAATTATTGTATTTTAGTATGGGGCACGACAACTAAGAGAAATTTAAACAGGCTTCTAACAATGCAAAAGCGAATAATTCGTCATATTGCAAATATGGAACCAATGGCCTCTACAGAAAGTACCTTCAGATTATTTGAAATACTTCGTATTGAGGATATCTATGAATTGCGACTATTGAAAACAATTTACTTTTCCTCCCTTACTACAATCAACCAACTAATGTCATTAGCATCTCTGCAGGACCGTGACACTAATGTACCCACAAGAAATAAAGATTTGTGGGAAATCCCACGGTTCCGAATTTTTTATAAATATCAAGCGTTATCACATAACCTCCCACTTATACTAAACAAAAATACACTTTAGGATTGTGTAGAAGACGTTTGAGATCTTGTTTTTTGTAATTGGTATCCTCTGGTAATACTTTTTTGTTATACTTTGTTTTGTTACACCTTATCATGTTTTTCTTTTCTCTTTCTGTTCTTGTGCTTCACGTCATGCAAATCAATTGTACAATGTTTATGCCACGTTTCTTGAAATGTGCTTTTTTTTTTGTTTGATGTCTGACTTATGTTATTTACCTGCTATAACTTCAGTGCTCCGAATATTGTACAAAATTTGTATTTACTGTTGAAAATTGTAGGTAACATGCCTGTTTTAATTAAAATATGATGTTACTGATACTGCTATGTATCGGTCTTGTTGGCCTTAGTCAAGCCGCATGAGCAGCTTTTATCCAGGGAGACCCTCCAGGCACATTGTGAAAATAAACATTGAATTGAATTGAATTGAATTGAATTTACGGGCAGTGTCTAAAGTTCAAGGGAGGGAGGGGAGGGTGAGGGTAGAAGAGAAGCGGTAGTCATTTTGAATTCTTTATTTCTGTCTTTTATGTGTCACTTAGGACTAGTACCGTTCATGACTCCAACACACACGATAAAGGTGATGAAAATTTCCCATCATGTGTAAAAAAAAAATTGTTACAAACAAATGGTGGGGCCTGCAAAAACACAAGGGGATGTGTAGGGAATTCACTGGGGCACATAACACAGCGCAAAGACAACCGATGGTCCGTTAGGTTAAGTAATGGGGTGGATTCTAAGAGAAGGTACACAGAGCAGGGTGTATCAGAGGGTCAGGTGGACAGTTCTTGTCGTTCTACCTGCATATCTGGTCCGTAACATACCTGTCCTTAGTGAACCTGTGCAGTGCAGTAGTACAGTAGAACTCTGCTGTTACTTTCCTGGGTGCTGCTACATTTTTGTGACCCAGTCCCGTCCAAGCTCTCATAGAAACCAATTCATTATATACTCAGCTGTTGCATCACAACCTTGGCAGCGTTCCTGCATCACGAATGTCACTTCAGAACAGTGCTGTACCCCACGCTGGCATTTTCGCAGCTTGTGTTTCGCTCGCGCGGTACGGCAACAACATACCAGCCAAAGCAAGACTCTACTCCATCGGAGCTCAGTTGCCACCTTGTTTGGCGGCTTCCAGTGTGTTGTACCTATGCCCACACCGAGCACACTTACGGGTGGCATGAATCTTGTTGCGGCTGTTGGTGTATAGTTGCGTCACCGCTGCAGCGCGAGCACGAATGACCGAATGTGCGAAAACGAAACTCTGCCATGGTGAACGCCGCGCGAGCAGCACTCTACTAGATATGGCTGCACAGGCTGGCTCCAAGGTGTGCTTGTGTCGTTTTCCTTGCCACCTGCAGCTTAGAAACGCAGTTTCTAGGTTCCAGTAGATGATGACTGTGTGAGATTAAAGCGGCTACCGCAAAAACAGCTCAGAAGGCGCGCACGTGCCTAAGCTTAACCCGCTCTGCATGCCTGACCTCTTCGCTGTTGCCTCTAGCTGCTCAGGCAGAGAGAGAGCCATTGTAGGGTGTTTAGGACATTCTATGCATGCGAACCACTACGACTGGCTGCTCTTATTAGGTGTAAAGACAAGGATGTTTATTTTTTTTTTCACATGCGCTCTTCCCACCTACTACATTTCTTAGTTGGTATGTTTTTGTTCCGCAGTCCTGCGAAAAGCTTAACAGCAGGGTTTTACTGTCCTGAGTGCACGGCATTGGCTTCTGCGAGTCTTTTTCTCTGCACTGCATGTTTCCCGCATTCTTTTTGCCAGGTGGTGAGTGGCTCCCTGGACCGCACCATCAAACTGTGGGGCCTGTCGAGCGGCCACTGCCTGCGCACCCTGGACTGGATCAAGTCCGAGGGCCACACGGGGGTGGTGCGCTGCCTGCAGGCTGACCAGTGGCGTATTGTTAGCGCTGGTGATGACCGTGCCCTCAAGGTGTGGGGGCTGGAGACTGGGCAGCGGCTTGTCACCCTTCGGAACCATTCTGACGGGGTCACCTGCCTCCAGTTCAGTGACTGCCTGATCGTCTCGGGCTCCTACGACCAGACGGTCAAGCTCTGGGATTTCACTGTGTGCTGAGATGGAAGTGCCGATGCAATGTTGCTTCATGACGGACAGAAGCTAGAAAGGAGAAACCCCAACAGACAGATACAAATGACAGGACACAGCATTCCTTTCATCTAATTTAAATTGCAAAGCAAGCACACACATGAATGAATAATTTGGTAAAAAGTAGCATTTCTATTCGTCTATTGGTGCTTCCCTTTCTGCTCATCTGTTCGTTATGAATAGAAATTTCCAACTAGCCCAGCTACATGCCATGTTAATTTTTGCATCATGCATTGGCTGCAGTAGGGATGTATAGCACTGTAGTTGTCTGTGCAGCATTCAAGGAGGAGAAAAGCATTTTTTTTCGGTCCAGCAAAACTACAAACTAATTATCACCATGGCTGTATATGGGAGTCTTTTTTTTTTTTTGACAAGGAGAATGTTGCCACCTGCCAGCATTGTTCATAACCTTGTCCTCATTATGAAACTTCCTGTGAGGCTATCTCCTGCATCCTGAAGTGTTTTTTTTTTTTGTTGGCAGCAACTAAGAAGACGATGAAACTCGAGGTCATGAGCTTTAACTTCAGAAGGTTGGGGTAAGCATGAGACTGGGATATGACTGTATGACCGGGATCTGTTCCTGACTTCATTTCAGTTGTGATGTTATGCTACTGCAAAATGTGACACAATGCATTTTAAACCTTGCTTGTGTGACTGAAGTCTCGAGGTGTGACATGCTAGTTCTGTAGCATGAGACATGCCACTCAAATACAGGGAAGATGGGGCTTGGGAGGCAGCCGAGTATCCCAGGAGTGCTGCCAGTTTTATACTTTGTCCAGGTCTTTGCATTTTGTACATGCTTTTGTGTTGAACCTTTGGTGTTCTGGTGTAAGCCCGAGTGTGAACAAGGAATGGCTGGTGCCTTTAACCTTATCGGTATATGCATGCCTCCGACTCTGAGAAAAGTAGCCCCTGCAGGTATCACTACATGTTATTGCCACTGCATGGTTGTGTTTACATTTTTTTTTTTTGCTTGATGCTGCATTTTTGGAACGGGACGAGTTGTTGGGACCTAACTCACCGAACCAGTTGCCCAGTTGACATGGTAGAGCATACATTTTTTTATTTATTTATGACACAAGCACTACACTTTCCTTTGTGATTATGGTTGAACGGTGACATGAGATGTTGAAGCATTTTATCTTTATTTTGCATTGAGGCGAGTTTTTTTGGCTTGCCAGCAATTTTAGCTCGGTGATTTACGTCTAGTGTTCCATGCTTTGCTCAGAAGCGATTGTTTGTCAAGCAAGGAATAGAAAATAAGTACGTGTGTCTCAAGTGCTGCAATGCAGTCGTTATATGCACAAGAGATTGATGTCAGTGTGACTGGGCCATTTTCTAAGAACTGTCTCCACTCAAGCGTGATGTCCATGGACAATGTTATTTAGGACTGCTGCAGTTTTGAGTTGATGGCTACTCTGTGACATTTGAGGCTTCGGCCTCACTTGACTGACCTTATGGTCTCTATTTGTGCAAGGCGCTTTGTTCAAGTAGCATGACACCTTACAGACCATGTGTGTTTTTTGCTCAGAGCTACAAAGCACTGAGTGTAGCTGTTCCTCTAAATTTAAGGCGGCATGACAGCTATAAGTTAATCCCGGAATAGTGATCACCAAGTGTCGAATTTATTATCCAAGTGTAGCCTCGATCATCAACATGTGAACTGATCGATCCTGGGATAAATAGCTCATCCTTCTTTTTGCCCAGGTATTGTGTTGTGTGTTCCCGAAAGGTAGTGCATTTTGGGGCATGCCACTGCATGCTACAATGGCATTTTTTTTTTTGTCACAAAGGGGATACTGACATTGATTGTACCAAAAGTGTTTCTTGTTTTTATTCTGTCCTGGGCTGCTGTGTTCCTTTATTCAGTCATGCTGCTGTGTGATGGACAGTTACTTTTATCATATCTGGTGACTAAGCCTATTTTATCTCGTAATACCTTGTTTTCAGCAGCAGATGCTGAGAACAAAGGGAGCACAAAGAAAAGAGGTCGAATTGAAAAACTGTGCTACGCAATATATCCACAGCCATTTTTTTTTCTTTACATTGTGCTGCACCTTGCCATTCATGCACAGTGCTTGCCCTATGCAGATTATTTCGGTCCCTTAGCAACAGTGCCAAGCTTGCCATTTAAGCCAGTGTGGGCATTGCTGAGGTCTTGCCATCTGTGATCAGTTCTTTCTTTTTTTTCCATGCATTGCATTGCACATTGCATTGTAATGGCTGTCCGCTGAGAGCCTGCGTGCTCTGTTTCAGAACTCTGTTGCTTGACGATGCGTTGTGTACTTGCTGCGTTCGTGACTCGCGTGTTGTACCAGTTGTGCCAGTAATTATGTACTACAACATGCACCCACATGTGCAAGTAGTACCAGTAATTGTATACCGGTACTGCCACCTGTACTGGTGCATTCCAAGTTCCAAGTGCTGGGGGGCAGTGCCAAGGTCACTTTGTAAATTTTGAGATCACTGCAGCAATTCCTGCTATGTTTATGTGGCACTGGTGCGAATTTACTGCGCTTTGTTACTAGCTTTGCTTATGCGTGTGGCATTTAAGAAGATATTGCACTTCAAAAGGCAAGAAGCTAGTAGCGTTCATGCACACTATTTATTTAATGTCACCTCGACAAAAAAAAAAAAAAAATGTGAGGGAAATAACTTGATGGGCCCTCTGTGGCTAATCTAAATGTTGGGAGTTCAGTTTTGAGCATTGGCTGCTACATGTTTAAAACGGTGTCTGAAGCTGACACATGCTAGAGCATGCAAGTGTTGTATGCTTTGTTTTTTAGCAGTTTTCAGGACAGCACCTAACCCGCATGGCCTCTTTCGGACTTTGTGGCCAACATATCATTAAAGCTTGTGCTTTTTGGCTTTTATTTTTCAAAAATTTTGTGGACTTTCTCTGGTGTTTATTTAAGAGTGCAATTGTCTTCTTTTTTTTTCAGTCAGTATTTTTTGCCTTGGAGATTTTGTGGTTTTTTTTTTTCGGTGTTATAATTAAATATCCCTGTGTGGTCGAAAGTCTTATAGAACTTTTTTTTTTTAGCATGAGCAGTCAATTTACCAGTAATAAAGCAAAAATTCGTCGCATGTAGAGCTCTGCTTGTAGAAGTAAATATTACCACCATTAGAAAAAGTAGCAGTGTGCGAGTTGAATGGACTAGTGAGAGAAAATGCAAGTGGAAGTTTAGTTATAAAAACTGGCTTGTGATGTTCTTGTTGCGCTCATAGTTGAGCGAAAGGCCAGCTCATCATGTGGCCTGTATGGTGACGGCAGTGTGGAACTGCCATTGGACCTTTGCAGTAGCCAAAATAGAACACCTTTTAGTGGCACTTATGCATGGTTTTGTGAGAGTGTCATTACACGCAGTGGAAGAACCTACTTAAATTTTTTTTTCATTTCATACATGCAGCATACCACGCAGAAGGAGGTCCCGAGGTCAAAGACTGTAACGGGACCTCCTGTAATGGTCCTGTAATGTAATGGTAATGGACTGTAATGACAGATGATGACAGCAAACAATGCTACACAGTAAATGACACTTGACGAGGTGGAGGCTAGGGTCAGCAGAGGCCAGATAGCTCAGGTGTACATGTCAAAATCATAAATTTAAAATTTTGGATTTTAACGTCCCGAAGCAACTCATGGACTATGAAGGATGCCGTAGTGGAAGGCTCCCGATTAATTTAGACCACTTAGGGGTCTCTAATATGCGCTGACATCGCACAAAGATGCAGACCTTTGTTTTTGGTTGAAGCTGAGTTTCAAAAATTGAATGCTGCCTACTTTTATTGACTTCTTTTTCATCTTAACCGAAAAATCCAACCCGTACATAGGTATATATTGTTTCGCTTTCAAAAAAATAATAAATTCGGAAAACAAAGTGACCACTGAAGGGCAGCTCCGGGTGTTTCATCGAGGCTACCGCATTCTAATGAAATTAATACGGTAGGTTTATCTCGTTCGTTTTTACTTGCACCAAGTTTGGCAGCCATGCGACATTTCATTCTGGCGCAAATCAATTTGAATGTTTGCTGTTTCGGTGGCCTCAGTTCAGACAATTTATATGAGCAACACCACATTTGTAACTTCGTAAACGTCCCCCGCATGTTAATAGCTGCTTCCCGCTTCACTAACAAGTTTTGAGGCTTGTACTATGTCGTCTCGAGCATTTTATGAAAGTACTCATTTTCAGTTGCGAGTTTAGCCATCCAGTGCACATACAAGTGCATTCTAGTAACATTTGCAATATCATCGCTGCACCATGCAAACCATCATCCCTGGCCATGGACCAAGTCTTTGTTTCAGTTTTAGGGCTTTAAAATGCTTGCACTCGGAATTTTGAAAAACTGTTTGTTGTGACAGAGACAGGGGACTCTGTGGAATGTGATGTGACTATCAACTAAAAATGTTCAAAAAAAACCTCCGGAGTTGCCCTTTAGGGTCATGAAAATATGATCTGTGAGCACACCTGGCTTTAGGGCACTTAGCTCCACACATGATGATTGTGCTCGTTCTTTTGTTTCTTTGGGTAGTTTGCCATGTGTAATGTGATGTTGGGTTGTGATTCTCATGCATGAAATGATTTCCAGTAGGTACTTTGCTTCAGTTTAGCCTGTAGCCTGAGTGTTCTTTTTATATGACTGGTAGCAACCCCTTTCGTGGTTGTGTATAGTAGAGGTGCTGTATTGTATTTATTACAGAAATTGGAACCGTGCGAGTGATTCTTTTTCGCTAAACGAAACAAGTGAAACGCTTCCATTGCCTGCTCAAGTTTCCCTCAGTACGGTGGTAAAATTAATGCCTGACACTGTTACTGTTTGGTAACACTCGCTAGAGGCAGTGCAACATTCCCACTTTATAATTAAGGCCGTCATGTGCTGGGCCACAGACTGTTTCATGAAATGTTTGGGTTGTTCAGTTCTGTAAAATTTTTTAGCTTGACTGTTTGGTATCTTAAATGTATGGCGTCGCCTGTTGTGTATGTTACATTTCAAAAAGGGTTTTTGGTACCTCTTGCAATGGGATGGCCTTTCCATCTATTGGAATGAGGATTATGGCAGGGCTGAGACGTGTCTTGTCTATCCGTGATTTTGCATATCCAGCCTCTTCCACAGTTGCACTGCAGTGCGCCAGCCTCCCTTTCTACCTCTTACTAAGATAAAGCTGCGAGTTTGGTGCGAGCTCTCAGGTCATGACAGTTTTCAAATAATTGTGGGTTGTTCTAAGCGTGTGTCAGAGTTTTGTTAACTGTGTTTTGCAGCGATACCTGTTAAGGGCACATTTCTTGGTTCTGCGGCTTCGTTGTAAAACGGGAGGGAAAACGAGAATCGGCGCTGTTTGCCGCCCAACGAAATTGTGCCGTACTCTGTTCGCAGCGGCGCAAAACTATTGCTAGTGCCGCTGCTCTGAGCAGAGGGGGCGCGCGACGAATGGTGCATTCACCACTTCTAATAGCTATAGCCAAATGTCGTTCTACACAGGTGTGGTAGCTGTCGGCGAGTTTTTTATTGTATAATGCCTTGTAAATGGCAAGGATAATGCAGAGGTAAAAAGAAAAAAAAAAGGATGCTGACCGTTGGTTGGCGGTCTTCACATTGTAGCTCGCATAAGCTGTTTTGCTTTGTTGTTGTCAACTGTGCTAATGGCTGGTGCTTTATGCTCGATACAACGGTGCAGCACAGCTGTAGTGGTGTTGAAGCTGACTGACTTTGCTGTGTTCATGCTCAGCTTTTTTTTCTCCATTTTCCGGGGCTGCCTAAAATGTGTGTTCTTGATGTGGTGCATTTCAGGATAATTGTTCGGGAACAAATACCCTGCTTGCAACCAACAAGGCCCCTACTACACGACAAGGCCCTACTACGGTTTATACAGGGATCTGTGCTGCTTCATTGGTGGTTGTATGTTGCCTTGTTCATTTCGAAGTTGTGTGTAGTGGCCACGGTCACTTTTGTACAAAGTGCTGTGTCGTCTTGTATGTAAGGGAGGGGAGATTGCATGCACATTTTATCCTGCACATGAAGTGGGATTTTGGTTCAGCACATGAGCCTGTCTTCTTTTCCTGCCTTTTTAAATACTGTGCTATGTGGCCAAGCTGCAGATATTTTGTGGTGGCTCTAGAAGCACTTTGTACTATGGCATTTCATTCCATTTTCGTGTGCATGCTATGTTCAGTATGGAGGTAAAGCGCGAGATCGGTGACCTAGTAAGGTGATAGAAGCAAGTGACCTGACCTTCGAGCCGACATCTGTGACCCATAAATTAGTTCATTTTTGTTCCGAGGCCACACTGGTGTTGTATTGTCTTAGAGCCATGGCTTATAAGCATAGTTTCCTCACAGCACCCATGAGGTGTAGATTTGCAAATTGTGCACTACAAGGTTGTGGCTGAGGGGGCAAAAGTAGCACGTGTGTTAGCAGTGCACAGTTTTTGACATTGTAGAAAGTTTTGCTCTGTAGTAATGTTGCTTTAGATTCAGGCTAGTTGCAAGTACTTCATTTTTCTGTTCACCGAAGTCCGTTGAACAGTAGCCTCTTAGTTGCACGTATTATCTAGCTTGTAGGTTATCTAGAGAATAGCATTAAGTATGGGAGATTATGCTCACAGGTTATAGAGCTTTCACCGGGAAGAATGGGCGTAGAAGCTTGGAGAATGCATTTAACTGTGTGTGCTTTGAATATGCAAGGGGTTTGTGTAACTTAATCTTTTTTTTTTCTTGGTACCACATGGCATTTTTTGCCTACCAGTGCAATGTTTTTTGCATGCGTCAGTGTTACCAAAGTCCGACTTCCGTCCCTTCTTATATATGTTCAAAGTAAGGCGCACTTTTCTTGCCTAGCAACTGTCTGCTTCCTCAAGTGGTATCATTGTGCCACTAATGAGCAACAAATAAAGTTATGCAATGCACATCCACTTGTTCCCTCATTTACCAAGTTGTGTTGGAATGCATTAGCATCGGTCCAGTAACTCGTCCTCTTCTGATGTACTCAGGTGGCTCAGTGGCTGTGGGATTGAATCTCGTCGTCCTATACCACAGCACACCAGTCGCTTCTGCATCTGTTGTCATCCCCATCAATTGGATGCTATGCATTATTATTATAAACCATTTGTGGTAGCTGATAGCCAGTAATAAACAAAAATTTGGTGCCAGCATAGTAAGGGGGTAATTGGAGATCAAGTAATGATCAAATGAAAATGGTGGTGAGAAACTTAATCTACATTTCATGATCACTTTTTACAATTTTTTGTCTTATTGGGTTAACTATGCTGGACTAGTACAGCTTTGAGCACAAGTATAGTTTGGTATGATGAGCGACTTGTGATCAAAAGTAGTCTTTTCTTCAGTTGTTGCATAAAAATTGTTTACCACCAGTCAAGTGGCAATTTGTTTTTACACCTAAAATGGGGTACCCCTGCTTCCACGTTTTCTCGCAGCTTTGATAGCATGCCAAGAAGTGTATTGCTGTGCAGCACTTGACTTGATTCAGTATGTATAACACTCCTAATGCTCAGTCGCAAGTTTCTGTGATGCATCCTTTCAAGTGTTTTTGCACTGCTAGATGTACGACGAGGGTTGTGAGGCAGTTTCACAATGTGCGGCGTCCAATTTATGACACGTCATAGTGTCATAGACTGAGCTCTGAGCTTCCGCTATGCCATCTGTTTTGTCATGGTTATCTGGCAGTTTTTCTTGATACACTTGTAAAAACACTGTGCTTCTGCATGAGAAATCCGGCCAATAGTTGAGTTTCATATTTCAGTGCACAGAAGAAGCCATCCTAAATGACAAGAGGCACAAAAGATGGCAAGCAACTGGGGAAAAAAAACAATCAAAAACGGTTTCTGGAAAGAATGTTTTGGGACCTCTTCAATTGTCACAGCTATGGCAGAACGCTCCGGTAAAGAGGCGCTATCACTGCGAAAGCACTATTTCAATGGGTAAAAAACCCCGAGCAAGACCTTGCGATGCTTGTGGGTGAAATAAATAAAAATGAATTAAATATTGTTGCGACTGAAATTCAAACCCACGGCAGCGCGAACAGTTCAGCTTGGCTAGCCACTGCGAGAGAGCACTAGACTATCGCCGCAGCCGATCATGCCTTGTGTTAAACAGCAACACACTCTCGCACTGTGCATTGCACGTTGTCTTCAACTAATACTGCTATCAAACTAATATTCGCGCTTTGAGCTATGCGGCGGCAGTGAAAGAGAGATGCGCGCTGCATGCGTTGGCATGGACAACATTGTGGCAGTAACACCCGCCAGACATTTTATTTCTCTTCCTTTTGTCAGTTGCGAATATGAACAAAGATGCATTTTGGCACACGTTTCTTTTATTCCAACAAATATGGGCGGTCAACAAAGGCACTTTGTTCTCACCAGTGCAACATTGAGCTGTGCGGAGCCGAATGCTCTTCACGGCACGCAGTGTTTGCCTGGACAGCTGTAAACACACATTTTTTCATAGTTCTCTAAGATACGTAAGCATATACTCAAGCATAGGACAAAAACCTTGGTGTACAAAACAGAAAAAAAAGGGAAACCACATTCCACACACACGGACAAATGAGCGAGCATACACTAAAGCGAGCATTAAATAAAACATGACGGAGGGCTCTCCTGTACTCGCATGCAGGCACATTCGTACACACAATAATGCAATGCTTGAGTAAGTGGCAGTGGTACTGGCACGCAAGATAGCCCTCCTTTGTGAACAAAAAAAAAAAGTAGTTGACAAGTACACCAGGCTGAATGGCACTACACGGGGAACTATGGAACTACTCAAGGGAGTAGGGAACAGTACTACAAAAGAGAACAGGGGAGGAATAGCATGAGTTCATGTGCTCCAAAAACTTGAAACCCTTTGATCACTTCAGCGAAAAGTGAAGGTCACTTAGTGAACTTCCCACCAAAAATAAGTTTTTGCAAATCTTTTTGAGTGAAACTTTTATTCTGTGCCTTTGAGGTTTTCGGCAACTGTCAGTTTAAAAAAATAGTACGAAGTTTTTCCCTTCCAATGATATCCCGTAATCTGAAGCATGTTTCCGATAAGGGTAGTAATAATGACCAACACGTACCCAATTTTAAAATATAATTTGAGCAATATGACTTCTCAGCATCTTCTGATAGTGGCGCTACGAAGCAAACTGGACCTGGCGATCAATGTATTGGAAAGAGTATATAGCTAAAGAGTCGAACAACAACAACAACAAAACGAAAATTGCACTGCTCCGGTAGTGTGTAAAAATAGAACCCTGGTGTGCAATGCTGTCTTGCTCGTACACATTCTCGCACGGGCTCTTTGCAAAGCACTTGCTGCATGTCAAAGCAGAATGCACGAACCACTGATGCCAGAATTCTTTTTTTATGCACTGCTGTCCACAGCCATAGGTATATATTTTGATTATGTAGGTTGGTTTTGCTTAAATACAAATGACAGTGAGGCAACAAACTTTATTTTTGTTTTATGCCTAGCTCGCAGCAAATTAAGTATGTCAAGAAAAGTGGGAGTAAAATGAGCGGGGACACTTAAGTTGTCCTTTTACACTCTCGCAACAGTAAAATAAGTAGGTTCATCGATAATAGGACGGACGGCTGGCTGAGGTTTCATCATCAAGAATTCGGAAAAAAAAAAAGCGTGCTTTGCCAAGACTACACAGCCATCGTTCTTAACTTGGGTTCGGTACTCACTCTAACTTCTAGGACACTTTTAAGAAGTTTTATAAAATTAAAACATAATGAAATGAAGTAAGAGCAGTAATTTCTTCTGTTTTATCGCCTTGCTCTTTAGCTTGATGTGGATTTTTGCTGACTGCATGTTGCTGCTGTCCTCATGAAAGAAGGTCCTTCTGTCTCTGCACTGAGTGTTACCTCATTTTAAAGCACGCAGAAAATAGAACAGCTGGGGAATAGCTAGTGGTACAAGTATTCCACAGGACAGTTTTGTGGGCAACTGAGTAAAAATGCTGCTGCTAATCTCTAGGCACAAAACAGGCTATAAAAGCTGTTGCAGATTTCATCAGCCATTCTGCACACTTCTCCCTTAACAATGGCAGCACAGTTAGCAAAGACGAAAAGTACTCCCACCCAAGAGAGACTGGCATCATTTCAAAAACAACAAATTTCGTTTTTTGTTACTTCACGTGTTGGCCTGTCATTTCAGAACAGTTCATCATTGTCTTTAACTAGGGAAATTTTTCAACCTAATCAATATGAAGTCACTCTGGTCATCAATACAGCCACTGGTGAAAGTAAAAAAAAAAAAAAAAGAATAACGCTGGATGGGTACGTTCATGTGGGTGGCTGTTATCCGGGCTCGAAATTTTTAAGTTCGTGCCCCCATAGAGGAGAAGTACTATGCTGCCTTGAACTACGTAATGAAAAACAAACTGAGCCGAGCACTTGGCATATGAGCGGCCCAGGAGTGTTAGTTCTGGCACTCGCGGTAGAAAGTTGATCGCTGGTCGATTTTCTCCAAGTGCAACATCATCTCTTGGTTCAGCTGCTCCAAGATTTCGGAGTAGTCGTTCAATCGCTGCTCATTTTCGTGGAATTCATCTTCCATGCCTGCAGGAACATCGTTTGTGCAAGTTATATGTAAGCAGCTTTCCAAGACGTAGCAAAGGGCCTGCTTTAAGCACCTTGAAACTTAAAAAAATCTGATGATGTAGACAGACATACACAGTGCAGCAAACTGTTACAATTGGATGCAGGAAGAAGGCCAAGACCACAGTTCTTAATAAGACACTAAGGAAACTCCAGCAATTTTTGCTCTCAGTGGCTATGTTGATATTTACCTGAAAAGGTTGCAACGATTACTCTGAAAATTGTATTTAAGAAATTGACAAGCAATCATACAATGCGATGTATTTATTTTTTATTTTTATTTATTAGTTACCTGCATCGCCCCGCAGGGCATTACAGCAGGGGGGTACAGACTTCATTTATAGGTATAAAGCAATTATTGCAGTGCATGGAAAAATGCTTCGTTAGATGTAATACATACAATACTCGATGGCAAACTGTTCCAGTCCCGAACAGTTCTAACAAAAAAAGAATAACGCAAGACGTCACCCTTGCAAGAAAATTCTCTGACCTTCAAGCAGTGGTCCAGTCGCTTTGATATATAATGAGGTGCCTGGATATATTGTTCGCGGTTTATGCCAGTTTTTGAATAATAAATCTCATGGAAAAATTTCAATCTGATGTACCTTCTACGGTCCTTCAACTCTTGCCAGTTAAGTTTTCGTTTGCTTTCCGTCATACTAACTTGCCAATTATAATTACCAAGAACAAATCTAACTGCCCTATTCTGAATTTTCTCTAATTTTTCTATTCTGAATTTTCTCTATCATGCCTGCGTCATAAGTATGATTTTTTTTTTTCAAATTCACCTTTTAAAGCTGTCTTTTTGCGCCCTGTGAGGGGCGCTATTGCTGTGTGCCCCCTCCTCCTTTCCCTTTCCCTCACACTCCATCGTTCGCTCCGCCGCGAGCACTAGTTCCTCTCGCTTCCACTAGAAGCACTACTGCAGTGCACCTCCTTAGA
This sequence comes from Amblyomma americanum, assembly GCF_052857255.1. Taxonomy (NCBI): domain Eukaryota; kingdom Metazoa; phylum Arthropoda; class Arachnida; order Ixodida; family Ixodidae; genus Amblyomma; species Amblyomma americanum. Next base: position 31,947,198 of record NC_135506.1, on the reverse strand, counting down.
GCCACTGGACACCTCCTCCTATCCCTCTGACGCTCCTTCGCTCCATCTACACAACCCTCCAGTCACAACACCCACACATACACACCAGTGCACTTTTGCGGAAACGTAGGCTATACTGCTGACGAAGTAGAATTCTCCCACTATTCAATTCGAACTCGCTTCTTCAAGACCGAAAGTGATCACTGTTTGGAATTGAATTGCGGTGTAGCATGAGCTCAAAAATCTGCCTTCACACACAGCAGTTGGCTTACGAACTCAGCCGGTGGTGGTGATATGCCTGAATTACATTTTTCGGTTTTTTCACAGCTTACAAAAGATCCATTTTCATTGAAAGCAACCTCTCTGTCATAAGAACACTTTGATCTGTTTAATCTGCCGACACCGCAGTGTCCAACGCCTACGACGGATCCAGACAAAAGCCACGATCTGGACTGTGCCCAAGATTTACAAGTAATTGAAATGCTGATGTTCTTCATGAATCTCATGCGTGCTGTGCTTTCGAGCCTGTACACGCCAGCAGCACACAACGCATTGCAAGTACTGGATGCGCTACATCCAGTTCATGTGGTTCAGGTGAACTGCAGCCCTTCGATCTGTAATTGAGTTCAGCAGCCAATAAACTCTACATGAACGACTGGGATTGCTGACAACCTTTTGCGATAGAGAGACCCGCTCTGTTGTGCTCTGGACCGCCTGGATCATCATCGCTCACTAACAGAGGATTAGATCCTCGGACTGTGGCTGCGGCAGTCGACTGCCCTCAAGGCCTACTACACCATTCGTGAGAGTGACTGGCTTGAGTAACAAACTTTGACTGTGCTGCTCACTCCTCCTCCATTTCCCTTTTCACTCCCCTCATCCCTCCACCATCATGGTTAACCATCCCTGCCTTCCTTCTTCTGCTTTATCTCTCTAGGTTCAGTGTGTCCCCAAGGTGTATGTAGTAGATTTGTAATAAGGGAGCAATTACTCTTTAGCATCCACTCAAGCACAGCCATACGGCTACGAATATGGCGGTTATGTGAAAGGCGCGCCTACCTCATCCTGCTCGCGCCATGGCGCGAGCCAATGCGCTGTAGTTAGCAAAGGGCGCGCTCATGCCATGTCCCTAGTTCATCGAGGGGCTTTAATATCCCTTGTGTGCTTTGCCTAGCGGTTAGTTTCGCATGGTTGCGCGTTGAGTTTTACGGGACGCGAATTTTTTTTATGGCCCCCAACAGTACACAACAATTCTTTCGAGTGATATTTGTTGACGGTCGGGTAAAATATGTCAGCTTGAAAAAAAAAAGGGGGGGCAAACATGTCGAAAACGAGCGCTGTCGCGTTGTTAGTACGGGCGCGTAATTTTCAAGACTTCCGGGAAAAGAAGTAACGGTGAAAAGTTCTAAAACTAGTGCGTTGAAGACTCCGTCATTTGTTTGTTCCAGTGAAAACGCGCATTGCACCCGCGTAGCATGCTTCATCATGAACTAATCACGCGCGCAACCTGTACATATTTATTATTATGTAAATATTTTTTTGTGTGTATATTACCTCTCCCCCCTATCCCCTCTTCCTGTCCCCTCGCCTCTTTCATTTCATTTCTCCATTCTGCCTGCTATCCTTTATTTCCGCTACCTCAGCTCGGATGGCAGATGCCGGGGCTAGCAAAAATCTTTTCCTTCCTTTTTTATTATTATTTTAATAAACCACTTACTACTACTACCCCTGTAGTGACAACACTGGAGTGAGTTTTTCAAAATGACCAGGGAAAAAAGTAAACTCGTATGAAAACAAGGACCTGGTGCACCGAAAATTGCCTTCTACGCTTCTGAAGACATGCAAATTGCATCCGTGCATTTGTTCTCAGTGCTCCAACACACAGTGAGCGACTGGTTGGCGACCCGTGTTGTAGCCCTCGCTTGCCAAATATTTGTCAATCAAAACGCACAGTTGGCAGTGCAATAGGACTCGCAGCTTTTGGGGGGCAGAGAATAACGTTGGGGAACGGAGAAATGCTTGTAAATTATTGGGAGATATCTTGTAGTAGTTGTATATGTGGCGCATAAATGTTCCGCATGTGAGGTCTTTAAAAGCATATCTTCCTTGCGCATAATTTCCCCGCTTTCACGCATTTCGCCTGTTCGCACAGTTTTCGTGCAAGGTTTATCAGAATGACACCTACTTGGAATTTAGATTTTTCAGCTGACTGTGCAGGGTGGTAGCGACAACCACTGCTGTGATACGTGTTTCCTTAACAATGGACGCACAAGACGCGCGGAACGAGCTGAGCGATGTGCAATCGCGAATGCTACTGTATTGGTTTTGGGTTTATATGCAGCAAAATATTCATTTCACAAAGCTCCTGGTGTCGTATCTGGATTGGCACCGTTTGACAAAGGCCATGGTGCAGCTGCGTTGATGGCTGGTCAAGAACGTCCTGAATGTAATTTTTCATCTTTCTGGATCGAAAGCAAATAAATAACAGTAGGAGACCATGCTGAACAGAAATAACGCGCCACGAGGGCGCGGCAGACCGCAGCGTATGCTGGCATTCAAACTGCGCGTGCCTGAAACCAAAACCAGAATGCCCCTCACCCAGGCGCTTGGTGCGCTAGTCAATTGGACCGCTGCACCCTATGGGAGCGTTGGCTCTTCCTGAATCCCTTCCTTTATGCGGGGGTTGTGGCAGCGCGACAGTTCACCATAGTTGTGGCTTTCGTGTGCTGCCGCTAAGTGTTGTAGTTCTAGCACAATGGGCAAGCACCTTAATAGCTGCAGGGACGGGAGCTTGCTCTCGAACATGGCAAGCGTACGGCGGGCAGGAAATTCGACGTGGCTGAGAAGTGCGTTCGACGATGGCGCAACCAAAAGGATGCATTGAGGAACACAAGCTGAAAAAAAGAGCGCTTTCCAAGGCAAGCCGTGCAAGTTTTCGGAGCTGGAAGAAGACCTGCTTTTCTATGTGATGGAAATGCGGAACAACAGCCGCGCATTGACAAAAGACATGCTGCGCGACTTCTTGAAGGATGAGCATGCACCAGAGCACAGCACCAGCTAGGAGTCGGAAGACAACGCGAGTTACAAATCAACGCAGAATAAATGCCGCTCATTCCCTCATTGGTGCGTTTTTACTGTAAAAAAAAAAAAATAAATAAACTTCACGCATCGCGTGTATGAGCCGCACCCCAAAAATTGGCCCTCGAATCTGGGAAAGAAAGAGTGGCCCTTACGCGTGTTTATACGGCAACTATTAGCCAGTCAGGCACTTGAGTTACAACTCGGCTCTGGCAGATTCAAGTCAGGGTCTTTGCACAGACATATTTCTTAAAGGGCCACAGAAAGGGGTGTTTGAGCGTGGCTTTAAAATGCTTGCACTATGTAGAGTACAGGCCACCGAGCGTCCATGCCGCGTACGAGACCTCAAAAGTGAGCAGGAAATTTACAATCAATTTTTTTTAAATTCCCGCTTTCGCACCTCTCCGCGACGCGCGGTGCCGGGCTTCTGAGCTAAAACCTGGCAGACGACGTCACGTCTAGCAAATGACGTCAGCAGCCGGGGGTTATTATTGCTTCACAGCGCCAAATTCTTTCAGACGCCACGCGCTACCGTGGCCGCGGCCACTCCGCACGCGCCGCAGCTGGCGGAGGTAGGGGAGGGGCCAAGTGAGTGGGGCCGGCGGAGGAGCGCCGCCGTTTTGGCATGCGAGAGGAGAGGGAACGGCATGAAGACGCGGAAGCTCAAATTTTGTCTGCATATAACTCAGCTTCCACAAAACGCATTAAAATAATTCTTGCTGGAGGATAATTATGAACCGTCGTCTTTTGACATCCCAGACATATTGCACCTTTATTGACAGCCCTTTTCGGGGTCCCTTTAATCTCGCCCAGGATAGTAGCCATTTACTTCTGGCACCTCATATGTACTCATACAGCAAGACAAGGAATAGTCCAACGTTGCATCCAATCTATACTGGAGTTGCAACCCAGCAAGTGAGCCTTACCTTGCAGTTGCTGGGCCTTGGAGCTGACGTCTTCGGCCAGCTTTCGGGCTCGCTCACGCAGCTTCTCAGCCCTGTCCTTCATGTCTCCGCTGGCTGTCACTTGACCTCCCAGTTCTTTCACAACTCGATTGTACTCGGCCTCCAAATCCCCAGCGTCCTACATTACAACAAAAACAAACATGTTCCAGATGACCTATTGGTATTGATTGAACGATATTAGTGCCGAGAACCTATTGGTGAAGATAACAACCCTATTACATAGCTGCAGAGATGGCGCGCAGAGATGTAAAAAGAAGCTTCTATATTTTGTAGTGAAGAAACTTTCAGCGCATTAAATCAAAGCAGTAGTTATTAAAATTTAAATTTTACTCAGTCCTTTGTACAGGGTTAACACCACGAGAGAAATATTCAGTAGGAGGTTCTAACCTAAAAACTCGTTGGAGGGACCTCCCATATTGTGTACTATCTACACGTGTATTTGTTCTGCTGGGATCTGTAATACAGTCTGCAGTATGAAATAAATAAAAAATAGTCCCTGCATGTATGAAGCAAATGCTTCATTAGCAATGATCTTGACCACTTTCTTTTGCAATCTTGCAAATTTGTCAGTGCTTGTTTTTGTGGTTATTCCCCAAATCAGACTACAATGGAAATGCAGACAAATGCATTAAGTAAAGTAGCTTGTTACTACTTCTCCATCCTTGCCCAGATAACAGCTCAACTCTTGTTACTGCCTACCAAAGAAACCAAGGTCAAAAATTTTTAGGAAGGAAGACATTGAGAAAGTGTGTAGCCAGTTGTAAGCGCAAAATAGATCAACATTACTTTCCAGATTACTCATCCACTTCTCTAGAGAGGAGCGTACCTTGTGGGCCTGTCCTGCCAGGCGATCGGCACCCTTGGCCTCGTTGACTGCCTTGCGGGCGTCCAGGTTGTTTTGGGTGTACTGCTTCTTGAGCTCAGCCAGCCGGTCCTGTAGTCCTCCTACCTGATCCAGGGATCGGTTGGCCACTCCCTGTGCCTTGTAGGTGGCCTCCTCAATCTGCAACATGCAGAGGAGGAAAAACACCAAGTCATATATAATGACAACATATCCGTCATGAGCCCTGCTCCTGCTCTTAGTAACGTGTTTTTCTGTTGCACATACTTTCTGTTTAGTCAACTAACAGCTTCGCACTTTGCTGTTTAGTAATTTCACACAACTTCTTTGTGACTAATGCATTCATTCTGTTCGCATTTCAAACATTTTTTGTAGCAATAGCTACATTACGCTAGCATTTCGAGCCTTCAGCGTGGCAGCGGCGGCGCCACCACGTGTTAATGTGGTTGGTCACATGGTGCAGAGCAGCTGGCGGCAGCGCGGCGTACTGGCGAAACCGAGTTGGGGGGGGCGGGGGGGGGAGTGAATCACGTCCAGGGACGAAAATGAAGATGGAATGCCCAGCGAAATACTGACTTTGCAATTCGACTGAGCGAGTTCCACTTGGCCAGCTGTAGCTATCGCATCACTCCAGGTTTTTTAGTGCTGCACGGACTACAATTCCTTTGCACCATTATTAATACACAGGAGGTTTTGACGCAGTTCTCAACTGTAAGGCCTCCTTCCATATAACCTTTCTCTAACTGCACTATCATATGAACTATAAATATTTTCTTCATTCCTCTCTGAAAGCCATAGTTCAACGCACAGGCAAATGGCAGTTAGCTTCTCTGAGCACTGATGTTCAGGAATTCACACCATGGAATGCAGCTACCAGCATCTGCGAGACTGCTGTGCATTTGTTTGCATCTTGAATAAGAGATCATGCAGTATTTACATGTGCACCAGGCAGACAGACAGGTATTAAGGAGCTTCCCATTTCCATTGACTCGATGATGTCCGCAAGCAAGTGTAAATGCTAACACAGCCTCATTTCGTTACTACTCTACTAGTATTTTCTTACTCCCTCCGATTCGCATACCTCCATGCAATCGTGTACACGCACTTCCCTCTTCCTCAAGTTACAGTACCAAAGAACTTCAGGAGAAGCACAGCACTCAAAATAAGAAGAAAACACATTCGTCTCCTTTTCACCAGGTAATCGGCAATGTACTGCTGAAATGAGAATTAAAAGTAGCCGGCTATGCTTGGTCTTGACACTGCCTGCAGTTGGGCACTAGCCAGGCGAAAATCCTAACTGGTCAAACTGGTTTAAGGCACAATTTCCAGTCGATGCCAGTTGGCTCCCAGTTGACTCCAACTGGCATAGGTGGGCACTTGACCTCAAATACCTCAACCTCAAAATTTGGTGAGCTCACTAAACCTCACCACTTGAGGTCTACTCAACTGCCCTCACCTCATTTTTGCTGAGGCCACTAGTGACCTCACTCGACCTCACGTGTGAGGTTGTGGTCGGATGTGAGACCTCAAAAAATAAAACAGATTTGAATGCGCAATTAAAATTTTTCCACTGAGAATCCTGTGACTGAAACAAGCTAGAATGATGAGAGTAGCTTCGTAACAACTAATTATGGCATTCAAAGGTGTATAATTATTAGATATGTGGTGTACTGTGACTGAAGGTGACCGTGTTGATCCAGGGGCATGTCATTTTGCTCGTTTCAATGCGTGGCGCTCCAGCTTGGCCTAAATGCCGAAAGATGCCACAAAAGGAGCAAGCCTTGCAACATCGACTGTTGCATGCCACTTTTGCACCCGATAGTACATACACTATCCAATGCACATGCAAGAAGAAAAACCGGTATTCTGCCATGAGAGCTCGAAGGGTTTATGTATGACTTCAACGAAAACAGCTACTAATCCTGAATCTCGTTAAGGTCTTTTTGGAGGGATAATTGAGTGGACGTTTTATTAAAGGTTTGATAAAAAACGCGACCATGAGCAAACATACGAATTTTACAGGACACACGCGACAGGAATAATGGTCATTAAGGCGCAATAGAAATTAGTTGTACAGTCAAACCCACTTATAACAATACCAGTTATAACAATATATTGGATACAACAATGGTCAGTCGCGGCACCGTAAGCGGGGCACCGTCATTATTGGTTATAACAATTAAATCTGGTCATTGAGGGTCAACCATAAAAGAAACTAGAACGTGGAAACGCTACGACTGTACCAGCAAAACCACGCTTAAAACACAAAAGCACGCGTGTGTGGAGCTGACCGATGGACCAAGCCCGTACAGCGAAAGCAAAAGAATCCATGACCACGCACTCAGAGACACTGCCAATGGCGCGCAGAGGATGCTTGCGTGTCGCGGCGATGCAGGCAGGAGAAACGTCGAGGTAAACTGTGAAAAACCTTAACTCAAAATCCGACCTCACTCAACCTCAAACCGATTTTCTGACGTCTCACTAAAAAAATTTCAAGCTGTTGCCAACCTCACCTCAACCTCACCTCAATCCGTGAGGTTGAGGTTGACCCACTGCCCACCTCTTCCAACTGGAACTCAGCTGGGAATCGTTCCTTAAACAAGTTTGACCAGTTAGGATTTTTACCTGGCCCTGCAGCAGTATTACTTGAAATATAGCTCAAGGTTGCTTGTTAAATATAAAAGAAAAAAATGGCTGTGGCTTAGCCCTGCTTAAACCTGGAGTGACGCGATAGCTACATCTGGCCGGGTGGAACTCGCTCAGTTGAATTGCAAAGTCAGTCTTTCGCCGCTTCGTTTCGCTGGACATTCCTTCTTCATCTTCGTCCCACTTGACACGGTGCATGCGCACAGCTGTTGCAGCTGTTGCACGCCGCGCCGCCGGCAGCAGCAGCTGCTCTGCACCACGTGACCAACGGCCGCCCCATGTGATCAACCCACGTGACCAACGGCACCGCCATGAAGCTCAAGTGGTGCGACGGAGCTCAAGTGGTGCCACGCTGAAAAGTCGAAGAGGCAGCGTAGCGTAGTTATCGCGACAAAAATGACTTGCCTGCGCGAGATCTTCGTCGGCTGTGTTGATGTGTTGGCGAGCCTGATCAATGGCCTGCTTGGCTCTGCCTTGAGCTTCGGCCGCATCGTCCAGGTTTTGCAGGACCTCCTTAGCAGTGTCCAAAATCTTGTTGGCCATTGTTCTGTAAGAATAGCAACATGTAACTTAGAACTACATTTGCAAAGCAGGACTAACGCCACTTCTAAGATTAACAAAAAAATATGAAAAGCTGTGCTTGTTTGAAATGAGCTAGCTGCTAATAAATGCAGCCAGTTGGTATGTTTCAATTTCTCTTAACAAGAGGCAAAATTAGCTTGTGCATTCAGCGTGTGCACTAGTTAGATAAGACCAATGTTTTGGTAGCATGTTGTAGCACTGCTTGAGGAGACGTTCTTTCAGAAAAGAAAAAAATTCTCTCTAGATAGTTCAGTACAGACTTCCTCAAGGTACTCTTGCTCAACCATGCAATCCACTAACAAAGCATGTCTCTTGACACCTGTTTAGAGCATACACCTGACCTCACATCTGTTTGTTCAATGCCAGCATGATTTGTACGATTTCACTTCAACGAGCTTGTCTCATCAATATTGGCGTACCTTGCACGATCAGCCTGAGCCTTCAGATCCTTGGCAAGCCTGAGGTCGTCGCCAGTTTCCCTCAAGATGGCATCAATGTCAGTCAGGCTGGCTATTGTGTCGTTGATCTCCCTCGCCAACTGTCGGATCTGCTCCGGCTCCAAGGAGATGGACAGGCCAATGCACTGTATGAAGGGCAAGCGGGCGTTGTTGAAAACCCAATTTCCATGAAGCAATAAGAAACAATCAATCAATCACTTGTTTGCAACGTTCATGTGAGAAAAACGCAAGCTATAAAAGGTGTTCATTGTTTGTTTAATAAGATTGCATGTGCTACTTTCTAGGTTACTGTTCAACCCATCCAGTAAATGGCATCATCTGACTGCTTCATACTACTTATTAACTTGCCTTTGATGCCAACTAAGCCTTTTGTGATTATGTTTCTCAGTTTTATAAAGTTTTGAGAGATCCAAATAATCAGTGGGCATTCATTTTTTACAGTACACATTCTAACGCAACAATAGAGTCCCAATGCTACTGTCCCACTCCTGTAAACCACATTAAGTTGACTTAATCCAGCTGCTAATTTGTTCCTGCCAGTGTACACAAACCTACAATACTGGTGCTGAAAAACCTAAAGTTTGGATGTACTTCGGCACACTTCATGCCTGGCCAGAAGTTAATGAGCACCTCGAAATGCAAACCCAGTGTCCCGGGACTTTCCCCTGGCTATCGCTAATTTTCAGCTTGTGTACCTCTTCGGCGAGCACTCTGATTTCAGCAGGTCGCGCTCCCACTTCACTCAGGAATTTGTCAATGCGATCCAGCAGGTCTTGCAGGTCTGTGCTGACATTCTCCGACTGGTTCTTTGCCATTTGGGAGCGCTCGAAGGCCTTTTTCGCTTCTTCAAGGGCCCGCTGGGATTCCTTTTCTGCCGAACCAACCTATGTACACAAGGTGCACAAATAAACATGTTAGAGACGCACCTACAAACTTAAAAGCAAGCCCCCCCCCCCCTTTCCACCCCTTGTTTCTGTTTATTCATCTGTCTATACATAAATATGTGGGCTGAGCAAAGGCAAATGGACATAGATACCAGAAAGCAAACTTTTCCATCTCAAGAAAAAGCACACTACAAGCACACTGGCTGAATCAAAATTAAGTCAGCATTTCACATACATCGGCTTTGACACCCTGTTCAGCATGTTAGCCACTTCACATTTCGCTACATCGCAACTCCAGCTGCAGCCGCCGCGGTGGCTCAGTGGTTAGGGCGCTCGGCTATTGATCTGGAGTTCCTGGGTTCGAATCCGACTGCGGCGGCTGCGTTTTTACGGAGGCGAAACGCTAAGGCGCCCGTGTGCTGTGCGATGTCGGTGCACATTAATGATCCCCAGGTGGTCGAAATTATTTGCTGGAGCCCTCCACTACGGCACCTCTTTCTTCCTTTCTTCTTTCACTCCCTCCTTTATCCCTCCCCTTACCACACGGTTCAGGTGTCCAACGATATATGAGACAGATACTGCGCCATTTACTTTCCCCAAAAAACCTATTATTATTAACTCCAGCTGCTCCTGTCATGTTTTGAGCAGCAGTACTGATTGTCAAGTATTACTACTTACTGCAGTAAATAGTTCTCGGGCATCTTTCTCTTTTTTGGTAAGAATCTGGTTGGCATCCAAAGCCACCATGAGGGTGTTGTTGGCGCGGGTAAGAGCACCTTCTTCACAGCCCAGTCCACCACAGTGGTTGCATCCTGCACCTCCGCAGAGCGCGTCGCAGCGGTCGACGGTTCCTCGCCTGAAGCAGACGAGCTCGTTGACGTCTGAGATTTGGTCTTCCAAGTCAGCCACCTGCGTTGGTGTGTGACGTTTAGTTACTTTGAGCGTTTAGATATGAGCATTGTTCTGGGTCGGCAGTTCTCGGCCATAGGTGTCGGGGACATCTTAAGCACCAGTGATGGCGATTGAGGGACAGAAGAGATTGGGGATAGGAATATTATGACAACAGAGGACCCGTTATGTAACTTGTGACTACGAAACGGGCTTGTTTTATGCGCACATAAAAAAGAGCGAATAAAAGAAGCTACTGCCTCCCTTCAAGGGTCAACCTGTTTGCTGTGTTGCTACTTTGTGACAGAACTTTTGAGCAGTTGCTTTTAAAACATGCAAGTTCCCAAACAGACCACATTCAATTTATGCACTCCACATGAGCAGGCAGATCGAGCCAAGAATTGTGCCAGTGGGAGGCTTCAGTGAAGACCTCAACATTCGGGAACCTTACGAGGTCTAGGCACCAAAGCTGACATAAGCCCACCATCCAAGGTGGTACTGAATCTTACTGTCCAGCACATGCAAGTAACACGAACATGCACACGCATGCATGCACAAGCACGCAGCACACAAGTGCACATATGTACATAAACATGTTTTGTGCATTTCATCCTCTTTTGTTCTTTTTGTGCCGAAACTGTACCATAATGAGCAGTGAGTTCCAAAGTTTCGCTGTACGCCACAGATGCCCACCTCTTGCTGAAGTTTGCGGAGAGCACTCTCATTCTCTTGGTACGTGGCGTTGTATCTGCTGGCCGCCTGTTCTAGCGTTCGCTCGGTGACCCGGCGCGTGCCCTGTGACTTGGAGATGTCGTCCTGTGCTCCGCGCACCTTATTCTCGGCTGCCTGCGACCGCTTCTGGGCTTCCCTCGTGATGTTCAGTGCACCTATAAGGGAGCGTAACATTAACAAATGTGCCACCGTGACGTCCTTGAATAACACGACCACTTCGATGTTGTATTAAACTTCTACTTGTTTCTCAAGGCGCATGAAAAGCTGTCGGACAAAGGACAGCAAAAAAGAGCTGGTTCCCAGTCACTCTTTTACCATACCCTACTCTCTTCCCTGATTTATTCCAGTGTATAAGTTAAACATTTGAGTTGTGCAGGAGGGACCTTATATCACACAAATGGACAAGCAAATGATGACCCAGTAAAAGACATCGAGAGAAGAATCTTGTAAGAAATACAAGTATGGTGGTACTGTTTTCAAACCGAGACGTCTTGCATTACATTTCTGACAGCAGCAAGAATATAATGTAATATTTACTCTTGTATATCGTATTGAAAATATTTAATGGGTCTAAACATTCATGCCCAACATTCAGCATGAAATGCTCTCAAGCACTTAATTCTCACTGTTGAAGTAAAGCACAATTAGAGAGGTGTCAAAATGACTGGGTGCCAAGTTCATTTGAGCAGCATAAGGGAATACACACTTATAACAACATAGACCACTGCATATACATTTCATTTTATGTTTCATTACAAAAATATATATATTCCTCCTAAACCCCAAGAGTAGCTGCAGGTGTTAGATGTTTGGTAATCCGTAGCTTTGTGCCATCTGGTGCTAAACAAAGAAACCTTGCAATGGGTAGCTTAGTATGCTATACTGCTGTGCACAAGCTAGCTATGTTATCTCATGTGCCACAGGTATCACAAATCCATTTCTTCATTCATGTGTGGCTCAGAAAATTACCATGGCAATTTCCTAATCTCCAAGCTACTATAGTAAGATGCAACTCTAGAACAAAGTGGCAGATGACCCTCAAAAGAAGCCCTCCAGCCAATGGCGTCGACTGATTTTCATGACGCTGCACTTAATGCGATTAAGCCATGGCTATTCCCTTTTCACCTGACACCCTCAGCAATGTCGCGCTTGCAAGTCCAAATGGATTAAAGACGACGTCATGAGAATCAGCCGACGCCATTTGTCAGAAGGCCTTATATGAGAAGCATTTGCCACTTCATTCTCCAGTTGTATAGGGCTAGAGTAGTTCAATCTGTCGAACTATCCATCACTGAATCTGGCTGTTCCAGTGATGGACAGGTTCTCAAATTTCAAGCAAAGCTAGTTGATCTTAGTTTAAATAAATCTGCCTTTAGAAACCTGCAAAACACTGCCTTTTAGCATTTTGCGTGCATCAATTTTTCTCTTGGTTGGGTGCCCCTTACCTTCGACATTTGCTTCCTGCAGGGCAGTGGTGTTTTCCCGCAGAGCCTTGGCGTCTCTTCCGAGCGCCTGAGCTCGGTCGTGGAGGCTGGCGAGCATCAGGTTGGCTGCGAATGAGCGCTGTGTCACGTTGCCCGACCGGTCGCCGATTTCCTCCAGCTGCATCTGGCTTTCGGTCAAGTTTCGCCTGCAGAGGGCAGAAGTTGCAGTCATGAGCCTTGCAAGTCACTTTTCCCGGATATATTGAATTCGAAGGGGATTGTGAACAGATCAATACTTTGGTTATTCAGTGAACAAAAAATGGCAGTAGATAAGCTTATCTGTAACCTAGAAGCAAGAACACGCTGCGTCCATGCTGGTGACATGCTTCTTGCAGTGACGTGCCGCCCGTGGGTGTCCTGTTTATAGCAAACTATGATAGAATTATCCCTCATGAAAATCAATGTACAGTTTTGGTTTCCGCAATACCTTCAGAAGCAAGTGAATCATGCCAGGCAAGGGCCTTTGCTTGGCTGCGGTCAGTAGGATGGCTTCACCGCATGACAAGGTGTGCACCGAATGCTGCTTTTTTTCACACGAAAGCGGCATGTTGTGGGAAATGAGTATTAGACACCGGAGCACACTCCACCTCACCTCTTCAAGCGGTTTTACAACACTAGCGCTGCCAGTCAGGTGCTCAAGGTCATGCAGCCAACCTGTCTCCACACACAAAAAGTGATCATGGGAGCACCGTTAGGAGAAGCGCCATTTTCATCGGCACAGTGCTGTTTGGATGCATCAAATGTTCGCTAAACACAGACAACAGTGCTATACTTTTGCACGGGATTTTCAAGAAGATGCTCTGCCTGTTTGACAAAAACAGCAACTCGATACATCAGGGACCGACTGTACTGTTACCCCTCAGCAGTGGTTCTCAAATATGGTTCTGTAGACACCTTGGTTCTCTAGGAGGAATTCATTAATTTCCTGAAGACGAATGGATGGACGGTAAGGGCATACCCTATGAAACAGGGTGATGGCAGGGGCCACTTGACTCAATATAGATCTTGCTTATTATGTAAGCTCCCTCGCTACCATTCTCGAGACAAGGAAAGTTTGAGCTTTTTGCCAGCATGTAAGAATGGCCGACATACTACTCTGTGCAGCCGGAGGGGGTGTGTGAGGAAAGGCAACCCCTACAAAAAAAGAAGTTGGAAATTTAATGAAAGGTAAAGAGTGCAAGTAGAAAACAAAGCCTCGAAGCTTGGTACTGTTGTAAAAGGTAGGGCAATGGACTCAATATGTTTGCCAATGTCCATCCGGGAATAAAGTGGGACTATATTTAAATACTAGGTGCTCACGGAATACACAACCCAGCAGAATAGGCACAGATTTCACTTCCACACATGAGTAAGTGCATGCATGTCCATTCAGTTTTGCCATTCACTCAAATAAAATGCACAGGGCTTTATCAGCAAAGCGTCAAGAACCCTAAACAAATTGTATTCAATAATGACAAAGGGTCTGCGAGCTCCTATTAAAACATAACTGCTCTCGACCTTTTTACTGTGCATATTTCAACTGAATATTTCAACTCCTTCGCAAAAGATTCTCAGCAGCTCTTTCATCAGTCGTTCATTCACAGTTTTAAGCTTCCACAGAGAGGACACAAACTGACCGAATCTCTTCAATGAGCGACTGCCTGTCCATGAGGTCAAGACCAGTGATGTTGGCCCCGTTGAGAATTTCTTCCACATCGTGCAGTTTGTCTTCCATCTCTTGGAACTCCCGCGTGTAGACGCCTGTCGTTCCCTGCTGCTTGATCTGCCGCGCTGAGTTGATCATGTTTTGAGTTTCCTCTGCCAAAGGTAAACAACCACACACATAAGTACACAAAAAGCCGTTCTTGGAGGTTTGCAAAATGCACGTCTATTCAGTTTTATTTTATTTCAATTTCCGCACTAACAGCAATGACAACTGCCTGCCCTGTCTGCATGAGGAATGTTGTTAAGTGCAAGAATGAACCATGAGTTTTGACTAGGTTCTGATCTGGACATACCAGGTTATAACATTCCTCTCTTTCTTAAAATCGCGTCTCTCATAGCCTGTGTCGCTTTGGGACGTTAAACCCCCATAAAACCATCTTTTTTAAAATCTAGATTTCTCTCTTGATTCAGCATTAAAATACAACATATCTCATGGTTTCATATTCCGTTCACAAAATAACTAAAAAAAGGACAGCGTAATGTGGTGCTTGTATGAACTTGGCAGGTGCAGTAGAACTCCTCTATAATAAAAAGACTCAGACCGGCAAAAACGTTTACTTTATCAGGGTCTATATCACTTGTTGGTGATGGGATGGCTGTGAGGATGCTTTAATCATTTGTCTACTCACTAAACGCAGAGTTGGTTTTTAAAAGAAATCTCACAAATACCTACCATCCTGCTCTTATTGTCCCTTTATGTGATAATTATTCATTTTCAGGTATGACATTTTATGTTACCACGTTTTCAATCTTGTTTTACGTCTTGAGGAAGTACCGCATTTGCACAAATGTGCTACGAATATAACGAGAGTTTGATTTCATGTGAAAACAAAAGCTCTGTGTGAGCACGGTGTCATTTTCGGCAGTCACAGTGTTGTTTAAGGGGCAACAGTTAAGAAACAGACACAGTCGAGGCGCGGCGGTAACGCTCCCGCAGTGCTGCCACACCTTGCCGCCCCTTCCCTGTGCTTAATGCTATCGTGCTGTGAATGTTTGCCCCTTTCTTTCCTCCCCTACTATTCACTCCATTTTTACTTTCCTTCCTTTCTCGGCGACCTGCCACTCCTCCTTTCTGCTTTCATACCAGCTTTACTTTTTTTTACGTGCGCTTTGCCTCACGGCCCTAAGGACTTGAAGAAGTTGGCTTGTCCTCAAAGCTTCTGAGCTTGGTAGTGAAGCTATCTCAACGAGCACCGTGTTGTCATCTTTGGTATGCATTTGCTTCCGAGCGTCGGCATCGTGAGTGCCGTGTCGCATTGTCATCATTCCGCGGGAGGTACGTCGCCACGGCCAGACGCTCTTTACTATAGCCATTTTTTTTTTTTTAAATGTTTAGTATAACCGAAAAAAAAAATGTACAGTCTATACTCCTGTTTGTGCATTGCCACCGCTATTATTTATCAACTAGGTGCAAAATGAGTGCACTAGATTGGGGCATGCTTTATTGCATAAGTTAACATTCTAGTCATGTGTTATATGGGAGTTGAAGTGGAACTGCAGTTTCACTTTACTATATCCGAGTTTACTATAGCGGGGTTCTACAGTTCTTAGCTGAGCCTGACAGCAAGTGTTTGCAAATGGGTTAAAAGCAGTGAGAAGGCATAGCTGTTGAACACAACTATCCCACATGCTCTTTGTTTGATTACCCCGCAGTTCCTGGATGATGCGGTCCCAGTTGTCGAAGCACTCCCCACAGGGGTCGCAGTACGGTGCCCGTCCCGTGAAGCCACGTGCACACTGTTCGCAGCGGTCGCCCGCCACGCCGGGAATGCAGACGCAGGTGCCGTTGTTGCGATGGCACTGGCTGGTCGCTGCCCCAGGAACATTGCACTCGCAGGCTGTCGGCAGAAGCGGCGAAAGAGAGTGAGACACTCTCAGAATGGTAAACTAACTCACACGTCCTGGTGTATAGTACCGTACACTTCGGTTTAAAAGTATCGTCTCCGCAAAAGCTGCACCCCACTATATGTTTGCTATATACACGTGCCTCTAAGAAATAATTTACGGTGGAAATAATTTATTAATTGCAGCTGGAAAACAAGCAGCACTAACACACAGTTGTTTATGAAAAGAGTCCGGTACATACCCAAGCCCCATTCTTTTCTGAATTCACCCACATACACACTGCATGCAAAAGAGCTGCACTGACAAATCTGCTGATGCACACTGCGATTGAAACATGGCATGCAGTTGCCATTATCTTAAGTGACCCCCTTAATGCTCCAAACTTTCTTGTTAATACAGCGCTCTCCTTTACCGCAAAAGTCTTCGTGACTAGCATGTCATAGAGGCAATGTCATTATTGGAAAAAAACTTTACACGCACACATCTCGTGTTGTACAAGATGCTCTGATGAATGTTTAGGAAAAGTCTGTTCACACACTGCAAGATAAGCTGCAGAGCGTATTTCTGTTTGCATGCAAAAGGAGAGAAAAATCCAGACTTTTCGTTTTTCAGTGGGGCTAAAAAGTGATAAAGATGGATGGCTGCATGATTAATCTCTGCAGGAGGTAGTTGGTCAAAACATGGAACATCTGGAGTGGTTAGACTAGCATTCCTTGGCACTACACGAAAGAACTTAGCTGCATTATATCTGCTGTCACTGGCCCCCACACCTGCGTTGTGCTGGTGCTCAACTGTCATATGCACCAAGCTGTCTACGCTGCAGGTTGTGCATCCCAAACCACCACTCTGAATCATTCTTGGCAATTCCGACTACCCCAGCAAGAGAGAGCCCTTTGGGTTTTACCATTGAGTTCACTTTGACTTACCCCTTGAAACATGCAGAATGCAACTATCTCAAAGCATTAAAAACTTGAAAGCAATTTCGAGTGCGCTTACGGTAGCAGCGGGCGCGAGGGTCACCCCAGTGGTTGTCCTGGCATTGATTGCACTGTCGCCCGCCATGGCCTGGCTTGCACGGACATTGGCCGTCAAACTCGTTGCACTTCAGCTCGTAGGAGCCCAGCGGATCACAGCCACACTCCTCACAGCCTTCTCCGCTGGCGATCTTCCAGTAGTTGGGGGCGCACCGATCACAGGAGCGGCCCACCACATTTGGCAGACACGGGCACTGGCCTGTGTAACAACGGTGCGTGTGACGAACATGCATGTTCCACCACACAAATCAAAGCAACACCTTGATGCTAACATGTTCTCATAAGCTTCCCACAATGAAGGAAAATGTTGCCTTGTTTTGTTAGCACATGCCTGAGTCGGTTCATGCAAAAACATGCGGTCACCTGCTACAACAGCGCACGAGCGATAGCTGCTCAAATAAAAATTGGCATGAGCAAAGATGTACTACCCGGGAAACATCGGGAATTGCTATGGGGAACATCGCTGTGCACTAGGAAAATTGAAAGGAGCATGAAAAGTGCAAGGATACAGTAAGGACTGGTTGGGAAGTACCATGGTCTGGATGCTCTCTCTCTAAAAGTGGTAGTACCTACAGCAGTTATACTATAATTGGACACAAGTCAAGAACAAAAATGCAAATGCTCTTTAAAGGAGGCCCTCAGACCAATGACGTCGAGTCGACCTATAGTCATGACGCTGTAGTCGACTGCCCTGCACATGTCACAGCCACAACGAACTGCACACCAACAGGTAGGGGGCGGCTGATCATGATGCCACAACTACAAGTCAATGCCATTGGTTGCAGGGCCCACTTTGAGGGGTATCTGCTGCATAATTCTTGAAATGTATTCAACTAAAAAGCAATGCGCATCTGGCTTCTAGACTTCCTTCAAAAATATGTTCTGTATATTTTTGTGTTCTAAGCTCCTCTTGGACA
Source organism: Amblyomma americanum (assembly GCF_052857255.1). Lineage (NCBI taxonomy): Eukaryota > Metazoa > Arthropoda > Arachnida > Ixodida > Ixodidae > Amblyomma > Amblyomma americanum. The sequence continues at coordinate 31,929,161 of NC_135506.1, read as the reverse complement.
TTATTCACATAGCATGGCAACTACGAACATCTTGCATTCTAAGCTCGACAGGAACTTTTCACATGGCTACTTGCTCAGAAGTCACATTATCGCAGTAATGGCCTAAGGCAGTGATATAAGCCATCAAGATCATGGGGCTTCTGAGTGGTCAGTTTGACAGGCAAGAGGATGGGAGGATTTGAAGTCCTCCCACAAGGCTCAGTTAATATTTGTTGCATCCGGTCTTTGAGGCCTGTGGAACCACACCTTTAACTATACAGTCAGCTCTGGGCCATTTCAGATCAAAGAGGGTCTTGAAATTTGTTTGAATTACCTTTTTAATGCTTGCTGTTGGGCTAGTTGTCAACAACAGAATACACAGCAATAAAAAACATGGATGACACAAAAGAATAACATGGACAGTACATGTCAGTGTCATTCCCTCATGTTTCACCCAAGATTTTAGCCCTTTGCATTCTACTCTTGGCACTTGACAAGGGTGCTCATGCTGTGTGCATTCTTTCTCCAGCGTTTTTCGCGCTCATTCGACGTGTAATAAACCAAACAGCCGAGCTTCACGCTCTGCCGGGCAGCGGTCACAGTTCACTGCACCCACCTGTGATGGGGTCGCAATGTCCCTGGCTGGTGTCCTGGCCGAGGAGATTGCACACGCACTCCATACACTGTTGGCGCGAGGCGTTCCCATAGTGTCCCGGCTTGCAGCGTTCGCAGTGGGGGCCCTCTGTGTTGTACAGGCACCGCAGACAGGCTCCCGTGCGCGAGTCACAGTTCCCTGGCTGCGTCTCGTCGACGTTGCCACTGCACTCGCACCGGCGACATGAGCCGCCGGGAACGTTGGGCTCACCGTAGTAGTTGTTGGCACAGCGGTCACACCGCTCACCTATACCAAAAGAAGGAACGAAAAGGAAATGTGAAAAGAAACAACACAACTGTAAATACAAAAACATAAGTACTCTAAACTGCAGCTTCGTGTAACTGTGGTTACATTAACCGCGGTTAACGCTGCCCCTGTAGCAAGGGTACAAGCATAAACCAAAGTGAATGTAGCCTAGCATTTGATGTAACACTGTGTGCTCAGGGTGAAATATTGCTACAAATGATAAACATGCTTCGTGACCAGTGTAAAAGAAAACAGCTGATGTTGCAGGTTCCATACGAAACTCTGTTCACGAAACATGCCTGTAGGGGTCATGCCTGGTGGTGCCTGTAGAGTTCCAAGTGGCATTCAACCAACACCTTTGAGCTGCATCTTAATTTTATATTCTATTCAAACGAAGATGTTTGTGAATGAGCACTGTCTATTCCATTGTATGAGAAAGCCAGCTAAACAAGTCATTTTTAGTTCCAGCAGAACTAAAATAGCCATTTTGGCACAAGAGAAGCCAAGCGGTGTGTTGATAAATTAAAAAATAAAAAGACACAGTAAACGCTCAAAATGTTTTGAATTCATTCTTAACATTTAAGAAGCTAAAGGAAAACGAGGTGCGATTACAGTGATCAGTGCTAACTTAGTACCAAATGGAGCAGTTTTTAATTGCATCAAGAATTCATTGAGTTCGGTTCCCCCTTCAAAAGCCAGCCTTCGCGATCAAGCACAGTCACACAAAAGCCGCCAATGAAAACAACTGGACCTAGAAAATTACAATAAATAACATTTCCTTTCTTTTTACTTTTTAATTCGGGGAAAGAAGCAACTTAGCTTAATTCTTCTGACAGAAGTGTCTGCTTTACGAAACCATGCATGTAGTCAGTGTTCCAAAAAATGTCACAAAAAAAAAAGCTGCATGAAAACTGAGCTTGAAGAGCTACAAGAATAAGGCTACTTGAGGAGCCATGCTCATGTCGTATGCACAAGCGACACTTTTCCACGCAAAACATGCATGCAAATCTTGATGTGAACTTGCCTATGTATCCCTGAGCACAGTGACAGATGACATTGCCAGTGCGTGGGTCCAGGTCACAACTGGTGGCGTGGTTCACGCCACTTTCCGCAGTGCCGGGGCATGGGCATGGACGGCATGGTATGTCCACTCCGTAGCGGGGGTCCCCGTAGTAACCAGTCTCGCACCTGCACCCATCCACAAGCTCAGGCATGCCAGTAAAATATAGTAATCGTGCACAATGTAGAAAGTGTCAACAGTCTTACTTTAATTTGTACCGGGTGTTACAGTCGAATCTGGACATAGGACTTGCCTTCTCTTGGAATCCACTCCGTTACCCTTAAGGACCAGCGGTTATCTTGCCTTCGCATTACATGCCCTGCCCAAGCCCATTTCTTCCTCTCGATTTCGACTAGGATGTCATTAACCTGTGTTTGCTCCCTTATCTTTCCATAGCTCGCTGCTTTGTCCTTAACTTAAGCTGAAACCTTTTCGTTAGCCTCCACGTACCATTACACTATTCTAGTGTAAGGGCATTACACTATTCTAGTGTAATGGTACAGAAGGTCCCATCTGGATATTTTTTTAGCCTTGGGCGCCCCCTCCTGTGTTTGTAACTTATGTATCAAGTCGGTACGTTTTCTTTCGAAATAAAACTGAAAAGTGAAATATGTATTAAGTCTTCGTTTTTTTTGCGTGTGTACCAGTCAAAGAACCGCAGTAGTAAAGGAACCACAGTTCATGGTAACAGACAATGATATCACAATCTACGCTCCACAGTCATAATACTATAGTATGGTATAAACACGTGTAAGGGCCGCACTTTTTCTTTTTAATTCAGTAGTGAATTTTGAAGGTGAAGCCCGTACATGGGTGTGGCCCTTGCACAAGATTACACAGTAATTCTACTTCAGGCTGATGATGATGAGGCACTGCCAGAAGCAAAAGTTGTGTGTACTACTCACGCATGTGGGTTGCTGCTTTTGGAACACCTTTCAGTGTTCTCAGCAAGCAGAAGCTATGTGAATCAAAATGAACGAGCACACACTACCTCTAGATGAAAACTGTCAACTATTTTACCAGTATCGATAGAAGGGGTTGCCGGAAAGTGGCATGGCAGTGGAGCCTAACCAAAGCTTGCACCACACACACCAATTCTGCTCCCAACAGTACACGTGAAAAATTTTCAGAGGTGTCAAAAGAAAGGTGAAAATCGCCATACAACTCACTGTTCCCCACCAGCAACTCACCTGTCACAGTGTGGTCCCGTGGTGAAGTCCCGGCACTGAATGCAGTGTCCCGTCCTTGAGTCACAAGTGTCGGCGTGGCCATGGCAGTCACAGCGTTGGCAGCTGGGGTAGTTCCAGTATCCCGGCTGGCACTCGTCGCACTGCCGGCCATAAGTGTTTGGCCGGCACTTGCACTGACCCGTCTGGGCATCACAGAAGTTGTCCAGGGAGCCGATGCCGTTGCAGTCGCAGGCTGCAAGCAAGCACCTTTCAAGATTCTCTGCCAGTCGCAATTTGGTTTTTTCAAACGCATGATCTGCATTAACCAACACACGCTACGGAATGGAATACCAATATTCCCTATCTCGCATCCGTACACAAGGACTACAGAGGAGAATGCGTTAGTGCTGAAAAAATAAAAGCAAGCGTTTTTAGTTGGAAAGCCAAAGCCCTTACGCCTGCAGCCTCCAGGTCCGAAGCCGTACGTTCCAGGGGCGCAACGGTCACAGCTGCGGCCCACCACGTTGGTCTTGCACTGGCATTGTCCACCCAATGTGTTGCACACACTACTGTGTGAGCCCTGAGGGTCACATCTGCAGTCTGGAAACAAAGAATGCACAAAAACTTACTGACACCTCCCCAATGTGCAAATGATGTGCAAACGTGAAACGTTTGGCAGCTGGTAAGCCAAGCATGCCATCTGGTACACTGATGAGAAGCTTGGCCACATTACATCTGACATCCTTTCTACACTTCCGTTGAAACTTCCCCCAAATCCATGTTCCTCGCTTAGTTCAGGCATTTCAAGCACCGAGCTCCTAGTCTGCAAGCTCTGTCATTTCCAACCTTCCTTCACCCCACAGCTCTCACGGCTTCACATACAAACAAGATATCAATAAATTTGCTCCTTCGAACCAGTGGGATGTCAGCTTAGTAGTTCTGTGCTAAAAAACCACCATATAGCCAAGAGAGGAAGCGCATGTTTGGCAAATTGAAGATGAAGACCTGGATGCTCGCCGGACTTAACATTTACTAAGAGACGAGGCAACCGGCTCGACTAATTCAACTGGCTGTAATGTTTTGAAGTGTTCACAATATCCACAGTGCAATTTCATTGCTTCAAATCTCATAGGGTCCCCAAAAATATTCATACCATCCGAAATCCATACCATCCACAGCGAACAAAATCTACAAATGCACTCATACAGATTTGTTTACAGCTGAAGGGATTTATTTATGGCTATGTGGTCCCATGCTCATTGTTCTTGGTTTGTACCGCACAACTGGCATTCGCAACGTGGTGATGTATGGGCTGCGTGACACCATTCAGCCACGACATTGGCATTGTGTGAGCCAAGCGCCATCGTTCACTGCTCGCAGTGTGTATGGCACGACTGGAGACTGCACGCCAGCGATGTGCGGGCAGCGCTCAGTGCTTGAGAGTATCGTCGTGGCTTGTGCTTTCATATCATTTGTAGCGGCACATGAGAGTGTTTGGAACAACCAAAATTCTGCACATTGTACACAAGGCACTCTGGCCAGACAATTTTAGCAATTTGTACCATTCTGAAATTCGTACCACTGGGATTCTACTGTACTGGGTTATGCAAACATTTCAGCAGCAACAAGATTCGATGCTAACAGTTTTCTTTCTAAGGAAGAAAAATCCGTTTTCCTTCAACTATTGCATTAATGGCGTTTCAGTTAAAGAAGTGCCAAGGTATAAGTATCTTGGTGTTGTAATAAACTCGCAACTAAAATGGAATGACCATATAGACCACATTAAATCCTCAGCTTTATGCAAACTTGGTTTTCTTCACCATAAACTTAGGGGCGCACCTAGCAGCTGCAAGCTATTAGCCTACAATACGCTTATAAGAGCAAAACTCGAATATGCCGCCAACGTCTGGGACCCCTATGCAAAAAAAGACATAAGAGAATTAGAAAAAAATACAGGGACGTGCAGTACATTTTATATTTAATAGGTACAATAGAACTGATTCCCCATCTTCGTGAATGGCAGCAAATGATATTAAACCACTCCACGTCAGACGCAAGATAGCCCGCCTATCCTTCCTTCACCAATTCATGGAAAACTAGGCATTTCTCCAATCCCCTATGTGCAGTTTTCAGAAACGCGTAGAACCCGTCGTCATCATTATCACACTTCAGCACCATACTTCGCGCACACTAATGCTTTTAAATTTTCTTTTTTTCCGCGAACGACTGATGAATGGAACGCCCTGCCTCTACGAGTGATACCGGCTGTTGATTTTGACAAAGCACTCTGTGAGCTATTTTAGACATATGTACTGCATTATACAATTTTATTGTTCTGTGTTTTACGTTGTAGCTGCTCTTGTATTGAGTGAATGTATTTTTCTGCCCTCTCTGCCTAGACTCAAACGAGGGTCTGCAGTATTGTGGAAATAAATAATGTCAACAACTTCCATTTTGTAACTGCACTCTACATTACCCTTGACGGCCACTGAAGATAAGAAAGGTCTGACAAACCGAAACTGATATATCAGCGCACTCAAGCCATCACGTGTCGATGCCAACTCCACTTAGCAAAGGGCTTCAGTGTAATAAGAGCCTGATGTGGCACAGATTACTGGCTCACTTACCTTGAGCGCCTTGGAAGACGTAGAAGCCAATGCTGTAGAGGTACTTCTTACAAACATCAGGAAGAGTGCCACCTCTTCGGACTGCATAAAATGCCTGGCCGCATCGGAAACGTTCGAATTCCTCCCTCCTGTACTCGTTCGCTGACGTTCCGTGGAAGAACGGGATGGCGTTTATGTCGGGCATAATCACCATCTGCAAGAGCAGGCCATATGCGTTACAACCACTGATGCAAATTATACACACATTTCTAACATGTGAGACATGGCATTTCAGGTGGGTTACAGTTAGCAATGAGGAAGTCAAACTTTTCAAGTCTGTTGTACAATGCACTATGCAGACATAACCGACATACTGAATATGGTTGCTGAGAAGAAAAATAGTTGATCAGTTTTGAGAATGTTTGTACAGTTAACCCTGGATGTATCGCACCCGAATATTTCAAATTATTGGGTGTAGTGAACACATACTATCTTCTTGAAAACCATACGTAAAAGTGTAGGAAAGTTACGCAGTATATCAAACTACAATTTCGCTGGTTGTTTGATATATCGAACTGCGCGCCAAACCCATGCAAGTGACCCTTCTCCTAACGAAGCTCTCTGATAACTTCTTGCTAGTGGAGATGCGTTAGCTACGTGGCCTTGGGCATCTGCTGACGGCACTAGCACCGTGATAACGAGTGACAAGGTGAATGTGGGGCGTGCTTGAGGCCGTCCTTCGATCTCATATCCATTTTTCACCCCACATCACTGCCCTGCAGTGATGCAAAGCTAACTAAAGTCCAGCTGCAACCCTCGCCCGGTGTGCATCGCTCGATTCACTGCCAGAGGTGTTGTGGAAACCAACCGTACCCTAATTTGAATGAGCGATTATTATTATATCTATAATGTACTCATAGCAGGAATAGACATCCTATGCGAGGCAGTCGCTGGTTCTTAACCACCATCTGCTGCGTCTTCGATGTGATGCAGGTCAGGCCTACAAATGCCTAGTGAGCGATGCGCTACCAGCATGCCGGCGGACAGTGCGTCACTGCAAGAAGCGCATCACTAGAGTGAGTGCAATGCATTTTTGCTTGAAAGCTACAGATAAGATTATCTATTGCCATTTTTTTATATACATATATTGAATTATCAATATAATATACATATCTATTTCACAATCCCTTCGAGCTTGATATATCCGGCTTCAGCTGCATATAGTACTGCAAACCCTTGATATTTTTGAACATGCCTAATTCGAACATCCGGTTGTTTGAACTGACGCTTGGTCCGGCCAACATCAAGAGCACTAGAAAGGCTCCCTTTAATACAAACAAATTTTCAGTCCCTTTCGAGTATGCATTATTGACAGTCAACTGTATCAATGAATGGAGCAAATAATTTTGCCAGAAGCTGCGCATCTGTGTGCTTGTTAGTTTAACAAGCTTCCCGGTACTTCCGCCTTCTCTTTATTTATTATTTTTTTAGTGCATTGTTGGTGAATTTGAAGATTACAAAATTTACTGCTTTCTGGGGCTAGACTACATTTGTGTCACAATGTTCTGAGGCACTATAGTAATACATATTAAGAATGGGACCACATCTGACTCTACTGAACTATTTGCCTTTGCTACTTCAAACTTTGATTTTTTATTTGCCATTTACAGGAGATCCCAATACATTCAATGACTCTGGTACTTCGTTCTGTATGTAATCTATGTAACAATTCCTAACTTGATGCGATAAACTTGATCTGATTTCACAGGCCTCTAACAGGAAAGCGTCGCAGGTTTTTCAGTCTCTCACACCCAGCTCCACATGACTAAGCTCCTGAGCTCCAGACTTACCGAGTCGATTAGGATTGATGCCGAGGGCGTGTCAACTTCGCGATCGTACTGCTTGAAGGTCACTCGCACCTTGTAGTGCTTGCCTCTTTCCAAGCAGACAGGGGGAGCGACAACTACGTATCGGTCACCTGCCGAGAACAAGGCACAAAAGATTTAAAGCAGTTCTTAGGACTCCTGTATATTACCCCCTCTTCAAAAGTTACCGTGCAGAAAAGAGCAACTTGCCTGCGGGGAACCTGATGACTTGGCGGTCATCTTGACTGATGGCATTGGCACAGGGGCCATTGGGGTCGACCGGTCCCGGTCTGTCCACAGTCACAATGGCCTCTTCCCAGCCTTGACGAAGCTGAAAGTGAACACCCATGCCTTGTACATGACTCCATCCTTCTAGAACAAAGGCCACCGAGAAGTCTCATGTTAATTTTGCATGAAACATTATTACCAGTGCTATGGGACTAGTCTTGGAAAGCAGACTGGAAGAAAACTGGAGTATGACTTTTTTTTATGATAGATGCTTCTTCCGGACCCCGATGAATTATGCCTCATAGGTCAGTCATGATATTATATACGCTGCCATTAGCAACTTGCACTTGATCTAGCACTAAGTTCGCATTCGTGAGGTATTCTCAACAGTTCTGGCCACTTTTACCAAAATTATTAGCATGACTATGGCTCCCAGTTTCACTCGATTTCATGTAAAATCGCGAATCTACACATGTTTTGCAGAAGTGTGTTAGCAGGCATACTATCATGTTCTGATAATCCTCTTTTTACTAGAGAGCCGCCATGGTGGCTCAGTGGTTATGGCGCTCGGCTGCCGACCCGAAAGACGTGGGTTCGATCCCGGCCGCGGCGGTCGAATTTCTATGGAGGCGAAATTCTAGAGGTCGATGCGCTGTGCGATGTCAGTGCACATTAAAGAATCCCAGGTGGTCAAAATTTCTGGAGCCCTTCACTATGGCGTCCCTCATAACCTGAGTCACTTTGGAACGTAAAACCCCTATAAACTTCTTACTAGAGGAAAGAAGACCGTGGCACTCCGACTGAAGCCTTTCAAATACATATTATAGGCATGCTCGATGCTTCAAGCTGCCCAGTGCTGCGCTTATTTGTTCTTCTTTCCTTTCCCTACACCACGCAATTCTTTCAGTGCCTTCTTTCCACATCCACAGCCACCTTCTCCTCTGCACTTGTTTGCCATGCGTTTTGCCCATTGATCATTGAAAAGCTGGCTTCTCCTAATGTTTGCAAGACTGGTGGTGAAGGTGGCTTTAGCTACCTTCAAGAGCTCGGAGAAAAAAAAAAAAAAAGGCCTATATTCACACCACGGATGTGAATCTGCACAGGGGAAGGGGGAAAGGAGAAGGAAAAGGGCTATGAGGGTGACAATGTGGACAGAAGAGGGATACGGATACATATATACGGTATGTTAATAACCACATATAGGTATACCTTTCTTTTTTTTGCAAAAATGATAAATTCAAAATTGGGGGGGTAGGGGGAGGGGGGTGTCGACCTATATGCTGAGCCAACCTGTCTGTGGGGCCTAAAGTAGTTTCGGACGAGCCACGAATAGTACATGCCATGCACCCGCACTCAATCCAGCCTGGATGCATGGAGCTCCATGTCTCAAAAAGAAAGACCGTTAATTTGTGTCCGAATCGGTTCTGTTGGCGAAAATTCGAACTGTGCGCCATTTAATCCAAACTCATTTTTGCTGGTGGTCGCTTCTTTGGGCGAGCAGTAGGTAGTGTGAGAGCAAACTTCTTGTAACTCCCGGAGCGTGTGTCGCATCGGAATTCTGAGCTACACAACCATTACAGTTCGGTTTACCGCTTGCCAGGCTAGTCAGCCAGGCTGTATGCCAGTGTGGAAGGCAGGATGGTATGCCATTTCATTGCTTTAGATCCCCTATTTCCAACATACATTAAGATGCAACTTTTTTTGGCCTGCAAGAGCCTCGAGCTGGGGGAGTCGTCATATATTCAGAGTTGACTTTGATCTTCAATGTGCCAATATATGATACAAGCACGTCATGACAGGAATGGGCCTACTCACAACCACAAGTCGAGAACTGCACTGCATTTAAAACTTGGCAGCACCTGGATTGCCTGGATAGGTTTACAAGTCCAAGAGAGAAAGAACGTTACATTACAGAAGTAGGGTAGTGTAATGAGCATCCAATTGTTCCAAGAAAAAGTTTACTGCAGGCAAAGCGTCTCTGCACGTAGTGCCATTTAAATTACCTTGGGTTCGTAACGGAAAACAAAGTGGTAGTCCATGGAGGTAGGAATATCAGGAACATCAAACTCCAGATAAGAGTCTTGGTGGACTTGCATGAAGCCCAGTCCAGTCCATGATGATTCCCGCTCAGCGTAGGGCTCCCGTACCAGCACTTGGCAGTCCTGCAAAGCAAAATCTCCATTTGTTTTACCAAGCCCATCCTTAAGAAAAAGGATTTAACAACATCACAGTGATCTTAAATGTGTGTGATCTACCTAGCCACTACATTTTGGTATGTTAGTGAAATATGTCCTGGATGTCTCGTAGCATTAACATTGGCAGGAGGTGATCTTTGTGTTGCCGGGAAGTAGGTGGTACAGTTATTTCAGCTACAAAATTTGGTGTCCACAGCCTTTCATGGTGCATTTGGACGCAGTCATGTTGTATGAAAGCACTTAGCACTTTGCTTATATCAAATTTATAAAATAATAAAAGAAAGTACTCACGGGGCTGGCCTTGGCCAGTTCGGCCTCATGGACCATGAAGTCGAGGTTGCCAACAAAGAAGCCAGTCTCGGGCTGGTCGCAGCGACGACCTTGGACGCTAGGCCGGCATCGGCATTGGCCCGTAATCACGTCACAGCTGTTCTCATAGGCGCCACCGGGGTCGCAGTCACATGGCTTGCATCCATCATCGTCGTGGCTTAGTCCCCAGTGCTCACGCTGTCCAGGATGCGAGAAAACAAAAAAAAATGTTTTTTTTTTTTACTCACTGCAGGGTAGCAAGTAGAGTACCTCGCCACCTAAAAAGCAGCCAAACACTGCAAAGAATAGACATGAGGCTAAAATAGTCCTCATCTGGGACCACTAAAAAAAAAACAGCACTGGCTTCATGAGTTTGTAAAATTTTAAGAGAGCTTTGGTAAGTAGCAAGTAGAGTTCCTAAATGTGATCCTGACGTGAATGTACAAATGGTTCTTTGCAATCAATAGCGTCAAGCATGAGCGGGCACTTGCACTGCTTTTAAGCAGCAAATCCTGAATCGAGACAGATTATGCATGTTTCTGCATGCACTGTTTAGTTTTTCTCTTGACATATATTATTCAAAAGTCACTCCCAAATTTAGTGAAGAAATACCCAGAAAATTTGCAAATTTGTGCAAAAAGTTTGTTCCCTCTCATATTGCTCACAACTGTACTGTCTCTTTTGTGCCTTAAGCAGAAGAGATAGCTCAAGTAAATAGTTTGCTATCTGCTTAACCATCCACTAACTCCAGGAACTGAAGTACATCCAAGATGCCCACAGCAACTTAAAACCTGGCAGACGAAAGGGATGGAGCGAAACAGTGCACTGGGTGCAATTTAGCTCAGTTTTCCCAAATTCCCCTCTTCCAACTTTCATAATCCTATTTAATTTCATTTCCTCACATTTGCAACAACTAGTCCATACAGGACCCCACTGAAGCAAACACTGACTGCCAGCTTAGACTGAACTCCAAGAATTACTGTTGGACTTGAAAGAAATTTGGTCACAAGATGATAACTTGTGGCATGGTTCCAAGAGCAAAACCTGAAGCAACCGTCTACCCATCACTGCGTAACTGGAGTGTAATGGATGTCATTCCATGCAAGAACAGAGAATAACAACGTGCTTCTTTTATCTTGCTCACTTATGCAACACTGAGGTTTTGCATGGATTGCTTAGTCTGTGAAGAAATGAAAAATCACAATAAATGATATCGTGGTTACAACACTGTGCACCCCTTCAGTGAGTATCGAAGAGCCCTGAATATCGTTTTGCGCTCCATTTTATGCAACGTGATAACGTACAGTATTCATTTGAATAAACCTTCGCCCGGTTTAGTGAGCAAATCATGTAGCTATTACATTGCAAAACCAAATGCCGAAAAAATTCCTAGAGCAACATTAAGTATAAAAAAAAAAGGCAACTAAAATGCTCAAAGCTAGACAAGTGGACAAGAGCACCATAATCCAAGACCCACTTGCGTCGTAAGAGTCTACTTGTCTCTTAAGGGATAAGTTAGGCACATCAGCAAATATGAGCAGCTGAATTTGTCTCACCTGACACTGGTTGCAGTCACGGCCAATAACATTGCGCTTGCAGGTGCATTCACCCGTGTAGACATTACATCCGTTGTCCACTGTTCCGAGGTCATGGCAGCTGCATGCTGGATGTAAACACGCACTGTTTTGACTTTCAAGCATCAATACATGGTATAATTTTTAAGCATCAATACATGAACAAGCTGACCCTGTTTCTTACAGCGAGAGCTGTTAAGAACACGATTCCCGGTTTTGCGGCGTAGTTGGTGTAACATGGAGGAGAAAAGAGGAGCGGCATGGTTCACCGTGCTACAGATTTGTGCCGTCCTCTGTGCGGAATGGAGGGAACTAGTGCTTAGAGGGCGCAACAGTGCAATGGCACATTCACCACCGCTACCAGCTGTTGCTAAACGTCATGTCACACAGGCGTGACACGTACAAATCATCAGCTCTGGGCGTGTTTAATGTTAATGGTGGAAATGACCTTCTCTGCTGCCATGACAGCAAAAGTGAGGTCTGCTGTTTTTTCTTTGTAATTGTTTAGCATTTTTTTCTCCCAGCCCAGAGCAATGGCTTGATCATTAGAAAAGTTTGTTTTTACGATTAGACTGTTGCTTAACGTAGTCTATGCGAGCAGGCAGTTTTTACCATGGCCTAGGAACCCAGCATAGAAACACGAGACATGATGCACTTGACTGTCAGCTCAAAATATCCAAATTCAAATTCAGCATGGCTGCATCACCGAAGATCTAGAAAAGTCAAGCTTGCAAGAAAAGTGATTCTTACGCTCGCAGCCATCGGGGTTAGTTGCCTGGAAGTTGAAGAAGTTCTTTTTACAGCGATCGCAACGACGAGATTCTACATTCTTCTTGCAGTGGCAGCGACCAGCAATAAGCCCTGAAGCTGGATCATCCTGGGGGTCACAAACACCTTCGTCCAAGGAGCCACGGTCGTCACAGTCGCATGCTGGAAAAAAAAAAAAAAGTAAACGAAGAGAAGAGGTAAAAAATATTGAATGCCCAGCTGGAAAATGACACAGTTTCACTGCTCCTCAGTTGACTGCCTTTAAATTTCCATGACCTCGATCCCAGCGCCACTAAGGGTCCCAAGTTTACTGTGAAATGAGCAGGTGTACTTCTATGTAGTAAAGCTTTGCCTGCTATGCTTTTTAGAGAGTTTCAGTGCTGGTGTCTCTGACCAATGTCACCAAAAGAATCGGAAAAGTTTTACTAGAACACTCATGTACAAGCAACAATGCCATGGCTTAAAGGAACCAACAAGTGACCAAAACGTGTCACGAGATTACACTGGAAATTAAAAGACCATGCCTTGTAGTGTGAAGACAAAACACTAATATCAAAGAAACGAGGTTTTTCACAATTTTAATTTGGCATTGACAATAGCATAAAACAAGCTGAAGCGACCTCTTGCAGTCAAACCTTGCCATTAACAGTGTATCGAACCACATGACCACATCTCAGTAAAATATTACTCACATGTTGCTACGTGCACCATCGTATTTCTTTCTTGCAGAAGTGCTTATCATATTTTATTATAGTTTATTGATCTCTCCAGTGCACCCTTTGATGAAAAGCAATGCTCCCTTCAAATCACCAATGAACAGCTTTGAGCTTTTGTTGATTGATGGCACAACAGTGTTTTATATTTCTTGGTTGGTCCTATAAGACACTGTGCTGTACCTAATTTGGTTGTGAAAACTCATGAACATTACAATATTAAAATTATCTAATTACTGGCTGGCAACAAGGGTAAGTTTTTAGTTCATTATCTTTTTAGCATGCAGTCACTGTCACACTCGTTGATCATGGTCTCGAGCAAGCATAAAAACAAGTGCATCCACCGATTGAAAAGTTCCAGGTAACATTTTTCAACAGCGTTTCTAACAAAACCGCTGTGGAATCGAGCACCTCGCACACTGTTTTTTCTTACGCACCGAAAAAACAAACAAACTGGGTCCATAAAATTCAGCTGTCGGTCCCTATACAAAGTATACGCCCATGATTCCACACTTTCTTCTGGTTTGGTTTATGCTGTTTAAGGTCCCAAAGCGATTCAGGCTTTGAAGGGCGCTGTAATGAAGGGCTCTGGATAATTTCGACCACCTGTGGTTCTTCAACACGCACTGACATTGCTCAGCCCACGGGCCTCCAGCATTTCGCCTCCACTGAAATGCGACCACCGCGGCCGGGATCGAACCCGCATCTTTCGGGTCAGCAGATAAGCACTGAGCCACCGTGGCAGCTCCACACTTTCTTCTCGAGAACCTGTTCTGTTATAAAGAAGTCACATACTTCTGTAGTTATGAATGTCGGATCCATTGAACTACAACAACAACATCAGTAGCAGTTCTATAGAACATGCAATAGGAGTATCTAATAATCACGAAAACGCTGACAGAAAGGCTGCACTCACGCTGGCAGGCGTAAGGGTCGGTGATGTTGCGTCGAGAGTCCCTGAAGTAGAAAGGCACGCACTGCTCACAGTTGAGTCCCATTGTGTTGTCCTGGCAGTCATCGCAGACACCGCCACTCACGCGGCCTGAGCGCTCCCACACCGCCGCATCGAAGTGACACCTGCTGGCATGTCCGTTGCAGTTGCAGGCTGCAGAGACGGGATGAGGAAAAGGGAAAGGCAACTTAATGACTGCACACAACAATAAGGAGTAGATAGAGATGAGAGTGAAAACCCTCATTTCTTTTTAAATTGAGAGACAAATACAAATGGGTAAAATCAACTAGTACAGTTTGCCAATCATGAGCGGAACCCTTTTTCTACAAAAAAGAAGCTGGGGTTTTCAAGGAAAAGAAACAGGCTATGTGGCACACAAAAACAGGCCCACATAAGCATGCATTCAGTGGCTCATCATTGCCTTAATGGCAAAGACAAAGCGGTGCATGATGCATGCAGTGTGGTGGTGTGTGAATGTGTGCGCAGTTCGATTTAAAAAAGGCTTGGTTATTCCAAACGTGCAGTGTGAATCAAGGCCTGTCCACAAATTGCGTTGAATTTCAGATACCAGTAGAACACTAACAACGGCAATTGCCGAGGGTGTGAAGGTGCACCGCATGCTGCTTCTGAGACAAGGTACAATGATATATGCTCGTTTATGTGCATTAATTTGAACAGAAGTATCATATTGATGCAGATGAAGAGATAATGAAGTTGTACAATGAGACAAAAAATAATGCACTGGCTTTGTGATTCTGATAGAGTATATCTATGAATCAAGCAAAAAAAAAAAGTGGACAAAACAGATAGGCATTTCTTTCGTTTCACAGTTCTTTTTCTTTATTTATTTTTCAGCTTATTGCCACACCCACACACCAGCAATTAATGCAAAAAGATATACGACTTACAGGTAATTAATAAATAAACGACTGAAGTATTCGTCGACAAATATATAAGTAGCAATCGAGTGTGGTTCTGCTACTTTCTTTTCAAAATATTACTCCCCGGTGTAGAATACCTCACATGCCTTCTGCAAGAATAAAAATGTTCCTTTGGCTTTTGATGAGGGTCAAATGATAAATGCAGAAGACAGGCCTCGATTTGTTTCATGCCTAGCCAACCAATATATACAAGTTTTTTAGGAAAAAGTTTCATAGAAAACATGAAAAAAAAAATTGTGCTAGCACAATTCAGAACATTACACACAACACATTTCATCTGGGCTACTGGAACACGAGCATAATGAGTAGCGGCTAAGGCTGGCTTACGTTTGCACGGATTTGGGTCCCTCTCACTGGCCGGTCTCCACGGCTGGTCATTGTACATGTCCTCACAGCTTTCACAGTTGAGGCCCTTTGTGTTGTGGGTGCACTGGCACTTGCCGAACACCTGTCGTCACAAGTCACAGAACTTAGGTCAGCCCCCTCCTGCACATCTCCTAACTGTTTAGAAAGGTTAACCGTGATACAGCAGAGGTATGAGAGAGATTCTCCTTCTGACCTCCCAATAAAATCTTTCCAGAGAGGTTGTCACATGTAGAAGTGCAGTGCAAATGTGCCCTGGTCACATCAGTTCACATTCACCCCTTATATGGCCTACCCCGACCAAAAACCACATCCTCTGGGACCGTGTTCACAACTGAGCACAGGCCTCCCTTGCAGCCTGGCTTGCTCAGCCCACATAATGAATTAGTACGTATATCTCTTTTTCTCATCCAACACATGTAAGGCACACTAATGGCAGGAATGGTAAAGTTAGTATTACCAGACTGAACAGCTTGTTTGAAATAGCTTTTCCCCCATTCCCTCTCCTTCTCTTGAAAAAAACGTCGTTCACCACCGATTCTCTTATTTCTGGCTGAGCTTTCTAGCCCCAAACTTCGACTTGTGTGTTTAACCTACATGCCCCAAGATACAAGGTAGCCTCTATGCAGAAACGACAGTGTCGCCTCCCCGTTGCCGAGTTCTCTGCATTTCCCTGCACCAGCTGGGAAAACCGGTGCTGGGACTAAGTTGTGTTTTTACTCTCGGGCATAAACTGAAGAGTGCCACACAAGCAAATACATGGCCACACAAGCAAATACAGAAGCACTTGCCTCGTGCTAAGAAAACTGGGCAACAGATGAAACAAGGCAAAGAGAACGATACAGGTCTTTAAACCAGCTGCTGTCACTACCATTACTTTAACATTGTACATTGCATTGTGTGTCCTTAGGCCCAATCTAGTTTCACTGGATCTAGGGCAATAATTATGTAGATTTTGTAACGATGTTTAATCGGTGATGTTATGACAATCCTTTAACAATGAGACTGCCTTTCAGGCTTTTTTCATCAGTGCAGGCACTATAAGGTTGCCCGGTCAAGTGTAAAAGATCTTTGCATTTAAAACACAACGCATTCATGGCAGCTGCATATATCAGCCAAGACTAAAATGGTCTACAGTACTCCTGGATCTGAATGGAGCTACAAGAAATTGCAGTCTACATTCAGGGCTAACTGGGACACAATGTCAATAACATGCCACAGTACCGTGGGAAAGTATCCTGCGTGGCTATTGCTGTGAAAACTAGAGGAGGAAAACGTCATACCACAAAACAGCACATACCATTTCGGCCGGTGACTGTGTATAAGACTCGCCTTCCTCTGGTATACATCGGCTGGCATGGCCATAGCAGGAGCACGAGCCTCGAACAACCATGTCATATACGGCATAGTAGTACTTCTGCTTGATTTCACGTCGCGAGTCCAGCAGGTTGTCGCCAAGAGTGTGCAGGCGAGTGAAGTTGATTCGCAGGTTGGTCATCTTGAGCAAGTTTTGCACATCTGGGCTGTGCGGGTTGCCGATAACGATGTTTGGCGGAAGCGCACGGAAGATGACCTCTCCGTTGGTCGAGGGCTCAACACCCGAGTACTGGGACTCGCATGTCACGTCGGTGATGTTTCGCCGTGACCCAATCGGCACACCAGGGAAGGCGTCGGCACAGTCGTACGCAAAGTATTGGTACACCTGCAAATCAGATTGGACACATTGACCATGTATTTAATTTGCTTTCATCACATCTTTTTAGAGCGATAGCTCTAGTCAATGCAGAAGCGAGTTTGAGTCAGTATGTAGATTTGCCACTGAAGTGACCTCCGGACTTGGTGATTTCATAGCAACAGCCTTAAATCAGATAAGGGAGCATACTTTGACTATGGCGAATGTGATGGTGTCCCTCAAATTTGGCCCCAGTCAATACCGACATTGGCCCACTCCACCCCCCAAATTTGGCTCACCTCCACCTCCGAGATTTGACCTTCTCAAATTTGGACCAAAACCAATATCCAGGCTAATTTGAATGTGCCCAATACGATGATGACCACCAAATTTGACCCAGTCCACTCCCAAAATTTGACCCACCTCAACCCCGAAATTTGACTTTCTCGGATGCAACAAGTTAAGCCAAGAGATAAGACACAGAAAAATCGTAGTAGATGCAAAAAAAGCTATCGCTCTAGCATTCAGTGTAACAGAGTTAAACCACAGCCGTTTTTTTTTAATTCCTTTACTGAAGCCTCAAGATTGGTTGGTTGGTTTAATGGGGTTTAACGTCCCAAAGCAACTCAGGCTATGAGAGACGCCGTAGTGGAGGGCTCCGGAAATTTCGACCACCTGGGGTTCTTTAACGTGCACTGACATCGCACAGTACACGGGCCTCTAGAATTTCGCCTCCATCGAAATTCTGCCGCCGCGGCCGGGATCGAACCCGCGTCTTTCGGGTCACTGAAGTCTCAAGAGTCAGACTGTTACCTAGAAAAAGAAATACACACATTCATAGCACGAAGAAAAAATCAGCATTACAGTGAGCTTTCTATATATTAAGAAAAAGGTGGCAGAAGCAACGAGGCATCTAAATTTGAGGACGAATGTCAGGAAGCTTAGTAAAATAAAATTGCATGAGTTACCTGAGTACAACAAGAATTGAAAAATAACTGAAGAAAAAAAACATCTTCCCCTTGAAGGAGGACATTGCTGAGCAGAGAAAATGAGCATTAAGCACAAATTTCTGAAAAAGATATTTTAGAACCTTTAGAAACTTGCTTTGACCGGAAAAACTGCTAAATTTTGCATTCAACATGAGGACACTAAGGGTTTTAAAACAGCACAAGCAGAACAGATGCAGGTATTATTCTCTATATAAACAACATAAATTATGCTTTATTAAAATAAAAAAAAGAGTAAACAGAACAGCTAACTATATTAATAGACAGTAAAGGTCTCCAGAGTGCAAGCAGAGGTTCAAGCCTTACTGCTGCCTGAATAGGTAGCAGTCCTGGTAGCCTTACTGCTACCACCAGGAAAAAGCTCTTCTAGGCGCAGCAGTAACAGTGCTCCATAATTGCAGTAAATTGCTACATGTCTCGGAGCAAGGATATATACTCACTTCCGCCAACTGGTGCCAGCAATAGCAGACATTCACCCAACACCACAAAAAAAAAGGGAACGGATGGAGGCTCCATACAGTGGTACACAATAGAAATTCTCCATGCAGTGGCTTGCTAAGGCAGTGATAGTGGAACGGATCACTGGGTCGACTGTAAAGAGTCTACATGCCTTTAAAATAAATAATGACATTGTTATTTATAACCATCATGACAAAGGGCCTACAAAAGATGCGTCCACTCCATGAGGAAAATTGTCTTTCCAGGCAAGCAGCTTAAAATATTTGTGACGCCATCGCACCAGGTTTGCATAGGTCAGCACACTCCCTCATGAGTGCACTCATTTTGCTTCGCTCACACACATATCTGTGAGTGTGAATGAGTGGTCATGGGTGCATATTGAGAGGGTATGAGTGGACATGAATGTGAGGGACTAGGAAGAGCATAAAAATATTCATGAGTGCCTTTGGGTGAGTCACCTTTTATGGTGCCCAGTATGAACACCTTGAGTGGAATTACCCCTCTTGGAGAGTTTTGCTGTGTGCTTATGATGTTTCCTGGCTCACAGTGTTTGACTGATCTGCTCACCTTCCAGGTGCGTCCATTGTCGTGTGACCGCTCAATAAGCATGGCGGCCGGTCGAAATGTCCTAAAGGTGATGATGAGATGAGTGAAGTGGAATTCTGCTTCCAAGTCAAGTCGAATTGACACCGCTTCCACCCCGTTCTCCGACTGCCACCATGCCTTGCGCTTTTTGCCAATCCTGAAGTGAAAAAGAAATTCCGCATTCAGCCTTCACAGTTCATGTACAACTGTTTTTTCAAGTAATCGAATGCTACTGAAAGAATAAAGACACCAAATCGATGCTCAGAAAAACACAGCACTTCCAATCAAAATTTGCAAATGCATACTGCTAGTTGGTGCAACTACCTGTTGCCTTGCTACAGTAGTATGAAGACAACATAGGCACATTAACAACATCGACATGGTAGCAATTGCAGCTGTAACCGCTGTGCATGTGAAGCAAGAGCATTTCATACAAACAGAAATTTACACAGTTTGCACTTGCGCACAAAGATTGCTGAAAGCAGCACATCACCGCTAACTTTGAGTCCTATCTTGGTGACGTGGTGTTCACAACTGATATCTTAAAGGCAGTAACTGTGCCGATTTATCATTAGACAAAGAAAGATGTTTAACACATCATTACTTCCAAAAGTTGCACAAGTTTACTCGTTTCCCATATCCCTGTATGTACGTAGCAAAAAAAAAACCTACGCAGAATTAGTCTTAAGAACACAACACGGTATGTTCCGTTCACAAGGCGAGAGTACGTGTGCTCACCTAGAGACAATATTCTCAATGCCATGGTGTTCCTTCCCTTTTCTTGTCGAGTCACATCGGAAACACTTGGTCCTCTCTTTCAAGTGGCTAACAATACAGTAGGTCTCAACGCCGCGCAAGCCACATGTGGATGTTGCCGACAATCTGTTCTCTCGACCAATAAGAAGGTTGCCTGTTGCTGGGTAGCAGCTTGACTCTTCACAGGCGTGCGGCTGGGAGCCTTGTGCCAGCACTGCAGTCAAGATATCGGACAGACAGGTCACAACCCACATAATGACGCATATTCACGGTTAGTCACAGACGCACCTGCACCCCCTTCGGCCTCGTTTACACTAACTCATTGCTTTCTGGCACTGTGCTGCATGGTACAGTTTATTTCGATCACCATCATCATCATCAGTACAGCTGCGCCCATTGCAGGCAACAGCCTCTCCCGTCCATCCCCCACTGATCCAGTCCTACACCAGCTGTGGCCACCTTATCCCTCAAAATGAACTTGTAATAACAACCTTAACTGCCCAACTAACTCCCTTCCTGCCTTGGCTATGTTTACGTTCCCTTGGAATCCACTCACATCAGCCTAAATGACTGTCAGTTATCTTTTCTCCACAATGTGTGTTCCGCCCATGCCTATTTCCTCTTGTTGATTTCAGCTAGGATATCTATAACTCATGATTGTTCTCTTACCCTACTCTGCATTGCTAGATCTCCTCCAGTCTTGTAACATTGCTGCTGTCATTCCCTTTCCATAGCTTGCTGTGTTGCCCAAAACTTATTGTTTCAAGCCCTCCTTAGTTTGTTTAGCTATTTTGACAAAGAATGCGCTTTTTCTTTTCTTTTTTTTTTAGAGTGCCCACATAAACATACTGGGGCACTGATAATGCATGCAGGAATAAGTGCTTTCTCTTCACAAAGCATCGGTTTTTCTGCATTAAACCTTTACGAGAAAGTGACGTCTACAGGTGCATTTTGTACAATACCAAGCTTTTGTCACATTACCTGCCTGCTTTTGTAAAAAATAAGCGATTCACTGATCTGGCATCAAAGGTGACATAAAGCTGAAAAGGTAGAATCTTACATGATAACAAGCAAAGCACCCTCTACAGCTAGGACCAAGAGACTGCAACTGCTTTTTTTTTTTTGCTTCTATATTTCATCACGCATTTCACCCTCTTAGCACAGAAGGCACTATGGCCTTTCCTGACATAAGAGTTCTGAGGAGTTCAATAAAATTTTTTAAATGAACTGAAAAATTCAAGAGCCCTGTTTGTAGTCCCTATAATCCAAGCCACAATTTCCAATTCGGTACAAGTTAGGAATTCAATGCAGGCTGTTATGTATGAATGGTGTCTGGCCTTTTTTGTACTATGTCACACATACCTGAGCTCCAGCTTAGCTCAGTACGAACACACAATGGAAATTTTCCGATATGGCAAGTAATCATACTGCAATCTGTCAGCATGCTATCAATTCAGTTTGAAGTGCTGTTAATTGGAAACAAATAAATAAAATAAATAAGAAAAATAATAATTTTAATTTCAATGATAATAGGCCTGCCTCAGCATAAAATTTAAGGACAAAGTGTACTTTTAAACCTAGTATCACTTTTTAGCCTCTATAGCAATACGAACATTTATAAAGTTGGTATGGCATTAAGCCTGGCCTCAATCATGGATACTAAATTGAATTCCTTTCCTTGTTTTCAATTGTGTGCAGATACGAGGATTTTCTGGAGCACGACAATGAACGATACACAAGCGACAAGAAAAGCACAGTCACATACCAGAGCACGTGCTACAATATTCATTTCTTTCAAATACTATCAAAGCATGGTGACTTCCTGTGCCTCAACAGCAAAGGTCATGCGATTATGCCAGGTCATGGCACTGTTTTATAAACATGATCACATTTGCTTTGCAAGTAGATCTTCTATTAAAACTAATTTTACAAGGATTTTGCAGTTTAACAACATATGGAGTAGTGTGTTAGTTAACATGTTCTTCATGTAACTACGGGTTAAACCTTCCACCCAGTTAGTGAAATCCCAACTTCTCAAAGGTTTTATTTTACCAGTCAGTGGATGTCTCTCCTCTTCAAGGATATCCACACCTTCAGTCACAATGTGCGTCTCTGTAGGTCGGGGTCGAACATATGGCGGTTCAGTTTGACTGTCAAAGCCTCCGTACGTACCACTGGCACGACTAGATCCGTATGACACCGAACTGCCACTTGTTATGTTCTCTCTACCATATGACCAGCGTGACTGCCCTGCACCGTAATAAATGGTTCCATTTATGCGTCGTGTGTAGGTCGTTCTCGTATAGGTTGTGTCTCCACCATGCTCTTTCCTGAGATCATCACGGCCACCATATCGCCGCTGCGTGTCCTCGGACCAGCGGGTAGGTTCTCCCTGAGAAATGCTGGTATTGCGCCAGGCTGTCACACGATGCCTTTGACCAGCTGAGCTTCCATCATATTCACCTCGGCTGGGTGGTCCAATGACAGTGGGCTCAAAGCGCGTTCGCGATCCAACGTCCACACGCCGAGTTGTGTTCCCATGCTCTCCAAAACGTGCCGTGTAGCCTCCGTGCCAGCTCAACCGTCTTTCCTCCTGCCCTCGAATCGTCGTGTCCTCAGCACTTGTCACCCTGTGTGATGCCCACCTTCTCGACTCGTCACGATCGCTCTCTCTACCATAGCCTGCTCCTTCAACTCGATGTTGGCCGCTTGCTCCCCAGTGTTCGCGGCGTGCAGCTTCTGAAGACGTTACTGTACGGTCGGTGGTCCCGGGATGTCTACCTGCTGTAATTGAGTGGTACTGCTGCCGGACGTAAGTGGGCCCACGCTTTTCTTCTTCTGGCATGTCAGTGGTCGTTGCCTCGCTCGTTGACCAACTTGATCTTTCAGTGGATGTGTGGGTCGACCACGTATGTCTGCTGGCAGAGGAACGGTCCACGGACGACCGGTGATGCGTATAGATGGGACGGTCAGGTCTTTCGGTACTGTAGCGACTAGACCATCGGTGCTGAGAGGAGGACCTGTCATATGACCCCTGCCTACCTTCATACACCGAAGTGCTACTGCCATGTTCTGGTTGCTCAGTGGTTGATGACCAGCGCGACCCACTGGCTGAATAGTCTCTGGAGCCATGACGCCTTGACTGCAGTGATGTGCTTATGTCATCTTCAGTGCCGCCATGGCTTGACCATCGGTGCCGTGCCGATGTTGACTCATAGCGCCTGAGGTATGTGGACCTGCT
Source organism: Amblyomma americanum (assembly GCF_052857255.1). Lineage (NCBI taxonomy): Eukaryota > Metazoa > Arthropoda > Arachnida > Ixodida > Ixodidae > Amblyomma > Amblyomma americanum. The sequence goes on along the minus strand of NC_135506.1, from coordinate 31,905,818 downwards.
GCCAGCATCTCTGTCGTCTGGTTTCTCAGTGCTCGTTCTGGTGGTGGACCACCGGTCAAAGTGTGTTGAGCCCTGGCGACCAGCCAACCGCTCATCATCTGTAGCTTGCCTTGTGCCTGAATCTGTTCTGCTAAGATGTCCCCTGGCACCCGACGCAGACACAGAGTATATCCGCCGGGTGTAGTTTGTAGCCTGGCGATCGGAATCCTCTTCTTCAGATTCTTCGGGTGTCTGTCGGTACCGATGTGCGGTGAAATTGTGCGAGCCCGGTTTCTCTTCCTCAAACACCCTCTGCACTTCAACCTCAGAGGTGTGCCTAGCTCCACCACCCGTGCCTGCTTCAGCATGGTGCTGCCTTGAAGGGCGTGCCCAATCTAGTACGTCCTCCACAACTCTTTGCTGCTGAACGCTGTCATCATCGTCCGATTCTGTCGCAGCAGGAGCAGAATTTTGAAGATTAACAAGACTTCAAATGCAGCTGTATTAATGTTAAGGGTCAGAGGTCAGCCATGATGAACTTGCCTTGAGTGCGCCGGTGAGACAAGTGATCGCAAGCCGCGTGTCAAGCTCCCTACACCAGAAGCCTGTTGTCGATGAAATGGGTTACAGTGCTGTGTGCAGTGGTGCAGATGAGGTCAGTAGCTGATGTGTGAATGTATCAAGAAAGTCAGGAGCAAAGTTTTCCCAGCACCACATGAAAGAATAGGGGAACTCATACAGAAATATTACCCCGAAGCCACAGCCGAGTATCTCGGCAAAAGTGAGCCAAAGCATTTGTCACCAAGAGAATAGCACGAAAGGAGCAAAAGACGACGTATATGTCATACGAGGCCTGCATACCACAGTAAAGCTTATAGTACTTCGTAGACATCTTTGAACCAGCCCCGTAATAAATGACCAACTGAAATTTCCTGAAGCACAACTGGGACTAACTGGAAACCAAGCGGAAACAGGTAGATTCCAATCGGTATTTTGTGACTGGGAGATCAGAGAGCTAAGCACAATGCCATTAAAACTGCTGCGAGCACAGCTATGACGTGATACTGCATAACATTCCAGGTCAGGCAAGTTCATGTCAGTGATAATCTTGTAGTATTATAGTGAAAATTACATAAATGTTTAGGCACTTCTGGAACTTCAGTGGCATGTGCATTTTACAGCTACAAAAGCAAAAATTGCACTAAACTGAGCTACTCGGCTTAGCTCTGAGCAACATTTGCTAGCATAGCAAAAAACACCTAAGTCGGAGCTTACTGAGGTATGCAGAATCCGTTCTCCGGCAAGGTGACTTCACTGAAGTATTAAGCCAATGCCAGAGAGATATATATTGTTACTGAACACGAAGCATGTATGGCCCATCACCTCATGTTGAGCACGCATCAAGTGGCTGAGCATTTATGTGAAGCACCCACCACACGGCTAAGCCCATAATATAGAAATGTGTTATGCGTAGAGCATGCTTTGCAATGGTTACTTGCAATGATAACACCACAATATAAGCTAACTGCAAGCACTGAGATATTCAAGCTAAACTAGCTGCAAACATTTTGCAATAGCTCAAAGTCACAACTGAAACCATTTTTGACAAAATTTAAGCATTACATGCAGAATGAGAAGGCAAGAACCTTCAGACTACCAGTTTTTGCCTATTTGCTGTCTTTTTTTACAATATTTGTGGTTTCATGGGTTTACCTTTCTTAAACTCCAGATTGCGTGACATTTTTTGCTTGTCAAGAACAAATAGAAACTTTAAAAGTGCCTTCTCCTACCTGTGTTCTCTCGAGAGTAATGTGAGTGGCGGTTTTCAGGCCTCGTTCTCTCTGAAAAAAAAAAAAGAAAGACAACAATGAGCGGTTAGTAACATCGACGGGATGTTCTTAAGTGCTACTACCGCCATAAATATACAAGAGCACAATGCACATTTTCAGACATGTTCTTGCTGCTTTTAAGCTTTTATAGAATGCGCCTGTTGAGTATCAGCAGCTTAATATGTCTTGCGAACAACATGATTGTCAATTTCTTGAAAGGCTCGTCATTATCTCCCCATGAAAGTTAGGCAAGTGTGCTTAATATGAAAAAATCTCACTTTTACAACGTGCAAAAGCAACAGCAATACAACCCCCCCTTCTCATCTTTTATTAGCCTATGAAAAAGCATCCATGTCAAAGACAACATGGGACACGTACACCTACATGCATGATCACATATCACCCATTCTTAAAAATGGCCGCTCCAATCCACTCAAAATAATATTACCATTAGCTTATCAGTATTAGTGAATATGAGTTTTCATCTACAGCACACTATTATGACAGTGGCGCCATCTACTCTGGAATAAGATCCCCATGTGACTAATGTAGAAAGCTCTGGTCGCCCCTGTTGCATCTAATTTTGAAGATACATGCTCAGGACAAGAACGATACAATCTTTCAACCTTATAGAGGCTAAAATGAACTAGCCCCGCGACTTGAAACACGTCAAGGTCATGGTTGCACGTAACTCCCAACTGTCGCTTTTGCAACATGCCCACGTGTCTACGTAAAAGCCTGCACTCAGATAAAATGAAGTGTAGAGTAAAAGATCTAAAGAAAAGAGTGCGTTGTCAGCTCCCTGGGGAGCTGACAACGCCACAGACTCTCTACGTAGTGCAGCAGCGACGAAACCCTAAACTATCGCGATTAAAGTGCGCTGGTGTGGCAGGATAAAAAAATGAAAGAAAGGCAGCGAAAGAAAGAAGTGTCTGACGATTCGCTGTCAGCACGGAACGAGACTGGGTCAAGTTACAGCCCAGAAAGGGCGCCGCAGATGTGTGCTAACTGGGGGAGACGTTTGAGAAAGACGTGACATCCATCAGCAATACTCGTGACCTCGTTCAGCTAAAAGACCACAAATACTTTTTTTAACTACATCCCAGAAAAATACGCTCAATGATGAGTGACAGAGTCTCTAACCGAGAGACATACTAACTAAAACAAGTCATCTTTTTCTTATTTCTGTTTGAATGTTCTTAATGTTCGCGTTGTTAGTTGCTCACAAGTTGCGAGTTCAATCGTCTTTTCTTTTCACTTGACAATCTGTGTCTAAGCCACTTGACTATGCCTTTTTTAATTAACCCATTAACAAAAATTAACACGCTAACAGAGGCTGCCGTTATGAATTCAGTCAGTGTCACACAGTCGAGGTCTGACTCGAAGAGGAGGAGATCTCCAAGTTCTTAGCCTTGAACTTCCTTAACAATTTAAATTCCATCTCGTGCCTTTGAAACTTTTCGTTCAACTTTTTTAGGCCAGTTTTCCAATATGAAGCAATGCAAACAAAGAGACGATGATGCAAAAAGGGAGGGAATTTCGCTAGGCTGCTTATGCCAGCTAGCCTGGTACGTGCTGCGCACAACGCATTCGTCATCCACGAGGAAGGGGGAAGCGCGACCTAGATGGTGCCCTTGCCGCTATCAATTCGCTTCCAGAAGTGCCCCACTTCCTCACAGGAAGCATCATTTGATCCAATTAGAGGCTTCATTAGAAGGCGCTGTCACGACGCTCCCTCCCCCAGCCGTGACAGCGCCTCTCAAATGGAAGAGGGTTACGCGAGAAGGCCACGATGGTGGTCTGGGAAAAGCGGAAGGTTGACGCAAGCTGAAACAAGCGGCGCTCTCTCCATTGTGAGCGATATGCATGCGTTGTTCTACCGTATTCTCGCTACAGCCCACAGCTGGGTTATCGTTTTCCTAGTACGTAAAGTCTATGACCTCGATAAGCTTGTTTGGTGGAGAGCGTGCCACTGTGTGGAAAGCATATGAACCCTGTATTGTTTTGCTTGCACGTATACGACTTTGATGAACTGGAGTTACGACATGACTCATTTCATACTAAAGAGAATAGATTGCTTTGTTGCTGAGCAATTCAGGTTGCTTTCCTTATTTTGCATTGGAATGAAAACTCAATGAAAAATGCTCTAATAGTATTCAAAAAGCCAGCGTTAAAACTTACTTCAGTTTCTGTTTTTACTGTTGAGGAGAGATGTACGCTACTGTGCATTAGAAGGAAACAGGAGTCAGGGTCAAGCTTCTTAGAAAGGTATATTTTCAAACAATGTGGCATTTGCAAGGCAGTGATATAATCCCTTTGGAATTAGCAGTTTCAATTTATTACCGAATTTCAATACAATGAAGTTGAAAGGTTTAAGACAAAAGCTACGTATGAAACAAACCTCAGTTTGTAAACGGCAACACATGCACAACCCATTGCTTTTGCACCTTCAAAAATTTTAGTAACTGATATTATAATACATTAAACGTCATTTTTGAAGACAGCATTTTTTTTTTCACCAATGTGACTTTCTAAGAGGTTCTCAGTAACTTTAACAAAGAATGCTCACGTGCATGGATTTGGCAAAACTGCACCTTTGCAGATGTCACAAATGCTCCTGTTTATACCTAATAAAGAACACACAAGCACTTGATATTTTTTTTTTTTACTAAACATTACGGTTTTGGTACCAACACTCTCGAATGATTCAGCTATAGATGCTAAGAACACTACTTTTATTTACCAACAGGTGCATTATATAGTCGGTAGCTGTCTAATGCATACTATATCTCTGATCCTGTGTAGTGTATAAAATAGCTGTGTACTACAAAAACTGCATCATGCTAAAATATGAAACGATTGGAAGATGAACAAAGAGAGCATAAAACTGTTTGCGAGGTTGCAATGTTGGTCAATGATCTCATGCATTTGCGACTTAGCCACACGAAATCATTCAAGGCCTTAGGAAATGTACGTTTCACATTCCACAGGAACTTAAATGAAAAAAGGAGCTAACTCATTTTTCTACATCTAGTATAATGAAACCTCTGCCTTGCTTCAAAGTACAAAGTAATTCACTTAGCTAACTCAGTTTTATACATCTAGTATAGCGAAACCTCTGCCTTGCTTCAAAGTACAAAGTAATTCACTTTGTTTTTAATAACCACACATTTTACATTATATCAGTGGGCAATAGTAATTCAACAGATATTTCCTTTTAAAGACACTTAAGCTATACTAATGGATCAGTATTTTCATGGCATTTACCAATGCCAATCACAGTTCGCTGTGAACAGCAGGGAAGTAAAAAAAGTAAAACTAGTATCTCTCAGACATTTTGAACCTGAAATTGTTTCATACCATCAGCGCACAGGCCTGAGCTGACAGAACAAATCCTCAACGAGCGACAAGGTCTGCCAAGATGCATGGACACCTACCTGCATATGATGCGGTGATCAGCAATGAGGCGATGGAGATAAGCTGTATGTACTGCCTTGATGACGCCGTCAACCAAGACAGCTTGTGGGATGACATTCTGCGTCACTGTTCCTGCAGAAGTAGGTGAATTAAGTCTGGTTGCAACGGGGGCTTGCCGGCTGTGCGCTTCGCCGTTTTTTCGCAGTGGCTTCACAGAGTCCTCACAGAGTGGGTCTCCATTCTACTGCAGAAGCCTGGCGGCAGCAGGGACGTGTGAAAAATGATGACCGAGTGCAGAGGCAGCTCGTCGGCAGAGCGAGTGACAAAATGAGAGACGAGGCGGCTCGGGCGCAGGCTAACGCCGTGAACGAAGCAACTCTCAAGGCTGTTCAGTTTTTACCCACAGGGGTTGGGTTACCCGCGAGCGTAATGGATACGCGCACGCCGCTGAATTGCGAAACAAACGCACAGAAAAAAAAGGCAGGCTCCTGGTAAGGAGGTTTTGAAGGGAGAGGAAGGCGCGACGGAAGCGCCGGTGAGCGCTTCAGCCGAACGTGATAACGCCGTCATAATCTGCCGAAGGAGTCATTGCCACTACGACGTCGCCATCGCACCAGTCTACAGTGGCGATGTCTTGAAATTATATAAGATCTCTCAAGAGTCTCGGGGATACATTCCGCACGCGGCAATCGCGTAACTGCGATGAGTAAGGGACCGCTCTGCTTCCACAGCGTAAGATAACGCGATTCCGGCGATATCTGAAGTCGGGGCCTTCGGTGTACTACACTGAGGGCGCAAAGCGGCGAGGATGCCGCGTCGGCTTTTTTATCTCGTATACGTCTACAAGAACGAAGCCGTACTCCGCCTGATTCTAGCAAAGTTGAAGACCGGGTCATGACGTCTCCCTGCATGCAGTAGTGGCAAGCCGAATGGAGTGAAAAACTTCCATCGTTGCCACGGGGTTGTGAAACGTATACGTACTGTACACTGCCGCGATGTGGTTTCAGATGTACTAGATGTGGTTTCAGATGTACTATGGAATCAAACTCCGACGTCCATTCCAGCTTGCGCGAAATTGGCCAGATCGGATATGATAATCACTCGCAAAGTTGTTGGGCGTCGGGCGATGCAAGTTTTCGACGTTCCCACGACAATTAGGCGTGATAGATATAGTCAACGATTGCTGCTGACAGCTTGACGCTATGCCCGCGGAAAGCTCAAATCATCTTCAATTTCTCCCCTATGTGGTATATAAACGCGTAGGATATCGAACCCGCGACCTCGACACGGAGCCTAACAGTCCGGCAACCTTTGGCTCATTCTCGAGACATGAAAGCGGGGTGACGCTGGCGGAGCATAACTTGATTTTAGCGCCACACGGTAAATTCGCCACGCCCGAATTTTGCACACGTGCTGATCGAGTTTGCTAATTTGCGTGGCAGCTGAAGTTTCGCACTATAAATCACAGCTCACCGAGTGCAGGAAAAAGGCGCGACAGTTGCCTTTTCGCTCGTTTCTCGGGAGGGGCCCTTGCGTCCGCGGCCTCATGCAGTCGGTTAGGCGAGCCGGTCGCCGCCGTTATCAGCTGGTCGCTCCGCGCGATACGTCTCCCATTCACAGCCTGCACCACCAGCCACGACGTCGCCGACCGGACGTGCCGAAATCGGAACGGACTGCGAGCACGGCGCGGACGCGCCCATTCCGTGGGGGCGAACTCTCCATATATAGGAGACGAAAGTTGGCCAGTTGGAGACGAGTGGGAGTACCGGGGATGGCTCGGTTCTAGCTGCGCTCCCCTCTTTTCTGTTTCTTCGCACCGGTTCTCCCCTATGTGGGTCTGTTTTGTGCTCTTTCTTCTTTCTCGCTTCCTTCGCGGCCTCCCTGTTCCTGCACCCGCGCGGATCGTGGTTTGCTCATCGCGCTTGAGCAACACGGTCAAAGTGCGCGTATAACCATAACCGTCCATGGACTGAGAGCAATTCGCTGCGGTTGTAATTCGCTCTAAGCTCGTTAAGGAAAGGCCGTGCACTAAGAAGATCGTAGTTCGGTCTCACCGAAATTAATGCCCGCCTCCCCCTGCATGAAGCGACTGGACGCAGTTGCGTTATGCACCTGTGATTCGGATGACGTTTGATCGCGCGCCGAAGGCGAAGCTTGCGTTCGGCGATGCACACTGAGCAAAATCAGGCCAGAAGACGTTCCTTTCATTCCTTTCCTTTCTTCGGCAAATAAGCGGCACTCGCAATATTTGTATATTCGATATCGATGCATACAGCGACGTTCTCACTACGCCGATCCGCGCGCGCGGCTGATAAGTTTTCAGAGGAGCAACGGATGAAGTTGAGCATGCTCCCGCTGTTTCTCCCGCGTTAAAACAGCATGTATCCGGCGCAATCACGCATATCTGCAGTCGCGCGGCGCTGCAGTTCGCCAGCGCGGTGTGTTGACAGGTTCAAAGAGCCCACTGCTGCCGCCGTACGCTTTTTGAGGATTCTGGTTGGGGGAAGGAAAGAGAGGGAGAGAGAAAAACGTTTGCACTCACCGCAGAAAGCAGCATTTGGGAGGAACAAAAGGTGGTCCGCGCGCGGCACGCCAGGCGAAAGAACTCTTTTTTTCCTGTTCGCCGAGCGGCTCACTTTCTCGTCCCGGGCGACCGATCGCGCGATGTGGTAGCAGGTCCGAAGAGTTCGGCCGGCGTGTACGGTTGTGAAGTTGTGACTTGTTGCGTCTATGACGGGAGGAGCACGTCAGCAGCAGCGGCGACCGCGGCGAGGGGTTTGAGACAACAAAACCCAAAACAAAAAAGCAGCAGCCGTAGGATGAAGAGAGAGAGGAGAGAGCAGGGGGTGGCGCGAGTTTCGAGGAGTTTGTCGTCGCGGTGTTGGAGGGGAGGGGGGTTACGGCGGCTGCTGTCGGGGCGAGTGCCGTTAGGCGCCGTGTGGTCTGAGATGGGCCGGCGCCGTTCCTCTCCCCCTCCTTTTGTACGCGCCGCTGTCGAGCCTTGTGTGCGGTTGCCCTTTCGCGGCCCCCAACCCCCACGTTCAGCCGCCCACGCCCGAACCGCGATCTGCAGCTTCGCGAGAAAACCCCTCTCCCATGCGCTCCCTCCGTCTCTCCACGAGTTCCTCTCACCCGGAGATTTCCCTTTTCGCCTGCTGCATCAGCCCTGCCCGCTTTCTGCGAGCTGTGACCGTGGGCTTCTGTCAGCTAAGTTCATTGTTATGCTTTCAGGAGCAATGCGAACACAGCCGCTTTTCAATGTTGTTCGAACGCTTCACTTCCCCATTATGCTTTGTTATACATGCATTGTTGAGTTTGCGTACTGACGTCACAAAACACGGCGCGTTCGCGCTGGGAGGGGCCTTTGTGCTTACATTTAAACAGGAAGCTTGCTCGTGTTAGACCGTAAAGTCAGGTTAGGACAGCACATTGCGAAGTTAATGCTAACGTTTGTTGAGTGGAAACCACTGTTTGGAAAGCAGTTGGAAGATGCTGGAAAAACTACTCGCGATTTGCGTGTCCAGAGCCATGCAGTTTTGACAGAACAAGCACATGAAATTGAAACGTAAACCATGCATTTCTACATGCAGACAGGAGTGGCAAGAGTCAAGTCTACCACACCAAAAAGACAATCCTTGCGCTGAATCCATGCCTACAGAGATAGAGCTGTCAGCTTTATTTGTGAAAACATAATACCGTAAAACAAAATATATTTGTTGAGTATATATATTTATATATATGTAGGTATCCACCAACACACATCACATATGACTTGCCAAACAACTTCTTGAGGTCAGACAAATATATTTCTGAGGAATATGTATATTTCAGAAAAAAGAAGTCCATGACAAGAAAGAAACAAACATGTTTCAAACTGTACAATGTATTTTTTCTGTACACATAGGCACTGCATCACACCTAGTAAGCTGTCAACATACAAGTATGCACGCGTCAGCGAGGGTTAGTTTACATACTAGATAGCAATAAAGCCATAAATTGTGTATATAGTTGTCAAACTCGGTTACAAAGTATAAGGATGGTTTAAAGTGCAAAACAGCCTAACAGATAGTCACAGCAGCTAAAAATTGCACACACTGATAATTGATTATACTAGTAAAAAATTGCTTTTGACATTTGCTCCAAAGAAGAGCTGACAAAGGCAGTAGCTGCCTTAACAAGTAAATTACACTACTTTCTAAACATTAGTCAACTAGAATTCAATGTAAACTCTGTACAAACAAAATGACAGCCATATATATATGCAGTCAATGAGTATAGATACTGTCCATCTAAGACCTAAGGACTAAAATGGGGAAGACTAAGACTAAAAAAGGATTAAAATAAACAAATACACATAAACGCTGGCTCTGCAATTTAGCCAAGACAAAAAGTCATCTTCAAAAGCTGCACAAGAACATTTCTTTGCCGACATCTCATTTATTCGCAAGGCTATTGCTTCATTCCAGCACTTTCAACAGCAACAATAACAACAGAATATAAGTTTTAAAACAGTTTTGCAACACTTGGCTGTTCTTAAAACATTCAATTTCTGTGCATGCACATTTATGAGAAAATACAGGGTTGTATCTCTATAAAAGGACAGTACTAGTATTTTGCTATTTGACTAGACAACTGCTAAGTGTCCCAATTTCTGCCGACGTGTTTGTGCAATAAGCGATCTTGATTACTGTACTGAGCAAATTTCATTTTATACGAGGAATTTCAAAGCAAAGGCATTCTGGGCAATGCAGACCTGCGCAGTGCTGGTGTGCTCCTTGTAGCATTGTTTTTTTTTCTTTCTTCAAACGCACCATATTTACCCATTTATAATGCTCGCCTTTTGGCATAATAGGTGAATCTCAAAACTGCATGAGAGTTATAGTCGGATAAAAAAATTGAAACCACAAAATCAAATCAGTGTCACTGCTGCAACAATTAAGTCTTTTTTCATTGACGGTGCACATTTTGTTTAAGATGTTAGACCCAACTGCTTTGCTGTACTTATGCATCGCTTCGCAAAAATGGCTACAGTGCTAATGAAGGCTTGCCGCTACGATGGCATGGAGGATGATATGTGTGTAAGCAAAGAAAAACAAGTCACAGGCCGGTGAGGACTAATCAAAATGAGAAATGAACAGCGCTCCATGCTTCTGCACAAATTTTGAGTTTTCCATTCTTTCCAAACACGACAATCAAGTGCACGTTAAAATTGGGCAACTATGCTATTGGTCAGACACATATGTGCAAGACGCATCACTTTTTTATAGTGAATTACAGCTTTCTTTAGCAACCTTGCAGATTTTTCAGCTCTTCCATGTCTGCTAGACTCCGTTTCAGACAAATTTGGTGGGACCATACACACCTGGCCAGCTTAAATATAGTTCGGCTCGAGAGAAAACTGAACTATCACGTTCTGTAAGAGGAGCGCGCAGACACCATCAGTAAATTCATTTGTAAATCTGTAATAAGGCAAGCGTAAATGTGAGGCATTTTACAAGGTTATGTTTCAGCCCTTTGGAAGAAAAATGCCATGCAGTCAGTGGCTCACAGTTCTACTTTTTCAGTGATAACCACAGTTTTGTCAAGAGAACATATTTACAATGTTATCTAGGATTACTGGTGACCTTCACTCTCCTAAAAAACTTCCACTGCCCCAAAAGAACAAAATATGTCTAATTACCGTATTTTCCAGTCTATAACTTGCATCACTTGCAAGCAACAGTTATTTTTTAAATCACAAGTCGCATCGGTGTATAAGATGAACCTGTTTGTTCAGTAAGCGCTATATAAATGCACTGAAGGTTTTCCCATCAGTGTGTGTAACGAATTAGAGGTTGGCGGCAGCTCCATGCACAAAAAACATGCTTTCTTTGCAGCCTGCCTTTTTTGGTTTCATGAACTGGAGCACTGTTGCAGATTTGCGCCAGTCATGGATAACTTTTTCGCTCACTCAGAAGTGTCTCCCTACTGCTTGGTTCCCATTCTCCAGTGCATATTGAGCGGCACGAAACTTCAACTTTGCATCATAGCTCCTTCGCCTTGCAGGCAGGGTCACACTGAGCAGGAGTAATGGTTGACACGCGCGAAGCCAAATCGATCTGATGCTGAAATCTGAACTTTCGAGCATATGGCTGGACTCTTTACAACAACGGCATGCACTTCACACTGCCACCGAAATCAACCTGGCTGTTGGGAGTGTGTGATTCTACGCATAAAATTACCTCTTGAAAACTCATTTTTTCTCTCTTTTACAATTTGATTTTCTTTTCAAATGCCTTCGCTGGGCACGGGAAAAGATGGTGCAAGTGGGAACGTCATTTTTTTGCCATATATAAGTAGCATCATTGTACAAGATGCACCGATGAAAATGCAGTAGAAAAAACTACCAAGTTATACACCGGAAAATACAGTACATGCCACATGCAACGCTACCCACAATTCACTGCTCTTGCAAGCCTGGTAGAATGCCTGTACTTAGAAATCCATTCAATTACATTCTTGTGGTAACCTTTGAGTTCACGTTACCTAATGTGCACAAGCTTAGTTGTTCACATTAACCAAATTTTTTGCATTGCATTTGTGCAAACTAAATTAAGGTAATCAGAATCAGTCAGCTCCACGAAGCTTGCCTTGAAAGGAGTCCCCTATAATGTCTTCGTAGATGAGCTGCCAATTTTCTGTATGCTAGACTAAATCCCTACATTAAAAACTGTGACCTTTAACTTAATATCATCATGGTTTGCTCTTGCGGCCTTGTCAGTCACTCATTGTGGATTAAAGCATACCGCTGCCACACTGGTAAAATGAGCAGTGCCACCGTCAAGTTCTGTGAAGGCAAGACTTTCAATATTTCACGCCTTGAATTGCAGCATGCGACAAGACATTGCGAGCATGAAAAGAGTGTGTCACGAAATGTTTAGAGGCAGTCATCCAGGGAGCGCAGTTTCACGGGCACACTTTAAGGTGCTTGCACTGTGTTGGCCACTACGGCAATGAACACCACATGGCAATGTAATGAACCACATGATCACGGTACTCCTGATCACACACATTAGGTGAGATTGGCACAACAGAGTTCTACTGTAGGTTGTTAAGTGTCAACTGTTACCAGCCAAGGTAAATGTTCTCTCTCCTTTATTGTGCCAAACAGACAACAGCAAAAGCAGGTTCGAACAAAGCTCGAAACTTTGTTAGGGGAATATCCCGCACCACACCGGCACGGTTTGACATGGGAACTACTTTCAGAGTGTGTTTTCACAGCTGGGTGGACACTGCAGAGAGCCAGAAACAAAAGATTTGGTCACCCTGCATCCACGAGCTCTGTGCTGGTTTGATTGCTAGCCACACTCTCATGGTCCGTAAAGAAAAATCACAGCAAGGGAGGACTACATCAGTCTCACAGTATGGTCCTAATTTGACAGAGTTGTGCTATGGAATTGAGGCACAACACGATTCCAGATATTTCAAGCATCCATCCAAAAGGGATAGATAGTGCATCGCTACTTAGGGACAGTGGACGGCAAAGGACTCGGCACGTTATTTAAGGGGTTTTTTTCCACACTTTTGATGCCTATGGCCCTTGTTAACACTAAAGGCCAATAGACCACATCCTTGTGACATGCTCCATTTCAGAATGCTTTCCTAATGTTCACCTTGTGAATCTGCCAAGTGCAATAATATTTTCACATTAATGAAAAAAAGAAACTACTTGCAGAACTTGCAAGGCATTTCTGTAAAACTCATTTTTCATTGAGGCTAAAGTGGAACTTTGATCAGAGCTTTAGCTTAGGCATTTAAATGTTATACACTCTACTTAACAGCTTCGTCCAGTTGTGCGTTATGAATGGGGTATGATCAGGATGAAAATTGTTGGCGCTGGAATCCACCATTATTTTGGTGTTAGCACTCCTTTGGACCTCGCGCAATGTGCACCCGCGCAATATTACAAAAAAAAAAAGTAAAAAGGAAACATACGGAATGCAACTCTACGTGAACTCTCACTTGCTTCAACATGTCAAGTCTCTCAAGCATGCACCAACACCCAAGCTCTCAACAACTTGCCTTGCACGCGCCCGAGTTCATTCTTCTTTCAAAAAACACACCCAGTTTGCAAGCGAACATATAAATATATCATTTTTATAATTTTTTTATGCCATTTAAATACTGAAATAAGATTTCTGTATAGAAAATAGTAGTTTTATACGCCTTCCTACATACATATATACAAACTCTAAAGCACCGGTCATTGAAATAGGGCTTTTACATGGAAACAAGCTAATCTCGGACTGTGTTCTTGCTGCAATGCCATTTTCAGTGCTTTGAGACTAAGTTACCTTTACCTCTCCACCCTAGGTCCAGCGACAGTTTTACAGCTGTTTTGTCGCTTAATACTCTTTTTTTTAAGAACTACGCAGTTTGTTCCAGCTCAATTTAAATTCATGAGCATAATTCCTTTATCCGGAGCAAATAGAGATCAGGGCACGTTTAAAACAAAAGACTAGGTAAAGAGATGAGGGAGTTCCTAAACAGACAGTGAATTAATAAAAAAAAAGAATGCTATACTGACAAATCTAGAGTTTTGCACTTCACAGAGCAAGTGCTAACCCCAAATTGCAATTGCTTCAAACATGAAGAAAATTCTTCAAGCCGAGCTGCACATTAAAAAGTTAAACAAGGCTTGGCAGTTCAACTCAACGTGAGCCGTGCAGATTCCAGTTTTGTAAACAATGACTTTTAAATGGAATTTACTAACATGATCTAAGTGAGTGCTGAACTGGACATCCTTGTCTAACCGAAATGTTAGCCCATCTCTCTCTCTGCAACTGGCTAAAGACATTCGGGACTAGCAGAAACTGGATGCCATCATTGTTAAATCGCTTGAAAAACAGTTACCCAATCAGTCTGCGGACAATGGACTGAATTCGCTGAGATAAAGCTCCCTTCTTTTTCTCAAATCCGAGGATCACTTTCAATCCTTCAATCCTGGACAACCAAGGCATCGCATTCCGGACACAGGGGCACCTGTGTAGGTATGTCTCTTCTCATACTTTTATTCTTTAAAGGGTACTGAAGACTGAAGACAACTCCATCTAATACCCCTGTCACATGGGCACTAGTAAGGCCTTAGAAATTAACGTCCTTTGCCCCAAAGGCGCGTGACGCGCATCTACACGGCAAAGCGTCGAGACCTTTGCGATAAAGTTCCGTAGCAATAAAGGCGGCCGTCAGCGGCCTTAAAGTTGCTTAAAGGAGCAACCCAGACGGCAGCGCCAGCTAGCGAGCTCAAAGAATAAAAAATTGACGCAATTTTTAGTTTTGAAACCGAAAGAAATATCTAATTTATCTTATTCAATGGTTAATTTTGCGTTACAGTGCACTTAACCGTAGAGGAGGCTATGACTAAAGACATCCACACTGCTAAGAAAGGACTTGAACGCTTTTCAGCAGCCGCATCGACACACACGTGCTTGCGCATCTCGCTTTGCTGTTTTTTCTTCGTTTGCTCTTTGTTGAGTGCGTGTTTTGAGTTTGCTTGTGTGCACAAAGACACAAGCAACAAAGCACGCTTCTCGAACACAACGAGGAGCCGAACGGAAAAGTGCGCCTACCGTGGTCGGACCGAGAACGATGAAAAAAAAAAGTAAGCTTTGTTTCAAAATATACGTTTCTCACCGTCAGAACGCTCGTTTATTATCGTGATAGCTACTTTTTCCAACATAAACGAATGCACTCTTAGCTCAAGTGCTACCGTCTGCTTTAATTTCATAATGTTACTAGCGCCGCTTCACACACAGCGGTGACTTTTGGCATTCACGGAGGCCGCATTCTAGCTCCTTTGGATTTGCCGTGTAGCAGCGTCGCTGCTCCTTTTCGGTTTACCTCCTTTAGTGCAATAAGATAACTTTACGGCAAAGGCCGAGAAGAAGTCCCGTGTGACAGGGGTATGACTTTTCTTCCAAGAAAAATCAATTCTATGACTTTCCGGGCATGTTAAGCTATTCCGACACCAAAAGACAAGTACTAATGAGAAAACTGCATTTAAAATCCTTTCTGCCAATCGATTCGAAACTTTGTCTTCAGAAAAAAAAAGACTCCGTGATCACTGTTTCGAAGTAAATGGCGGTGCAGCCTACCCTCAGAGATCTGTGAAAAAAAAAAAAGCGTGCCCCCATATGCATTTTACCCGAGAATTGGGCGTTGATGGCACCACCTGTACATTATTTTTGGACCTTTATTTAGTTTATAAAAGCTCCATTTTCCATGAATGCAGCGCCTTTGTCATTAGAATGCAGTAATCTACCAATACAAGACAACTTCAATTCGTCCCGTTTCCCATCAGGTGTACTATATACAATTCCAAAATGCATGTCCATGTGGCTGCCCATGTGGCTGCTTTGGTTCAAAGCATGGCATTGGCCTCAAGTATGGAACAACTGCTAAAGAATATTGCTACTTGGAAGGAGGGGAGATGGGGTGGGAGGGACAGCAGAGAATGGCACGACAGCAAGAACAAAGCCCGTCTTTTTCAGCCCGGCAAAGAACACAGCACACTCTCTCTTACAGGCATACGGCCCACTTTTGGCGACAAGAGCTGACGAGACAGAGCCAAAACACCGGGGTACATAATGAGTTTGAGTAGACTGCCTTGAAAGAGGAGGACAGGAGGGAAAACACGTGCGCCACAGAAGCGGCGCCCGTCGTCGTCAGCTGCCAGCACGGTCGACGTAGCGGTGGTGGCTTTGGCTCTGGACAACGTTGGCACTCGGGAGACCACGCCCGTTCACAGGGAGAAAAATTGGAGGAAGGCCTGAGGTGTGACAGGGATGCACATAGGCAGGACGCCAGTCGGCGATGTCACTGCGTTGCTATCGCCGTCCTCCACAGTGTCCTCTCGCGAAGAGTTGAGGCAGGGGTGGCCAAAGGACTGTGCCAGAGATGGTGAGAATAACAAGGCTCAGCTCGGGTGGGATCAGGTTTGGTGACTAGACACTCACAGTAAGCTTTTCAAACATTTCATTTCATGTGTTTCTATGTTACAGTAGGCAGAATGCGGGGTTTGACATCCGGAAGCAGCTCGTAGACTATAGAGACGCTCTAGTGGATTTCCCTATTAAAGTCAATAAAACGTCCCCGCTTCCGCCATTTTTTTAAAAACTCACCTCCAATAAAAGGAGGAGTCGGCCAACGCCTGGAGTGCCTTTCACACAGCCGTGCGGCGGCCTCCAGCTCTGCTATCCGCGGAGTGATGCGTATTGATCGACGAAAGCAAAGAGTCCACTTGTACTTTTATTTCCATGGGCCTAATTTGCGCCTGCGTTGTCTGTGACTGTAACTATTTATTCACAGAAACCTAAAAAACAAAATAAAAGTGAAAGCAAAGCTGCTGCGCAACAGGCTGAAAGAAACTCCATGCATTGGCTGACTCCTCATTTCAGAGGCGAGTTAAAAAAAAAGGCGAGAGCCGGGACATTTAATTCGATTTAATAGAAAAATCGGCCGCACAGGACAATAATTTGAAGTTTCTAAGCATACTCGGAGAGTGAGATTGAGTTCCTGCGGTAAAGAGACAATTTAAGATTCCTCTTTAGTGCACCTTTAACATGCGTTGCCAGTGCCACCATCAAGCCTCAAACTTTCTGACGACTATAGACGAAGCAGAATGCAGGAAGCGAGCGCACCAGCCAAAAGTAAACATATTAAGCCGAGCACAGTCCTGGCCTATAATCTCTTTTTTTTTTCCCCCCCCCCGACTTACACTCCTGCCGCACGGCCATTTTGGAGGCCCTCAAACAGATAGTCTATTGAGTCAAAAGACCAATCGAGCCCTGCTACATGAGCGGCTCCGATGGCCATGGAGTCAATAGTCCATCGAGTCAATAGTCCGAGTCAAAAGAGCACTGCGGGACTCGATTGAGATCTCAAGGGCCTCTGAGCAGGATGGCTGCATGCACTCTCGGACGTGAAGCGCATACAGCATTGCGCTGGGGAATAAAATCACAGCGGTATCATTTCTGAAAAATACGGAATTTTAAAACATCCAACTTATTTTGCAAAGAAAATGAGAGAGAGGTTGAGCTAAATAACTGCGGCAAGCATAATACCACTGTTGACAGCGACACAAAAATGAACAACAGCTTCCTCAAAAGCGCACAAATACCATTCAGCTGGTCCAAACCAAAGAATTTAATTTCAAGAGTGATTAATATTACTTTAGCAAACAGACATTTTGCTCTCAACCTTTTCAGGTTAAAGTTCTAAGCTGTTGCTTGCATGCCTGCAAAGTTATTGGCGGTGATGATGGCAGCACTACAGCTTGGTGCAAGATGGTGGGATCTCTCAGCAGTGACCGAGTTTGCTTCTAGCAGCGGCAAAACTCCTTCGAGTTCGATAGCAATTGAGAGTCCCGAAAGCTCTCGACTGAATAGCCTTTGAAAGTGCCTGTGTGACAGGGGTACGATTCCAATGTAAGAACTGAGAGAGAAAAGGGAGAGGTTCTTTTTTAAACTCCAATATCTCTGGTGTTAAATAGCTTGATCAAAAGTTTTTGTGAGAGGATGACGGGTGATTCAATATCCATCAGTTTTTTGGCTTTTCTAACCCTCGACGAAAATTTTTTCAGGAGCACTTAATTCTGAAAAGGTCACACAGTCACCCAATCTTTCTGTGAAGTGTCAATACTATAGGTACCCTATACTGCCACCATGTGCAAGTCGACTCCAGATATAAAATGACCTTGAACTATGGTGCTTGACCCCATTTGTCCAGATCCCAGCCACGGCAGTCGAATTTCGGTGGAGGCGAAATTCTAGAGGCCCCTGTATTGTGCGATGTCAGTGCACATTAAAGAACCTCAGGTGGTCGAAATTTCCGGAGCACTTCACTATGGTGTCCCTCATACACTGAGTCGCTTTGGAACGTTAAACCCCATAACCCAAACCCATTTGTCCCAATTCTGACCACAATGACCCTATTTCTATGGTGGTAGAATGACTCCAACACAACAATCTTCAAACAATCTTTTCTTAAAATTTCCCAAAATCTAATTATGCCTTGACCGCTATGAAAGAAGAGAAGCAGTGTGCACACACCTTCCAGAAGAGGCACCGGCAGTGGCGGCAGAGCAGCAGGCTGTCTGCGTACTCCTCGCGGAGGCCGTGCTTCTTGCGGAGGCGGTGGAAAAGGCGCTGCCACCCGGGGTCACCATCAATCTTCTCGGGTGGCTGCCGGCGCCACTGCTCGACCAGCTGAGGCCCGAAGTGAAAGAGGCAGAGGCGCCGCCACACGTGCTCCTCCTGGAGCAAGGCCGCCAGCACGGGGTGCGCCTCTCCACTACGGGCCAAGTCCCTGCACCATTACAAGGAAGGGGAGTATGGTGTCACAAGCAAACTGGCAGCTTGAAGAATAATATACTGAAGGCAATGATTAGGCTTGCGAATACTTTTTCTTTTGCGAATACCACCTTATGACTGAGGCATGGCCATACGCACTGGTCACTGCATTCCATTTTATGTCTTCGTGCTCCAGCTTCGAGTTCTTGATCGATTTGGCCTCACGCTGCCGTGTGCGTGCGTGCACACACACACACACACATACCCGAATGCAATGCATGTGTGTCTTGGAGCACTACATTAAGTGATTCATCTGTTCCTGCAACAGATTCAGTTCTCTTCCCAGTCCTATTAATCCAATATTCCTGCAACACCACACAAGCTCATTGCATGTACTCAGGTCAGGCAGGATTCAATAGTAGCTATTCATAAAGCATCAACCATGGCCTTGAGGCAAAGTGCCTCCTTAACTACCGGAGGTTATCAATTCAACACATGCTATGGCTTATCACCCAGACACTTCCCTTTTCTTTCTCTTCCTTTAGCAATTACGAAGCGCTTGGATTTTTCTAGGTGGGGTGCCTAGTAAAGAAGCCTGCATCTTCGTATCTCATCACCCTGCGGGTACACACGGTCATAAAGCGGCTACATATGAGAAAGTCACAGGTAAAAATTATGTTTCAAAGGGCAGTTCCTTTTAAATGAATTTTAAGAACACAATTTTTTTTTTTTGGCTCAGCAAAAAAGTTGATGTCTAATGTGCCCTATTCCACAAAGCTTGGGGGATTCCCCTAAAACATTGGACCAACATCGTTCCCACTTCGAGTTGTTCAGCAATTCGCACTCGCACTTCCACATGCAAGTTTACCCAATTAGTTCAGCTGGTAGAGTGACCGCTCCAATGACGTGGTGGTCCTGCATTCGAACCCCAGATCAGGACGGAGTTTTCTTAACTATGAAGTTTCTGTGGAAGCTGTACAGCTTTCCTTTGTAGCTGTATGCCTGCACTCAGGTGGACGTCAGTGAGTAATTTGCTCCCATATAACATATGGGAGCAAATCCTTGTGGTCCTTTCACTGCATTTTCTTTCCAAACGGCCCGCTTCTTTCCACGTTTCCAGCAACTCTTTCTCGCCACTGTGAACTACATGCTTCGCCCGAATGACCAGGATCATCAAGAAGTTGGCTCCTTCTTGCACCTTATAAGCATGCTGGGTGAGTGCAATGTGGGTGCCTCAACGAACAGAGAAAAAAATTCGCACTATATTCATAGTTTGGTTTCAAACGTAACGTGAGGTGCTTTCTGAGCCAAATTATTCAAGAAAAAAGTCACGCCGTATTTGTGCAAATACGGTGATGCTGCTTTTGACAGGTGCTAGTATCGCGATTCATCCCAAAGAACCATGTGTGAAGGCATGTTGTTGCGAGATCATTTGTAAACAGATCCCACATTTCAAAGGCATTCGATGATGAAATTGATCACATTCCCATCATTCTGTCATTTCTACTGATGTCCACAAACACAACAGCAAGAAAACTAATGTGACTGCTAGCACACAATTCCAAAAAAAAAAAAAAAAAGCTAAAATCCGTGATTTTCCGCATTATCACAGGAACCTAGAGGCCTTAGTCATTACATCATGGCTAATACTCTTGTACCTGATAGCGCGAAATCGCAGAGGACTGACAGCAGCAAAGAGATTAAGCACAAATTAACCATGACACCACGACAATGGCAGACCCCATTGGATGAAAGGTCTTTGAGAGGCATTTGCCACTGCGTTTTCGAGTTGTATTCAACTACAGGTTCTGGTCAATCTCGTTCGGTCGATTTAGGGCACCTGCGGCCGTGCACACGTACCTGTAGTCGGCCAGGCGCAGCAGCACCTCCCTGAGCAACTCGGGAGGCAGGTGGGGGAATTGGGGTGTGGCATCATCTGGCACGGGGTTGGAGAGGTCGATGTGCCTCTGCACTTCCCAGATGCGCTGCAGTGTCTGCAGGTGCTGCTCCCACAGCTGGCTCGAGCCCAACGGGCGACCCCAGCAGTGGTACTTGCGCAGGGTACGCTCCAGGTCCTCCAGCAGGAGCTGCCAGCAGGCATGCAAAAGATTAAGCCAGTAGTCTTGTCACCTGAAGTATAGCATTCACAGAACTGTACCAGTAGCTCAGCACCACGTGACACTACCCAACACCGATTTAGTAGCCCCGTACGATGCTATCAAAGCTAAACGTGCTCGCAAACAGCGAACCTATTGTTCAGGACTCCGAGGATGACGACCTCAGCTGTGCATTCATGACACTTTCTCACATGCCCGACTCTGTTTTAATAGGGCAAGTGCACTGCACAAGCCTAAATTTTCCCACTTCCAGTCAAGCCACACGATTGGAAATGGACACTCAGGTTAAGTCCCCGCCCAGAAAGAATTAGGGAATGGTCCTCACACGGCTTCCAACACCAATGTATTGAATTTCCCTTTATCCACCAGCTTTCCGTGCACTGAGCACACCTAACTAGGTGATGTGCACTCTACAGGCCTTAAATGAATTGGACGCAGTGACCTGCAGCTTTTATGGCCCCTCGCGCTTGGCAAATAAATCTCTTTCTGATAAACCCAGCTCAGCAATCACATTCAGTTTATGACAGCCATGGCCGATAAGCTACGACAGTCACATTTTGGGCACACCATACTTTTATGGGTGGATAAATCCACCTTTGTTGGCCATTACACTTCGAGTATGCAAAGTACCAAGTTTCAGTTCTGCAAATGCACTCGGAACTCCATCATTGAGGACCCTCTCAGGTACAAACGAAAGCCCTCGGAATGGACAGATTTTAAGTTTCACTATAAAGGTTGCTCTGCCAACAACTGCAAGCCCAAATGCCTATATTCTGGCTTGCCAGTAGTACCGAAGTACAACTGCAAACAGCTTTGCTTTGTTTCCTCGGCCAGGGTGTCCGAAATGTAAACACGAGGACATTGAGGCCGACATTCATCACTTACTGAGGGACTGCCCAGCTCTCACGCCTACAAGGATCCGGCACCTGAAGGTAGCGGGTCTTTCACCAAGCAACCCTGTTTCATACACTGCCTGGACGCAGGGACCGGTACTATCGTTCTCTACTGGACGTCATCAAATCAGCTAGTCTTTTTCCATTCATTTAATCGCTACTACATCTTTCATCACACCTTCACCCATCATTGATGCCCTGGGCAAATAAATTTCGCTTAAAAAAAAAAGCTTTGCTATGCCAGCAGTAGTGAGGCACAACAGCAAACAGCTTGGCTGTGCCAACAGTGGCACGCTTACTCAAAACACTTCGAGCTGCACAAACAGCTGTGCTTTTGCACCTGGAGGATGTGAGTGTTCTGACGGCTGTCGGCCACTTGGGATGCCACCTCCTCAAGCATGGTGAACAGCACTCGACTGGCACAGCCGCTTAGCGTGGTCAGGTTCTCCGTGATCAGAAGGTGTAGCAGCTGCAAGGAATGCCGTGCGTCTTCATTAACTGCACTCGCTCTCCTTCAGAACTTTGTACACAAAAAAAGAAACTAGGCACTGCAGTTCCAAGCTAATATAAAGGTAAAAAAATTCAAGGAAAATGAATACAAGAACAGCATCAAATTTGGTCACACCTCACCCATGGCTTCACAGATTAAACTAACACGAAAAAAGAATCGAATGAAGGAAGTACTCTACTTTTTTTCCTAAGCAATTAGTTACTGCAATAAACTATGGGACAAAGTTGTATCCATGCCAGTTAATAAACTGCGCTGGAACCTTTTGTGAAATGATTTCTGTTGTCAATTTAATAATAATAATAATAATGATAATTCGTTTGGGGGGAAAGGAAATGGCGCAGTATCGGTCTCATATATCCTTGGACACCTGAACCGCGCTGTAAGGGAAGGGATAAAGGAGGGAGTGAAAGAAGAAAGGAAGAAAGAGGTGCCGTAGTGGAGGGCTCTGTAATAATTTCAACCACCTGGGGATCTTTTCACAGCACACGGACGCCTTTTTTCAAATGACACTGTATTGCCTTTGGCCTGGAGATAGCTTTTTAACACTTTATACAGCACAATTATTATGCATACAATTATACTGCACAATACAGCTGCTGCACATGAATGCTGCGCAAAGATACAAGCGGCTTATGGAAAAAAAAATGCAAAAAATATGAGTGCTTGAGATGACAAGAACGAACACTGATATGCATCAACTCGCCTTGCAAATGTAGTTGAACCTCCGCACATCCTTGATGCCATTACGGAAGTCTAGCCTGCGAAATGCTTCACTGATGGTGTTGTAGCCAGCAACCTGCAAACAAGTGTAGAAACCAGAGATTATGTTCACATGGCACGGTGTACGCTGTTAGACAAGGTGCAGGAAAAATGTAGCGAGCAAAAAACCGAAGAAACAAATACCACTGCTTGATTCTGTAGAACTGCATTTTTTTTTTTATCTAACATGTATTGCAAACATGCACAGCTTTACAAAAGCATGACCAGTTCATATAAACGGCATGGTATATTCTACATGGCTGCTGACAGATAAGACAGAACAACTGTTTTTGAACACAAAAGGAAATAGAAAATATTGGTATCTCCAGAAGTAGAATTGTGCACCCTCAGATATAAATAATTACTTAAAAACCTGCTATGTTCATAACCTTGGCTCAGCTCTCTCTCTCTCTAGACCATGAAAGTGTTTTTGCCATTTATGTTTTGCATTTCCTAAAGCTGAGCAAGACATTCCAGCCAAACACAATTCATCAAGGTAACGACAACTGTAATGTCTTCCAAGCTTTATAGCTGGGCACAAAAAACAAGACTTCCTTTAATAAGATGTTCACAAACCTCGCAGATCTGCAATGAATGAAAGCACCAGCAAGCTCTCTTGCATCTGTGTGCAGTTTGTTTAAATTTTTTGCACTTAATACGTCTCTTTGCATTGACTTCTGTGCAGGTAGAAATCCCAAAGCTGCTCACCAGCCAATCTTGGATACCATATTAACTTTTTCCCTATCCCACTTACTGAGCATCGTTAAGCCTGCTAACGATTACTTTTTGCACCGGTTTCGGAACCTTCCACGTTGCTAATGGGCACACTGTGCATCTGGCTTGTAGCCAGAGAACTGAACTTTCATATTTGATATTCCTTGTTTCCCCACGAGGCAGAATTCTTTAATGCGCTGCGAGGACGTGGTGCCACGCTGCTAGCGGCAACTTCGTCGCTCAACTTCGGAGCCTTCTGCGCTGCTTACAGGCACGGTGCGTACATCATATGACTCGTAGTTAAGCAACTAAAGTTTCGTTTTCAATGTTTTTTTCCCCCGCGAGGCAACATTTTTTTAACGCACTCTGAAGACGTGGTAGCGTTGAAGTTGCCTGCCAGCCTTTGCATGTGCGACGCGCTCTCCAAAACCTTGCAAATCTTAGGACTGTGCTTTGCCTGCGGTTGATTTTATAGACCACCCGAGCAGCAGCAAGTTTGAAAGAGCTGCCTTTTTGTCGGAATTCAGTTCTGACAGCAGTGACGACGGAAACCAGCCTGGAACACAGGCGGCCGCATTCCGGTGCCCAACTAAAAGGTTTCCAGTTATTGTTGTGTATCAAGAGCTAATGAAATACCAAACATTTCGCATACGTCAGAAAATTCTTTACGCTTTTTTTTCCCTTTTTAGATACAAGCGTGTCTTTACAACTTCTGTTCAATTTTTTTCTAAAATCTTGTTTTGGCAAATAAAATTTTATGTTGCAATGCACAATTTGTTGTTCAAGTTTATATGCCTAAAAGCACATTTATTTAGCTTTGTTTTCAAGTATTGCATAAAATTTTAAATGGAATAGTTTTTACAGAAAAGAAAAACTACTGAAATCTACAAAAAATAGTCATATTCCTCATGGTAAGGAAAGAATTAAATGATGTTCCACTCAATGCCTGTGACTGAAACATACTAAATGGCTGATACATACAACGAGGGGACAAGTTATATCCTTAGCTGGCGTTTGAAATTCTGTGTCTTAACAGAACTTACACATGGAACCTCAAGGAAATGTGCCAAGTCTACAAAATGTAAAAGAGAGACTGTAGTCAAGGAGTCAGTCAGTACAGTCTGGACATACGCTTTGGAAGACAAAAATGACAAGACACTGAAACGGTTAAAAAAATATGCCGAAGATAAAGAAGGCAAGCTTGTGAGGACAATAAATTTACATAGCTGAGTGTTTGATAAAAGATCATCTCATCAGACCTCACGAATACTAAAAGCCTGGTCACTGACTACATTAAAAGGGTGTTAACAAAGAACCTTTTACAACCTATACAGGATCCTTAGCTACAATGAAGTTGTCACCAGAATCAGTGCCGGAGGTAAAGGTGACAAAGGAGGCAGTAGTGATGCATGTAATGCCACAGACAATGAATGACATGAAAAAGTCCAACACAGACTGTTCAGGTGACTTCTGGCCACAAAACAATTATAGTCATGCTACGGATATCCGAGAATTGTCCAAATACGCACACACACTCATGCATGCACACATACGCTGAAGCACTTTGAACCGTTCTGCGATGGCTGCTGACTAATGTACAGTTTCTATCATGTGTAATGGCTTTACCTCACGAGTGCACTTGAGTGTGATCTGGCAGTACGGCTGCTGAGAAAGCCTGCGCTGCTTGGGGTCTGCGTCGAGGCACTCATCGCCACTTCCTGCTTCTCCGCCGGCAAGATTTGGTGGCGATGATGGCTGAAGGTCATAGTCGGCCGGCTGCTCCAAAGAGTCGAGACTGAAAAGCGAGAGAGAATCTCACCTTGCCATAGCGCTGCATGCTTTCAGTGCCACATAGAACGTCTCAAGAACTAACAATTAACTGGAAAAGAAAAAATGCATGTTCTTTAGGATACTCCTCTACCCAGTTTGGAGAACATGGTGTGTGAATTCAGTGTTGCTACTGCACAGATATCTAACAGCTCTTCTGAAGTATGAGCTTATTTGACAGTCGGGCTGTTTCTACAATAATCAGTTAAGCACGGTAATTTTCGTTGCGCACCACTGAAAGTGGCAAAAGAGATCTGCCAGCAGGGGCACAGTTCCTGGCGGAACCAACTAAATGATTACTGAATTTTTACGTGTCGAAGCTGAGGAAGTGGCTATGAAGCACGATACAGTGAAAGTCTCTGGATTAATTTTGACCACCTGGAGTTCTTTAACGTGCTCCAAAAAACTTGAAACATGGCCACTTTTGCATTTCACTTCTATTGAAATGTCACCGGCAATTGAACATAAAACCTTGTGTTCCATAGCAAAACGCCATAGCCACTATTATGGTGACTGTCACTTTAAATTTGATGTCACAGAGTTATGAAGTGCACTATATGAAACGAAGGCAGAAAACATTACAGGAAGTGCCTTTCCACACAGTGAGGCACAGCTACCCTTGCACAACCAAGAATGCGAAGCCAAGAAAAAATTGCTGGCAGTTTAGCATTGCTAAGTGTGGAATATTGTGCGAAAGCAGGTTTTTGCAAATGGACACCAATGCCATGTGTCCACTGACCAAGGAAGCCGGTTATGTGCGTTTCCTTTCCTTTCGTGACTTTTGCACACGGATGGAAATGATGAAGATGGCAATGTACATTAATGCACAGTGTGAGAGTGTTGCAGTTTAACATGAGGCGTGATAGTTGCGATGATAGCATAGTGATGATGACAGCATAGCGAAGATGATCTGTTCGTGCCACCGTAGGTTTAAAATCCAGCCACGGCAATATTTATTTTATTTCTGCAGGTATCTGAGAGGTTTCAGTGAGAGTTCGGATTGAAAGCCGAAAAATCTGGGAAATGACAGGACAGTTACCGCTGTGTAGCGCAAGATTCAGTGACAGCTGTTAAGGTATTTATACTTTACGATATCCTAAGGTGGTGAATGTGAGAGAGACTTCATATTTGTATAGCTCTAGAGCTCTCATTTTAGTTCACCACACATGATCGCTTTTCGACTAGCTCCGCTCTTCAATCCCAGCAGTTTTCTTAAGTTGCTTTACAGTGCAAGCAAGTTTCAATTAGAAAAAAAAACAAGAAATTTTCTTGTTGCATCACAAAAAAAGAAAGGCAGTACATTACAACCCAACATTAAACTACATTAGAAAAAGTAATTTGCATTGAACTACCCTTCATTATGCAGTAGCAACCCTGGCATAGCTTTTCATCTCATGTCGTACTTGTCAAACATCATAACGACATTGATCATCTCAATTTCTAGATATGGCTTTCATAAGGTGGTGTGATAATGATTGTGGTGTGATTCACGCTCTATTGAAATTACTTAAGGCAAAATAAAATTCCAGTGATATGCCTAACAGAGAAAAAGGTCTGTCTGCTCTGCTCTTTCGAAAAAGGAAACAATCCTTCAATCAGAAACAATCTTCAATCTTTTATTTAAACCACAGAGCTTTTTGACCACTCCCCTCAGTAATAATGCCACTTAGCCTTGACAGCTGTATAATCATATACAGCTTGTGGGGTTGCATGGGGAGATAAGTACTTTCTCCCCACTCAATCGCGGCTGACACGGTTCAAAGCCGCCCGGACCCCACCCCGTGATCGCGTACGCTACCGAGCGCTCGCCGACCACGGCGGGCCTTGCTCTGGGGGAACAAAGGAACGACACATTGGCTGACACAAACAGGCATTTATTGCTACAGAAACAATAACGCCAGCTAGCAACAAGGTACGCTAATGAATCGAGGGCGTCCGACTCACCATCAAGGTTCCGAGCGAATGTTCGCCCGCGCTAGGGCAAGGGATATAAACTCCGCAGGCCGGACGGGACGAGTACGGGAGCCTGTCTCCCCGTCGCTTCTTCGCCCCGTCGGCGAAGAGCGGAGCCCCGAGCGACGCGTCCGCTCAGGCTGATTATCCCGGCCCAAGAGAGCCCATCTCCCGCGGGCGGGCTTCAGCAGTCTCCCGCGCAGCGACGCTGGCGCCCTCTCTTGCCAGTTAATGTAACTGGCAAGGGAACGCGCTCATCCTCGGGGTGAGACTGCTGCTGCACGGTGCCTCGCGGGAAAGCAAACTCAGGGGGCTGCAGGGCAGGTCCCCACAAGCTTAAGAACGATGCAGCAAATGCAGCAATGGCATCGGCTTCATTATGATGTTGTGGTCAGCCAATTTGCACCTGCCAGCCATTTGCAAGGCATCTGATTGTGATATCATGAGAGGTGGTGCATATCATTGGTTGAGGGACCTCCTTTCAGTGAATTTTCCACTATTTTTGAGCTGCATCTGACTGTAATGAATGAAAACGGAATGAACCTGCTATTGCACAAAGTGGCAGTGTTACCACCAGTGTTGTAGGCGTTACCGAAAAAAAGTACCACTAAATATGTTACTCGTTACGCCAAAAAGAAAGGAACGTGTTACCGCCCTATGTTAACTACAAAAAAAGTAATGCGTTACCAGAAAAAAGTACCGCACGTTACTTTGCCGTTACTCCATGGCCATAAATTTTAATCAGTGTGTCTTCGCTGCAAGGACTCACGACAACAATTTTATAAAGCTCATATTTCACATAGAACTTATAGCCCAAACAACACTTTTGCCCGAAATCTTGATTTATCGAGAATACTTTGCACAAATGTGCTGGAACCTTAGCAATCTTATAGTGGCCTACAGCTGCGTGTAGAGTTGCATGTGATGGCTTCTCTCTGGCACAAGGTGAAGTCATTTTCTTAATGTGACATAAAACACAAAATGACACTGCATCATCAATTCTAACTTCACGAAGAAAGCATCGCTGAAATCAACAAATTTACAGCAATTCTGAAAAATTTGATGTTCCAGAACGCTCGATGTGCTTCGGCTAACAAAATATACACGAAAATTGTGCAGCAAAAAGAAATGCTGAAATGGCATAGTTCCGGAAAAATATATTTGCGCATATAATTCTTTTTTTCACTTGAACCTGTATAATTACCGCAAAAAGTGAGTGTTTATGTGCAGGTGTTCAAGGTCAGCCTCACTCACTAAGGAATTCAATAACCAGAAACGTAGCCGCAGTTTCAGGTAGAAAGAAGCAAAATTTATTTTGAACACAAAGTTGATAAACAGCGCTAGAGAGACAACTACAACTTGCTGCTGAATTTAAGCAACAGCTGCATTTCAAAGCTGTCATCGGACAGCTTGCCTCGCTTCTTAGTGGATACGTCCGCATCTACGCTGAATAGGCGCTCAACGCACGTACCGAGACAGTTACTCATCTTTAGTTGGCGCCGATGTCGAGAAGGCGCTCCCGAGGATGTCATCCTCTGTTGTGCTGGAGCTGGGGCAGGTCGCTGTACCCCGAGACTACATGCCCTCAAGCCGATTAACTAGTAACATGACACTTCACATAACCGAAAAATGTTAACGTGAGTACATTGCCCATTACAGTTCCGAAATGGTAACAAGTATGTTACTAAGTTACCAAAAAAAGTAACGCGTTACTGCCAACATTGGTTACCACAATATTTTTTGAATGGAACTAGTATCACTGGTTCAGTTACTGATCATACTGACCACCGACCCAATTTTTTTAATGCGGATCGCCCATAGATTAGTAGGGCAGCAATGAAGGCCTATAGTTGCACCTACACATTGGCCCTTCAGGTCAGCCCTGCACTCGGCTTACAAAGCAAGCCAATAAACAAGTCTTTTCCTGTCAAACTTGCCGATACCCCAGTCTGAGGTACAAACACAACTGTGCTTTTCGTTTGCTACAATACAAAGCAAAATCATAGTTGTGCGCACTCCAGTCACAATGAGAGAGTGTTTCTGCATCACTCCAACGGCTCTTCTGACATGGGGCTGGAGCATGCCTGACCACCATTAGAAATGCAGAATGGCAATCTTGGCAAGGAACGTGTGGTCATAAAGAAGACAGTAGCTAGATTTGAATCATGATAAAAGAAACTGCTGACTTAGGCAGTGTTGATGTTACTGGCTGCTGGGTTACATCATTGAGGCTACTAAGTATGGTTTAACAGTCCACTCGGCCACGTGTTTATTGTTCAACTCACAGTGACTTACACTAATATGGCTACTGGTGGTAGTCCTGGTGCAAAAAACACTGGTGATGCTGATAATGATGATGATAGAGTTTGCATGCTGCCAGCTATAGTTTTATTTTTGGACACAACAGAAACATTTTGGCTCACATAGTGTCAGCAGTGCGATGCTGTATGTTGCATTTATCGGCACGAACCAATCTATCCAAGACTTATTTAGGGGCAGAGGCTCTACACTAATGGTTTTGCAAATTGAATGCAATATGAAATTAAGCTTAGTGCATATATGTTCGGTGATCGTACTCATATTTTATTTTACCTTTCGCTTTCAGTTTTTTCACTCTGTTGTGCATGGCTCAACCAGTATTTTAAAGCTTTATTCAATTCAAAAGACCCAGGCCATTGCCTTGAGCTGCCAAAGCCAGAGCAAGCAGCCACGATTTCTCTGTCATATATACTGATATACATTTCAAGTAATACGAATACAATTACATATATTCTAACCGTGGCACTAGGGCAAGCACAAAAGATGAAAAAAGTGAAAGTGAAAGGTAAACTAAGATATGAGTACGATCACCCAACATATATTCATTAAGCTTAATTTCATATTGCATTCAATTTGCAAAGCCATTAGTGTACAGCCTCTGCCCCTAAATAAGTCTTGAATAGATTGTTTCTCGCCGATAAATGCAACATATACACTTGTGGTTCAAAAACACATTTTTAAATGCAAAGAGTGCTGCAAGACAGTAGCCGGCGAACGCAAATATGTTGGCTGCAAGCCGAGTCGCAATGCGGTCCTGAAGAAACGAGCAATCCCATATATCGCAGGTTCCGCACTTCTTTAAATGCTGTTCTATCACCTAGCTCACACCTTTAACACCAGGGTCGCTGCATAAAACAATAAGATTGAATGCCCTAATTCCTCTGGAATTAAACCGTCAAAAGAGACCGCAGACTACCTGGTTTTTGATCTTATCCCCCTACTCGATCACACACACATATATATATATATATATATATATATATATATATATATATATATATATATATATATATATATATATATATATATATATATATATACACACCAGCACAGCCCGTTCGGTTCAACGTATAAAACGACTAGAAAAAAAAAAAGGCTGCTCCGGGAAAAACTGGCAAGCGGCGCCCCAGCAACCGTGCGCGGTATATACACGCAAAAAAGCCAACTGCGCGCGACGTGTTGACCTCGGGAACCCGCGATTAAGCAACGGTTTCCGATTCGTCGTCGCGTCGCAATCGAGAGTCGTTTCCAAACTGCGCGCGCCTGTGGGAAAGGGGGGATAATTAAATGCGAGCGATCGAAAAACGCATCGCGTCCTTTCAGCCGCGGCAGGCAGCGCCGGTAGCAACGCAGCACCACACGCATCGTGGCGGGCTCGTATATTTATACATATACAGCGACACACACGTCCGCTATTGCGTGTCCATTTGGCCGGGCAATGCAAAACATTGGCGCACTGCCGCGCGGCGGGCACAACGAAAAAAAAAAAAAATCAGTGCCGCCGAGAAAGAAAGCAAGCGTGAATAATCCTCGTGCACGGCTAAATAGGTCAGCGACTGTAGCAGTGCTGGCCGTAGAAACACGACTGGGCCCGCCAGCCAGGAAGCGAGCAACCCGGCCTTGCTAACGATGCGCATTTTTTTTTTTTTCTTATCCTGTCTTTTGCGCTCTGTTGGATCTCGCGCCGCCTTCTATTTGGCTGGGAACCTGCGGAAACGGGTAACAACGGCGATCTCTCGGATGTGACGGACTGGGTGAAAAAAAAAAAAAGAAAGCTGGCCGTGGGAAAGGAAAAAGAACACGGACTTGCTGCAGGGCATGAACGTTCGCGGAACGCAGCGCGCGTAGCAGACGACGCGCCCGTCGAACGCACGATACATCCGATATACGTATGTATGTAGGTACGTTTCTCGCTGTCGTTCCTAAAACCTGACGCTGCTCCACATTTTACGTCACCAGTGTTCCAAGAGCGACCCATCTATTTCTGTAAACGCCAGTACATAACGATCGCACATTGCAAAACCGGGAGCCACACGCGCGACGTATTTGTTGTTGAGACGTGTTTGAACCTGCACTTCGTGTTTTTGTGTGTGTGTGTGTGTGTGTGTGTGTTTTATAATACGGCGATCGGAGCGACAGGTTCCCGAAATGGCCCGGCCAATCAATTAGCGTGGAAAACCATAAAATAATAAAAGGTACGACCCAAAATTTGGATGTCGGTCGACCAAGTCCGCAAATGTGCATGCATCGACTTGCCGCGCAGACGATTTGAACCGTGACTGCAGCGCAGATGCGCGCCTCGTTCCCGCAATTCTTTATTTTCCTCCGGCTACGCTCGATCATGAAGAACGCACGCCTCCCAAGTTAAACAGCGGTTGCCAAGCGACTCGGTTGCGCGCTATCCCCCTTTGCTGCCATCCGAGCACGCAGCAGCAGCAGCAGCCCCGTCGATGCGCTCGACTTGGTGCAAATCCCCAAACCTCCTTTTCTTTGGTCTCGCGGTTGAAAGCACAAACGGGCCAGAAGGACCGCCCAGGTAAAAAAATATCAAGAACACGGGCGCGTAGTTAGGACAGGCATACACATATATATATATATCCGCTCGGAAAAAATAAATGGAGAAAAATTGCGGGCGAAAGCTAGCGGCCTGTACATTTTACGCGCTCCCAGTGGAGGAAAGAAAATACAAAACGATTAAAGAAAAGCATTAGCTCCGCAAACATTCAAGCAAGCGCTGCATGCCCGCGACAGTGCGCTTGTATACACAGACTGTGCCAGCCTTTGTCACTCCTCTGGAATAAGGCGCACCAGCGCGAAAAAAGAAAGCACTCGGCTAGGCCGGGCAACGCATTTCACGAACGAGGAACTGGCCTACTTTTTGCATAAGCAGAAGCTCTGCCCGACGCGCTGGGGCTACATTAGCGCGCATTAAGCAACAGCTGAGCCATTCAGCTGACGGCTGGCCGCGGGAGAGGCGAATAAACCCGCCGTCGGAGCGTTGTTTAGCGCTGCTCGCCTTTCTGACAGGGGTGCCTACCGAAGGCCGCCATCTTGACGGAATCAGCTGGCTGGCGCAACGACAGAGGAGAGGGGATGGCAAAGAGCGCTGGCAACGCGCAGGCGAAGTCGTTTCAGCCTGCCTATCGCGCGGTGCCTTTGTTTCTGTCGGGTTCAGCGTCGGGAGTCGCGATGTTTGCGCGCAAGTGCGCACGACGGACCGAGTCACGCCAGGCTCCCATACATTTGTCTCTAACCCTCTCTCCTCCTCGTACAGCTGTTTCAACCAATGCGCATGCTGAGCAAAACAAAAGGCGGACAGCGATCGCAAGACGACTGACGGGCTATCGCGAACGAGAAGAAAGCGAAATAACCGCTTGTAAAGCGAAGATAGCCAGCGAGCCATATATCTGGACAGGCCACCCTTTTTTTTTTCTCCTTCGCCGCACTCTCCCTCGATCTCGGCTGTCTGTCTGAATCGATACATGGCCCGTCCCGTTATTGCCCGTCCTTGGCAGAGACCCAGCGACAGACGTCCACTCCGTAATACACACACACGCGCGCGCAAACATAAGAAACTGAAAGCGCGAGGCGAAATTTTTCACGCGCGTCACAATATATAATTCTTCTTTTCTCACCTCTCGTCGGTGCAACAGTAGAACTCGAGGATCTTCTTCTTTTCCCAGCCTTCTTCCGTCTTGACCCAAACTTCGCCTGGAGAACGCCAGTCTCGGCCGATGAATGGCATCGCGCCGTTGCGTGAAGCACTCCCGAAAAAAAACCGCTGCTGCTGCCGCTCGCTAGATGCGTGCGACAGCGTGTTCAGAAAACAGCAGGTCTGAGCAGCTGTCGCGTGGCGTTTTCGCACCGCCAACAGCGGGCACACTAACCAGTCTCCACTCGCAAGAAAGAAAACCCGACTGGCACCGCACCAAGGAAAAGAATAAGAAAAGGAAAAGAAAGAACGAAGGCGAACCGAAATAATAAAACGGCAACTGGTCGTTCCCTCCGCGCAGGTCTCCGCGCCGTCAGGATCCCGTCAACTGCGCTGCTCGCGCTCTCCGCCAGTTTGTTGATGCGTGCTTTTTGTTGACGGATGTGACGTCCCGGAAGTCACAAGACGCCTGCGACGTCACGCGGCCTTTTGAAAACGGAGCGAAACCGAAAGTCATAACCGCGCCGCACGTTCTGTGCATTCAGCGACGCGCAGTCGTCTTGAGGCAATGAACATGAGTGTTGTTACTGGCCAGTGTTTGCTGAGATTCCTCCCGACGTAGTGGACACTGCGCGCACTC
Organism: Amblyomma americanum; assembly: GCF_052857255.1. Classification (NCBI taxonomy): domain Eukaryota; kingdom Metazoa; phylum Arthropoda; class Arachnida; order Ixodida; family Ixodidae; genus Amblyomma; species Amblyomma americanum. The sequence continues at coordinate 31,871,880 of NC_135506.1, read as the reverse complement.
GCAATTTAGCATCAAGCACGCGCAAAGCGCAAACGAGGGTGACCAGAAACGCGATGTTACCGTGATAGGCGCGCGCTGTGAAGCTATACTTCTGACGTTCACTGGTTTTCTAAGGCAGTGGAAGGAGATGCTATTCTTTTTTTTTGTCTACGACACACAGGCGTACTTTTACAGAAACGTGTACGAAGCCAAATAAGCGATTATACCAAAATATAGAATGTGCGGCAAAGTATGCTCGCATTAACTTATACGCAAGACAATATAACAACGAGGAGAAACTCGCACCACGTCGCCGACGATTGAGGACTAAAAAAAGTGAAAGTTGCTGCTGAGCTACATGTTCATATCGGCTGTTTAGTAATACGGATGCGCTCGACATGAAGCGCTTGTCCTGTGCCCTCGTTTCTTAACCAGGCGGCTGCGTTTTTATGGAGGCAAAACGCTAAGGCGCCCGTGTGCTGTGCGATGTCAGTGCACGTTAAAGATCCCCAGGTGGTCGAAATTATTCCGGAGCCCCCCACTACGGCACCTCTTTCTTCCTTTGTTTTTCACTCCCTCCTTTATCCCTTCCCTTACGGCGAGGTTCAGGTGTCCAACGATATATGAGACAGATACTGCGCCATTTCCTTTCCCCAAAAACCAATTATTTTCGAGAGCTGTGCTGTGCGATGTCAGTGCACGTTAAAGATCCCCAGGTGGTCGAAATTATTCCGGAGCCCTCCACTACGGCACCTCTTTCTTCCTTTGTTCTTTCACTCCCTCTGTCCCTTCCCTTACGGCGCGGTTCAGGTGTCCAACGATATGAGACAGATACTGCGCCATTTCCTTTCGCCCAAAACCAATTATTATTATTATTTATCTTATCTTCTAAGGCCTCAAAACTGAGCAACAAATGTTTATAAGAGTGGGAGGAGGGGGTAACAAAGGGTGGACACATTCAACTGCCTCGAACGAAATACCTGCTCGCGTTTTCAGTTATTGCACAAGATCACTGCCTGTCTTTTTTTTTTCCTTTTCTGCAACCTGTTTCACCACCACTTTCAACGATTTGTACTTCTTTTTCATCCAGCGATGTGAGCAGCCCACTTATTACAAGTCATTTCTTTGAGTCTGTCACTGTGAAAAAAAGCTCACATCATTCCTTCTCACCTTTTCTCTCTTCCTCTTAGTAACAGCTAGGTAGCTCTAACAGAACATAGACTTATGCATTACAGCAACCACCAGGTCTTTGCTTGAACCATTATTATTTTGCTCAACACCATGAAGCCACACACTGGACATGGAAAAGGGAACAGGCTGCACATTACCACCCAAAGAGGCACAGTGCCTGCATGGCTACTTCATAAAGGGCAGGAGAGAATGCATGTAGAAAGAGTGAGAGATGTAACATTCGACACACAACACTCCCAGTTAATACAAAAAACACAGAAAAACAAAGTACACACCAAGAAGTGCAGTAGCAGTACTTCATGGCCAATGGGAACTTTCCTTAAAAGCCCGGACAGCATGGGCTTTCCTAGGCAACTCGAGTCACAAAGTGTATGACAGAGCCGTCCTTAAGCATGCAACTGGACATGATGCTACCTCTTAGGTTTTTGTGCTGTAGTATCCGCATAAATCCATTCTCTGAACGGTACAGGGCTTCAACCTGTCTTGCTTCCTGGTTCATCCGATAACTTTTTAAACAGATTTTCAGTCCAAAGCATCTCAGAATGCAACCTAAATGAAAACACACACCCAGGGAAGGCAGTGGAAAAAGAAGCCATTTCACATCTCAGCTTGTCTCACTGCTTTCGAAGTTTTCACTCAAAAGCATCTCAAAATGCAACACAAAAGGTAATACAAATTTAGAGGAGATTGCAAATAATTTGTGCATCCTTAATTGTTGGCGTATTGAACAGCTCTCGTATGCGTTTCAAAACACAGCAAAAATTGTCACAATCAACTGGAATAAGCGCTTTCATCCACTTCTATAAAATGTCTCCCCCAATAGCCACCACAAGGCACTGCTTAGCCCGATGCAAACTTTTTTAAAGAATTTTTACGCAGAAAATTGCCAAAGAAAATATCTATGATAATTGTAGGGGATGCTCTGTTGTTCGAGGCCGGGACGGGAGTTTTGCGGACTAAGACATATAGAGTCAGGTACCACGAAATAGACACGCTGTGCGTTGCGTGCGGAGAGGAGGAGGAAACGGCTAAACACTTGATACTTTTCTGTAAACCCTACAGTGGAAAGTAGCGGGGCTGATTTACCCAAGGCATTGGGGTTTAAGGACAGTGAAGGGAAAGTAGATTTTAAGCGGGTAGAAGTAACCAAGCGAAGGTTATCTGATTGGTGGCTAAAATCAAGACAAGAGTAAGATTTCATAAGTCATGGCTAGGTTTCTTGAGCCACCGCCCGATTTAAAGGGTTCAGCCATATCCATCCATTTTTTCAAAAGCTACGGCCTCAAGCATCTATGCATCTGGGGCCAAGGAGTGCAAATGCACGAAACTGCTGGGTCAGATCTAAACTAGGCCTATGTGTGAACCATTAAATTTTGTTTTTGCTTATTGTTTACTCCACTTAGCAACTCTGGGACTGTACTACTGAGAAAACTGAATCGTGTAACTCTACATCACAAATTTCAAACACTGGTCCATATCCAGTGGCTCGAGATCGGACTCCACTAAACCAATGCAGAATGTTGCAGGGAAAACCTTGAAAACTTGTACAGCTTACTGCGGAGAAAAGTATTCATGTGACACTGCCCAACAGAGCTGGAAGATTGACAAGCCAGAAAGAAGCTGCCACAGTGTTTCATAACCACACAATTCGACATCAGAATAAAAGAACCAAAAGGCATTTTTTCTTTTTGCACACTGTTTATTGATCATCTCAACAGGACTGTGGTGTACCCTCATCTCGGGATTTTACATCAGGGCAGCCAGAATATATTAGTGTATGTACATCACTGGCTATAACGCCAAAAAGGCAGGGAAAAAAAAATACAGGGAACACGACTCGACAAAACAAATACGCCGACGGGAGGGTAGAACATGCGCAGTTAGCCTTTCTCATTCAGCGTCCAGACTGACTCGGCTCCTCCAGAAAAAAAAGAAGGAAAATAGCGTGCCTGTGCAGTCTAAGCAAATCAGCTCGTGCCATTTAAACAGTGTTAACCAGCGTTAACCGTCCTATCCCCATTTCGACTCAACCTCAGATCTTCTTGGACAACTATCTGTGTGGAATGTTTCAGAACCGGCTGGCTACCAATATTTTTGTTGTAGGCACTAGCAGAATGCGAGCCAGTTCGTCGGGTTGTCAACAAAAAAAGATCTTCAAACATGCATCACGAGGGTGTGTTTGTTTTTTCGCCTTCCCTCTTTTCTCTCCTCTCTCACTGGCTTCAAACGCAAGGCCAGACGAGCAGGCTCCCACGATGCTGTCTTCCGTTATCTCTTGACAGACACTACAATGATGGTTATCAGAGTGGCCAGCACAATAACAGCAATGAGGAAAAGGCAGAACATCTTCTTCCTGGCTTTTTCCTGTTCCGATGAGGCGAGGAAAAAAGAAAAAGCATTTTAAGACAAGATGCGATTCAAGTGTCCACGACAAGTACAAAACATTGGAAATAAATTCAATTTCACCAGGGACATTTTTCAACATGCGAGGTACACTGCTTTCAAAAAGTTTCCAGGACTGTTTACGAGCGGCTCAACAGCCGCTAAAATTGGGCAGTACTAATACACGTGTCAGGCGAGCATTCTGAAAGCCTCTGAAATGATAGCCTGTCAACTCAGTCACCCACAGAGCTGATACATACACAGCTCAATAACAATAGGCCACTAAGTCTAAAATCTAGACAGTCAACGGTGTACAAAAGAAATCCAACAGAAGATTTTGGGGGCTTTCAAAAGGCAACAGTATGCATCCTCTTGGACCTGGCCACTCACAGCTATGGTTGCCAAGAAATTACTGAACTTAACAATATACCTACGCCCATTTAACAGAAAAAAAGAAAGATTTCGCAACAAAAACAGTACAACACAGTTGAATATACCTAATTTGCAAGTCGTGCAAAAATACAATGGAGTGCATATTGCAACCGTGCCAAACGACAAGGGACGAAGAGAAGAAAGCACAGTACATAATATTAAAGAAATATTCGAATTAACCGAGCACAGACACAAAAATGCGACTCAGGCAAAAAAAAATTTGATTGCGAGAATGTGCTACCTTTATTGGATGAACTACGCAATCGTCACATACTGCCAAGTGAAAGTCTACACCCCAACTCGTAGCCCTTGCTGGCCAAAGAAAAGTTGATTCCAAATATAAGTCCCTGCATAACAACATCCCCCATTTGTCTTGCCACCACATTTTTTTTTGGTAATTTCTCGCAGGATGGCGTCATGGCGAATGTGCAACTCAAATCAATAAATCCGTAACGATACGATCACCAGGCCAGCAGTCTCAGGCCAACGGAGATCGAACGTGAAAAAATGGCACTTCACCCTGCCTTCTACATTCTCGTGTGGCCCAATAGCAGCAAACCAAACTGCAGAGAGTCCTGTAGGCCTGTAGTTTCAGATTCGGGCACCATGAACACTGGGAAAGCCCCGGAGATTATCGATAATTTGCTCTTGCGCTACCCATCACTTGTCGCACAAAGAGACTGCCAGCGCGAACGAGATGGGTGAATGGTGCGTAATTCAGATTTTCTTTAGCGTAACTGATCTGTGTATGAACTGACAAAATTTTTTCGACGGAAGCGGACACAAACACGAGGCACGTGTTACCCGCCGCTTGTTTAAATCCCTCTCGGAACCCGCAAACAGGTCTGCTCTGCGTATAGGCCGACCCCAGAGTTTCGGATGATCGCTGTTCAGAAGATCGACATACACTTGACGGTGCTTTAGTAACGAATGCCGGTAACCTGACCCTCTAACCACAGCACACTGCTCAAGCAAATGGTGCAAGCTGCCATTTCGCGCAGTCAACCCGTCGTGGGCGCTTATCAAAAATGGCTGTGTCACCGGACATGCACTGACGCTGCCACCGGCACCCATGGCTACGCTGCAGTGAAGCATGTCTTCTCATCTGCAGGCACGCGATTCGGCAGCCCGCAAGCATTACCATAGACTGGCTTTTGTGAGGGAGTACCGAGGCTGGTTTATATCAAGTATCGGCATTGTTCTGTGGTGCCGCCTCATGGCTCTGAGGGGCCGTTGGTGCACCAGTTTGCGGCGAAATCGGGATTGGGCATTCCCACATAGCACACAAAACAGGGCTAGTGAAACCCATCGCTTTGAATTATCTGGTCAAATTTACATGAGAAATTATGGCAGCATAGAAATTCTTCGAAACAATTTCAAATTAACAAAGTTAGAATTATTGAGATTTTACTATACCCCACCTAATGTGCCAGCCATGGCCTACAGATTTCACAACCTCAGCGGTCCATCCCATTCTCTGCCATCATCAGGTCTGCCATCATCAGGTACATCCCTTTTCCCTTGTGTGTCAAGTTCAGTCCCAGGTTGCCGACTGCTGTTGGGTATGGAGACGGTCCTCGAACAATTGTGCAAACACTTTTTTTCCTGCCTGCCGAGTCACCTTTATTTTGATAAAGCCTTGACTGACTATACAACTGCACTCACAGGACCCATAACCTTCTAGAGAAAACAAACACACCTGATGCTGTCTCGCCTTTGCAACTTGCTGGACCCCTTCTTCGACGTGCACTGCCGCACTTTCCACATTTGCCTCAATGCTGTCTGTAAAGTGCAAATAAGGCAAAAACACATTGTCACAAAGCAGTTCATTCAGTTCCCGCACATCCTGTAAAGCTAAGCGCGGTACCTGCGTGCGTTTTTGAAGACTCGCTGCATGTGTAAAGCACGGCAACTCCGTCCAAAGAAAGCACAATTCCAGAAACCCAGGGTTTCATCGGATGCAAATATGGTGCTCACTATCCATCCCAGCTTAGCTCCTCCCAAATAACACTGGCTTCTTTACGTGGTCCTAGTCATACACAATACTCTCTCTGTCGTATTATGCAGTGTAAATGATACTGCTTACACAGGTTCGGGTGGAAGCAGCACAATTTACATTGCATATGAGGTGCTGCTTAAAGTAATAACAAGCATCAATACAGCCTATAAGATCTATAAGAGCGCTTGTTTGTCGCCACAGTGCAACACGCTTATGTGAAATGGACGCCCAGTGCCCTCAGGCATTCACGATGACCGAGAAAATGGCTCATGTCAAAGTGCACTGCACGCAACTTGCGACACGCTCTGCATGAGCACTGAGTGAATGATGGACACAGAGAAATGTTGTATACTTGACTTTTTACAACGAGAGAAAATAAGTACAGTGTTTATTTGAATAATGAACACAACCACTATTTTCATTATCAGAATGGAAACACTTTGCTAATATATTACCCCAACCAACGATTGCATCCGTAAATTTTAATTTTTTTAAGGAAAAAAAAATCACTACTCTTTATGTGCACAAACATGACACAAAAAGGCTACTGCCTGCAATGCTAAAGAAACATAATTGTTTTTAGGGGGGGAAAGGAAATAGCGCAGTATCTGTCTCATATCTCCTTGGACACCTGAACCGGGCGCACCCGTAAGGGAAGGGATAATGGAGGGAGTGAAAGAAGAAAGGAAGAAGGAGGTACCGTAGTGGAGGGCTCCGGAATAATTTCGACCACCTGGGGATCTTTAACCTGCACTGACATCGCACAGCACACGGGCGCCTTAGCGTTTTGCCTCCATAAAAACACAGCCGCCGCGGTCGGGTTCGAACCCGGGAACTCTGGATCAGTAGCCGAGCGCCCTAACCACTGAGCCACTGCGGCAAGCATGCTAAAGAAACATAAATCCAGAATAAATAACAACTAATGTAGGCAACAATAACAGAGTAAAGCGAGAATTTTCCTACATCCATACTTACACAAGATGGAAATTGAAATCTGTCAATGCTGCTAAAAATGATTGCCATGGCAAAAATCATGCGACAACGGTGCTTTCTTACAGTCAAGTCCAGTGGCGACAATATATGCTAATTGTCCTTTCTAGATTTCTGTTGACCAAACAGACAAAGCACGTGAGTGAGGCAATGTTTGAGGTTATCTGTGCAAAACATTTCATTTGTCTCGTGCTCAAGTAGGAAGAAGTAAGCACTTCGCAGTGACTGCTTTTATGAATATCTTCTTTCCTCCCAGTTTGGGGAGTCAGAAAACAAGATAACTTTTGGAGGCAATGGAGAGACAAGATAGCCTTTTTATCGTGACCCTCTGCCAAAAGTCGATAGCGAGTGTCGTCTCCTCTGCTTTGCCTCCTTGGTGCGCTTCAGTGTCAAGTGTCAGTTCACGTCGCATCAGCAACTGAAGTATCACTCATCAGCAAAACAAACAAAACAGGAAGACAAAGACAGAAAGAGATAGAGAGCTCAAGAAATGACCACAATTTCTCTTAGCACAAGGCCACTGAAGCTGGATGGCGTTTAAGGAGCGCTGGGTGTGTGTTGTGTGTCCTTTCTACGTCCGCGTCTTTTGCGCTGTTTAAACCAAGTTTAAGGATGTTTGAAATATCAGAGTCCCCCGACACACTGCAAAACAGTTGGATGATTCCATGACAAACCAACATAACAAAATAACAGAGAAGTTGCTGTGCTTATAAGTGTTATTTTTATTTATGGCCACCAACTGGAGGGACCCGCTCCCTCGGCTACGGCCAATGAACCAGCGCTCAAAGGAAACGACCCTGAGAAAAGTTCAACCAATGGAGACGACGGGCTGTGCCAAAATCCAGTGACTTATGGGAGAACAGTGCTTTTCAGCACAATGTATTCCAGTCCAGCTCACAATGCTGGTTTAGGCACAAAGCTGGTTTTAGACAAACTCACAAAATTATGTCTGAAATTATTTTTTACAAAGAAGCATCCCAGCCCAAAGGAAGTACACATACAATGGCAGTAGGGTAACATTAAGGTGCCAGGCATGAAGACAAACTAATTCGTAGGAGCTTTAAAAGTGAACTACACTAATTAAAGAAATAGCCGTGTAATGTCCATCTGTCATTAAACCATAGATGCACTGAACATACCCTGATATTAGTTTTTGTGTGCACCTCTAATGTGGCTTTCAGTCATGACTCACCAATCATGTCTCCTTGGTCATGAACCATCGTTGCCAGGTCCTTGAATATTGCATTCACGTCCACAATGTCGTTCTGCACAAGCAATGCAAGAAACAAAGAAAGGACAGCAGAATTAAGATCTCTGTTACAAAAGAAAAGATTAGCAGCAGTACTGTAAGCATCTTAATACGCTATGTTTATATACAAACAACCCACTACACACTGCTTAATTGAAATAAAGAGAATTCATTACAGTAATCAAATTCTCATTTCGATAAGACAGACTGATACTTGCTTACTAACTTACTATCAGCATCAATACAAATGCAAACAAGATAACTGAAATGCAAACAGCAAAATGAGAAAATCTAAGGATAGCACACTGTTGAGTGAGCTGGTCGTGCATCGTCGAGGAAAATCTGCACAATAAGAACACAGACAAGACAGAGCAATTCCCATTTACTGAACCTGTCCCATTCCCTGTCTCGTCCAGCTCTTCAATGCACAGCATTTTTTTTTTCTTAAGGACAAAATATTAGCTGAGGAAGACTAGATACTAGCACAGTTGATGTTCACTTCAAAGGTCAGAAGACCAGTCTATTTTCCTCTCTAATAGCTAATATTTCGTCTTTTTGTATTCACGTTTCAGTTGTCCTGTTGAGGTGTTATTTGACACTGATGGCGCATGCTACATACTGAGGGTGGTATCCAGAGTGTACATCAAGAACGAGGGAAGCAGGTGTAATGCAAGCAAGACACAGGAAACACACCAATCATAAAGAGGAATGTCAAGGGAAAGGACAGCGAACAGTGAGAAGCTATGAACTTTATTGCACTTGTATAAAATTGTGCTCGGTATTTGCTACTTCTCATGACAACTTCCCTTCATTTTTCACTACTAACAAAATGCAAACTGCATGCATTGCAGTATCGCTCTTCGTGGATACATCAAAAGACTTGCTCAAGCACTTAGCTAGGTTCAGAAGAACAGTTTGCAATTCCAATGTGGCCACAAAATTATATGAGGTTTGGTTTGTGGTTTAACGTCCCAAAGCGACTCAGGCTACGAGGGACGCCGTAGTGAAGGGCTCCGGAAATTTCGACCACCTGGGGTTCTTTAATGTGCACTGACATTGCACAGTACACGGGCCTCTAGAATTCCACCTCCATCGAAATTCGACCGCTGCGGCTGGGACTGAACCAGAGTCTTTCGGGTCAGCAGCCGAGCGCCATAACCACTGAAACACTACGGCGGCTTACAAAATTATATGAGGTTATGGTTATAATGGCTTGTATAGTTGCTGACACTGTTAAAAAAGAAATCTCTTTACTGTTGTGCATTCTCATTAATGAGTTTTACTAGTGCAGCTGTCAGTACTTTCACTATTTGTGATAAAATACAGACTCCACTAACATCGCAGCCATGTGATGTCATGCATGTAACCAGTAGCGTGACAATGAGAAGGTCATGTGATGTGCTACGCCAATGACGCTGCTCCCGCCAGAGGTGAGCCACTAACAGCTACGCTGTAAAAAATGGCCAAACGACATATTGTAATGGGCAAGCACTGCACGTGGTACACTTCTGCCTTTGCACTTCTTCCTACAGGAACACCGTTCAAGGACAGTACTGAGCACCTCTCACCTCAAGTTTGCGGATGGCTTGTTCCCGTTCCCGCAACATTTCCAGGTTGACCTGCTCATCCATCTGGGCGAAGCTCTGCGCCTGCTGCTGCTGCTGCGAGGGCTGTTGTGGCTGCACTGGCGAGGCCAACTCAATCAGGTTGCCCGCACCGCCCCGGCCGCTCGACGACTCAAACTGCACACACGTCCGCCCAGACCAGGCAATGTTCTGTCATGCACTGGACTGCTAGATGCCATACATTGGACAACAGACTGGCACAAATGATATGGTGGTTCTAGAACTGAGCAAGGCAGGGCAGAAGGAAGACATACCCCGATGCCGGAGGCAGCGCGGGCGCGCTTGACCGAGTCCTTCTCCTTGTCGGCCTCTGCGCGCTGCACCAGCTGGAAGTGGTGCAGGGCCTCGGAGAAGTCGTTGGTGAGCTTCTCGCGCAGCAGCCTTCCGGCACCCTGCTCACCCTGGGGCATAGATGCCAGGGACTTGAGCTGCGCATTGGTGTCCTTGGCCAGCTGGTTGGTGTACTGCTGGATCTGGTGTCTGCGCCACACCATAAGAACGACAACCCGGTCAAGGGATGCTGCACGCTCAGACGATTGCTCCACAGTCACTTCTGTGCTGCGTAATGCTCTTCAGAAGCAAAACCGATTTACAGACATTTTTTTCGTGCCCGCTATCAAGCAAGACGTCTGGCATGCACAATTCTGTTCTCTCAAAGACACAATCCCACAGATATGTAGTGATCGGTCTGACCAGCACTGCAGGTAATGATGATGATTTGCTTCCGGTTATGTAGTGCTACTTGTTGGCAAATAGGAGAAATCATTGGTTCTGTGCTGCAATAGATTAGAACTGTGTTTCTCAATACATAAGTTAGCGTTTCGAATCGCCTTGCTCAAAATGATTCTTTTCATATCCTCAATTTACAGCACACGAATAACTTATAATCATTCTTTTGTGTCTATTGCATTTCAGTTTAGGTTCTTTGCAGCCGAAATCGCAGTTTAAAGAGCTACGAGATGATGTGGAAGGTGAACTCTAAGTTGGGGTACTTTACATTTAGAGACCGGAATAATGTACATATCTTTCACGCTCCGTATCACCTGCCAAGTCAGCACTCGACTTGGCATTCCGATGCATCACTATATTTTCGAATGGCAGTAATAATACCGAGTGCCCCATTATTTTTTTGTGCGTAATACATCTCCATGAAACCAAGCACTTTCAATGGTCACTTTTACTTTGCAATTTGAAGTACACGAAAATAGCTACAGTCGCCATTTCGATTCCTCCTCTTATGTTTTCCTCTGCACATGGCACCATTATCTTATCTTTAACCATGATGACCATGAGTGCAAAGGTCTTTGCAACCAAGAGTCCAGCTATATAGCATGATAAAGATGCATGTCACAAATGAAATGAAACATTTGTCAATTGGTACATACAGCTGCGAGCGTAAGGTCTCAGAATCCTGGGAGGTACCCAGTTGTTGAACCATTTTCTTCATAGATCCCACTGAAAAAAAAAAATTGCAAGTGCATTCATTTTCATTTTTATCACAGGTCCTTTGCTATTTCTGCCCTGCACCAGGTGAAAATGTCCAGCACAAACATGTCCTCCATTGAAAGTGAAAGGAACATCGGTCTCACCATTCTGAGTGATTTTCTGGACATTTGTCCCTATCGTTTGCGCCAGGCTCTGAAAATCTGTGTTTGATGTGCCTGCAAGAGAGCGTCAGTTAGGTCAGTCAATGATGCAAATCAACACAGGCTGCGAAATCTTGCAAAGAGCAGTGGTTCATAGACTCCGTCTACATTCATACCGGCATTTCCGGATCCGGTGCTGAAGTTGGCGTATCTCCCAGTCATGGTGGCAGCTAGCAATCTTGACCGACTAAAATTTTAAGTCTCCTGTCGTCCTTTTCGATACGACCCTAAACAGATGGAAAATGAACAAACTCATGTGGTATGAAAGGATATAAATGGTGCATCAAAACTCGTGAGAAGAAAACGCACTACACAGATCAGTGAATGAAGGCATCAGTGCCACCATGCACGTGACAGACGCATGGATGCCAGAGCAGTTTTTGACAAGGTATATTTCAGTGAAGAGTGGTACAGCAGGCTACAGGAGGTTGCTAATATTCTACAGCACCAAATATATCAAACGAAACAGGATATCTGACTTACAGCCTTTAACGCTACCTAACAATCGGTGCCCACATCACAGGCATTTCACTCAATGCAAGCTACTCCGGAAGCAGTATGTCACCCGATACGCGCCTGGGAACCGGGGACCTTCATTGTTCAATGGAGCCTGCTTCCGTCCTCTACAAGACGGGTATTTCGGGCGTGTAATCAGGTTATACCACTTTGTCGCTGACAGAAACGGCTAATCGCTCACGTCTTGGCTATGTTGGGGCCGCGATAAACGTTCCTCAGGACCGAAGATCCGATTTCTCTGGACTAGACGAAACGGATATGACAAATTTTCGTGTCTCTGTGCGCACTATGTTCTTACTTCCGCGACGCCCGGTTGCAGTCAGGGGCGCAACGTCGGTGAGCAAGAATTCGTCGCGCCCTCCCATGCTGCTTCTCAACCGCGTACACACGCAGAAACAAAAAAACCGCGACACAAGACCGTCACGCGAGAAGGTGGATGGGCGTTTCATATGTCAGACCCAGAGCCGTGCCGTCCATGCGAGAGAACGCCCGACCTCGTCTCCGTTATGAGATTGCGTGTTCGTGATCTGGTTGCCACGGGTGTTGGCGGGGTCGCGGGGGTGAATCACGCCGGGACGCTCGCGACAGAAAGCAAAAAGTCAGACACAGGTCCGAAGTAGGCCTACCTCGACGCCGATTGAGGTTCCCAGCTGAGCGAACGTTGATCTTCGGGTCCCGTGGGTGGTCGTGGACCATTCAGCGAGCGCCAACGCTGGCGCCTGCTGCTGACATTGAAGACTATCGCCGATGTTTTTGTCACGGCACCGCGGTGTAAGCAGCCATCAACACCTGTCGTAGCTCACGGCAGGATGCAGCACAGATGAGCTAGCGCCGACGGAGGGTGCTTTCCCAGCAGAGCAGAGCAGCGTTTGCGTCACGTGTCAGAGTTGCGTCATGGAAACTCGTGACGCCACGGGTCACGCGGGACGAGGTTTAATTCTAACGTTGGTTTAATTCATCCATGCTTGTCTTCAGTCGCGAAACTGTGTCGTTTGGGGTCCGAGTATCTTCTTTAAATGTCTTTCTCACAAATAATGATAGGCTCGTGCAGTAAAGAAAAAGACCTATGCTATTGTAATAAACCAATATTAGTTTATTAAACTGTCCATAGATGACGGGGCAATCTGCAAAAGCTGAAATTGGGAGTAGTTGCTGTATGGTGTAGCTGTTGTGTAGTGGCAACTGCGATTGACGCGAGAACCGAAACTAAATACAAAGAAAGCGAGACAGCTCGGATCACATATCGAGATTCTGGTTATTGGTTTTTATGGAAAGGAAACGGCGCTGCATCTGTCTCACATATCGGCGGACACCTGAACCGCGCCGTAAGGGTAGTTTTCCGGATAAAGGAGGGAGTGAAAGAAGAAAGGAAGAAAGAGGTGCCGTAGTGGAGGTGGGCTCCGGCATAATTTCGACCACCTGGGGATCTTTAACGTGCACTGACATCGCACAGCACACGCCTTAGCGATTCGCCTCCATCGAAACGCAGCCGCTGCGGTCGGGTTCGAACCCGGGAACTCCGGATCAGTAGCCGAGCGCCCTAACCACTCAGCCAACTACTGCGATTTTTTTTACGAGCGTTTTGGATGCACTGCAATCACACCTAAGTCTGTGAAGACGTGGCTTTGAAATCCTCCCAAACTTCCTCTACGACAGCCGAGCTTCACGGCATTAAAGAAGCTGTTTCCTATACCCTGCACCGATCCCCCAGCCGATGGATTATCTTCACAAACTCAAAAGCATCCCTGCAGATACTGTCCAAACTGCTGAAGAACACCAATCATCAGCCCATTTCCCTTGACACCGGATATCTACATCATTTAGCTATTGTCGCAGGCCACTGCATTACATTTCAGCGGATACCAGCTCACTGTGGCATTCTGGCCAATGAAAAAGCAGAAGCCGCAGCCCATAAAGGCCACCAATATCAGCGATACATTCGGTCCTTTTTCACAAAATCTGATGCGTTCCAAATAGCTAAAAGATTTGCTTCAGAATTTATGTATCGGCTCTGGAGCTTGCCGACACATCACTACCAGTTTCTTCACTCAGTCGACACACATCTGAGATCAAGACTCCCGTCTAGAATTCCTCACCACCTGGAAACACTTTATCACCGACTTCGCCTGAGCGCTGCGTTTACAAACGCCTTGTGATACCGTTTCAGTCAAACAAACAGTCCGCTTTGAGACAACTGCGGCTCGATCGAATCTGTGGAACATATCTTGCTTGAGTGCCCTGCGTATGCCGACGAGCGTGCATACTATGAGCAGTGCATGGAAAAGCTCTCCCCAGTGCATCTAACAATAGACAGTGTTTTAGGTCCCTTAGCCTGTCCTAGGTAACAGAGACATGCAATCAACTTTTTGTTCGCGTATATAAAGGAAATTGGACATTTCGACAAGCTCCAGTTTCATCCAGCATGTTGCTCTCATGCATTTTTCTCGCAGAACTTTGTTAGGCCATTTATCAGACTTTGCACCTCATCATTTCTCGCCGATGTCTCTTAGTAGGCATTATATGTTCTCCCCTCTCCCCCCTTTTTTTCTTTCTCTAATTTAACCTCTCTCGCACTCCTCTCCTTCCGTCTTTACCTCTCAAATTCCCTTCCCCATGCAGAGTAGCATGCCAGTGAATTTTTAAACGTGGGCTAAATTCTCTGCTTTTCATTAAAAGGATTCTCTCTCTCTCTGTCCTAAAAGAAGCCAGAAAATCGTGCTTGCATGCCGTTTTTTTTATGTAATTGTCCCGAAGTTTCATTACTGAAATCAACCAGAAAGTACTTTAACCTCTTCGTGTTAGAGACCAGCTCTTACAGACTCTCTAAGGTGTCAGACATCCCCATCAATTCCACAGTGCAGCCTCAAAATCAGCTTCAGACATGCGCCATATGACGAAGTTTAATGTATGTATTGCATCAACAGCCACTATTGATGACAGGCAGCATTTAGGAATGGCAATACAAGATAAATTTTTCACGAACTTTATTCCATGGTGTGAAAACAATGCCTCCAAACATCTGGCATCAAAGGAGTCAAACAATGTGGGAAAGCCTAAAATGAGATCGAAATATTATGTGAAGAAAATCAATGCAAGGCAATTCTGTTATAAGCTTATATGAGACATTTTTGCACAATTTCACTGTTTTAAAGAGCACTGATATTTCAACAGTGTTGCATTGCTTTTTAACATCCAACACAATATTTCATCAGCAGCCACACCTCTCAAACATGCAAGCCTTCTTATTAGAAAAAGACATGGCAAACATGCATGGACAACAAGACTAGGTAGTTTTAATGCAAACACATGTAAAAGCAATAAAACAAAAGAACTTGGAAAGCTTGATTCTTGTAACTTAAGTAATTTATGCACCATTCCCCACTTCTAAGACGACTCAAGATGATTGAGTGGCTACAACGGTATCAATAAAATGAGATGCCATTTCCATGATTATTTACAGTACGATGAAAATATGGCAAACAATTACATCCAGCAAGCTGCTGAATCAGCCGTTTCCTTCATCAAATTCCTCCTCGTCACTGAAATATGCACTCTGGCGAATCCGACGACGGCTAGCCGAGCCAGACTCGGTCTCAGCTTGGCTGCTGCGGGATTCCTGGTCACGCTGCTGTTGCTGTTGGCAATGAAAAGAAAAATGTTACGTGGCAATTCAGGGCCTGGCAAACTCCGAATTCTCACCCACAAAAACTAACACATATCGGGAAACAGCATGATCGAGCTATTTTGTCATTTATTCACTGCCATTATGATCTATGCATAAGTCAAGTGGCTACACACAGACTACCCAGAAGGACAAAATCAAAGTTGTTTGCCATAGCTGTTGTTTCACAACAAATGCACATGCTATGAGAATTATAGTGCCCGGTAAAAGATATATTCCTCACATCAAAGTTCGCATGAAGCCTTCCACTATTGTAAGAAATGGTACTGATGACATTAAGGCAAAGTGCCGTGGCTATGTGTTGCAACAAATAATTAATGGCTTTTCGCATGCCAAGGGTGCCTCTTATGAGGAAAGCCAGAGACAGTGGAGGGCTTCAAATTATTTTAGACCATTGGAGTTCTTTCACGTGCAATGACATAGCACAGTGCAGGGACGTTTTTGAACTTTGCTTTCGTTAAAAAGACGACCCTCAAGCTGGGAGAAATTTTCCGCAGGAAAACTCCATTGCCTCCCCCACTTTTTTCTTTTTGTTGAAGAAAGTTCCAAGAAATGCACTGTGCAGTGAGGGTCACTGCCTGCAAGTATTGCCTATAAATCTTACCTTTGAGTCATTTCAGTGCAGCCTTAATGTGTGGTGCACAAGCAAATGTTAAATTTCTAAAACACCTGCCTTGCTTTTGATTAACCCCTATGCCCTAAAACCAATATCAAACCAAGCAAGATGGCTAGATTATGTTGCTAACACGACCTGCTAGTCTCTTTTCGCTCTACGTACCTCATACTTGATTGCTGCATGAAGCGACTCCAGGGCTGGATCTTCATCGTGCTCACTATCTGTGGATTCCGTCTCTTGTTCCTTGGGCCTAAAATATAAAAAAATAAAGAAGAAATGAGCTAATGATATCCTTTTCACTAGAACTTTTGGCGCTTAGTAATTGGGAAAAGCTCAAAAGAGGGGGCATCTCCTTTTCCAACTGTGAGTGCAAATGAAATGGCATTTCATAACAATGAGATTATGTGGACCAAGCACGTGCTCAGAAGTAGGGCGTTCACTCGCACAAATTGTAGGTTAGTGCCTTTGCATCCACTGTGAAAAACAAAGAAAAGAACACAACACAGTACATTTCTCATTAGTGTGTGTCATGCAAGTTATTAATATGTAGACGGAGGAATCAAAACTCAAGGCTGCAGGGAAAGGTCTGACCCAGTACAGCGGCTCGATACAAAAATCCAGACAAGACAAAGCATGCTAAATTTTAATGCTCAAAAGGCATTACACCAATGCAATGCTCCTGTCCTCACATACCAAAAACAAACTTAGCTTGCACCTACTACTCTGCCTGACAAACTACATTTTTTATTTAGGACATCTTTCAGCCCTTATGCATAAGGCCTAAACAGATAACTAGCAGAAAAATGCAGTTTTTCAGGCACTGCATGAATTGAATGTCCATCAACATTCTTGTCGGCCCATTCCTACATTAACATTTCTTTAAACCTCTCACCATTGTTTCTGGCACACACAGACATCACAGTGAGTTAGCATGAGCAATATTAAAGATAAAATTCCACAATTGAATTTTCTGGTCAAAAGAAGGGTGAGCATGCTTATAAGCCCTGTCTACATGAACTCGATAGAGTCGAGTCGAGTTTGCTCGTCGGGTAAAAAACCAGTTGTTGGGTTCATGTAAACGCTGTCGGGTCGAGTAAAATAAGTGGCACAGGGAGTCGAGTTCACTCGCCTGCAGGGGGTGGGTTAACTCGCCTGACCCGCCTTTCCAAATACCATGTAAACGCAGTCGAGTTAGGGAGTCGGGTAACAGGGAACTCTGGGAAAGATTTCGGTCATGTGATCAATCGACCAAAGTGGCAGCCTCCGTTAGTCCCCGCGCTATTTCCACCAGAGCTTCTAGGACCGACCAGGAAATGGAATGCTTTCTGGCACTAATTAATGAAAAAAAAAAGTGAGCAAGGCACTGGATAGCAGAAAGTAGCGCAATCAAGAGGTGCTTAAAGACCTGCAGGCCGAAATGGCCAATCTCAGCTACCACTGGACGTGGCAGGGCAACAAGCCCGGTAATGAACAACCTTGGCAGAGAGCAGCACATTATGAACGCTTATTCATGACATCAAAAGGGTCATGAAATAAAGTGATGGAGAGTGAGCATTATGATCAAAACAGCAGCCGGCACGGCCATTGCGAACGCGTGGGAACCCGCAGGCCAAAAACGGGAAGCGGAAGCTTGCATAATAACTGCGAACCTCGACGCTAGGCGCCACTGCGATACATACGCGCTTGAACAGAGTTCATGTAGACACCAATCGGGACGAGTCAGAGGCGAGTCACCTAGCCCGACGCTGACTCTACCCGGTCCTGTCGGTTCCATGTAAACAGGGTTATAGAAGGAGCCTTAAAGATGACTCACACAATGACTACTTGCTTCGAAAGAGTGGAATTCAGGGTCTCTAGACCTCACTGCGTTCTATGCTATGCTCGGATGCATTTCTTTACTTCCTTGACTGTTGACATTTGGTCACATCACACATGACATCATTATAAAATCTTCAAAAATTGTTTCGGGTGGTTTCCTACCGTTGCGCAAGTCATCTGCGTGGCTCAACTTGACAATGAAGGCTTAGCAAATGGCCTGCACTGATTCTTTGGCCAGCAGCTGAACCAAACGTGACAAAAGTTTCATGCAATAATGCCACGCCGTCCACAAAAATGCAAATGCCGTCTACAGAGGTTTTTGCAATGTGTGCATTCTAGGAACAAATAAAGGATCTGCCTCCTAGTCATGTCATCTAATACTAGCTGCGGCGCACATCTTATTCTGTGACACACTAATCATAATTGAAAATCCCCCCCCCCCCCTCCCCTTCTTTTTTAATGACCTCTCTATCACATTAGCTGCATGCAAGCTACAGCCACAAGTTGCTGATTAAGCTGCGGACGATAGGTCGAAAATTTTAGGACTGCCATGACCTCTTTGCAATAAACAGAGGATGGTGCAAGCCATGGCTTTTTGCATTTTTAGGCGACAAAGGAAATTCTTACTGCTGTGCTTTCCTCCTTTTCTTCTTCTTCTGAGGTGCCTCTCGCTCACCGAAGGAGTTCCGCGGACAGCGGTAGCTGAGGTGACCTTCTTCCTGCAAGGTAAAACCAACGGCACACGTTTACTTACACCCCCATCCTTTGATGCACCTGTCCGTCTAAAGCCTCTACAGGTCTGGGGCACCAAAAAGGTTAGAAACATGCATAGGGGCTAAATAAAACACCATAGGTATAGTAGTAAAAAGCGTGTCTTACAGGTATAATTCAATTACCGGAAATACTCCAGTATACAATAGGCTGAGACTAGGACCTCTTGAGTTTGAGTTTTATGTTTTCAAGTAAATTCCCTTACTTGATATTCAGGATGACGTCAAGCCTCCCGGAAAATCGTGCCATCACTCAGATCTTTATAGGATCATACAGTGGAATCTCGATGTACGAATCCCACAGGGTCACGAAAAAATTTGTATCATCCAAAATGAACAAAATCCGTAAGCATGCAGAAGCATGAGAAATGCATTCACGCAGTTCTGTTTGCAGCTGGCAGGATTTATTTACAGCCGTTTGGCCACAGCTCAATACTTGTGGTACATACAGATTGACTGGTGATTGCGACATCGGTGATGTGTAGGCTACGCACCCACACTTACTTGCGATGTCAGCAATGTGCGAGCTGCCACTCACTGCTTCTCGCGTGCACAGCGTGACTAGTGATAGTGCAGTCTATACGGGCAGCGCTTAGTGCTCAAGGGTGTGGTCATGGCGCACACATTCATATCATCCGTAACGACGTAAGGGAGGGTTCAGAAGATCCGAAATTCTGTACACTGTAAACAATGCATTCAAGTCGGAGAATTCTACAAATTAGTATCATAAAGATTCTACTGCATTTAATAAAGCAAAATAAAAACTATGCACACCCACTTCTTATACGGGACTTGAAAAGCTTTATTTTCACAAACAAGCCAAGCTCACCTTCTTTGTTTATAGTTACTCCTTAACAGCTTTTCTTAAAATACACGACTATCTGCATCTGCTGCATTTTTTCTCATGTTCATGCCATATGTGCCAAGCCTCTGCATGCACTCCAACCCCTGAAGTATTTTTTGAGCACTGCAGCTCCCATTTGGAATGCCCATATGAACAGAGGTAGTGGGTGTTAGTGCAGGGTAACTAACACTTGATACTACGATAACAATAAGTTATATCAGATCAACATCTGTGTTCTGGAGGCTTGCTTTTAACAGGCACTACTACTGGAACTCACCCTGAAGTGAATCATGACTGTGCAAAAGATTTTAATTTTTTTTACAGTGCATTCCGCTGCTTTCACTTACAGTTAGCCACCTGATGACCGCATTTTCAGGAAGGCGGCTTTTTATCTTGAAATCTGGTTGAACCCAACCTTCATAAATCTGGCTGCGTGCAAAAAATCAACTTTCACCAGAAAATTACAGGGCCTAAATATAACCTAACCAGATACATAACCCCATTTGTAGTTAAGAAAACGGTGTCAGAAAGCCTCCAGCACAAGAATGCAAAACCATAACTGCATCTAGCAAAATGGTAGTGATGTGGCCACTGCCTCGAAGTTTGCAGGCACGTTATACCCGACATATGATATCCAAATGATCTTGCACAGTAAACTGGAAAACAAATGACATGAGAGTGTTTTGACAACGTCAAGGCCATCCACTGATGCTGACTGCAAAATAGTCATTTAGTTCCACTGATAGGCACAAGCTTATGAACGTAACAAAAACAGGAGGCCAAAACAAGTAATCACTGCAGCAAAAAGTTCAAATCTTACATGTCATGGTATCAATTTCTCACAGAAAACATCATTTTGGGACACAAGAGGGCTTCGGTTAGAACTTAATTCATTCTTACTTACGCCGCACTCAAAGCATTTCGATTTGTCCTTGTACTCCTTACGGCGAATGAACTCGGGTGCCCGACCGTTGTACTTCGCAATGCTCGCTCGAAGGGTGCGTCCCATGAGCTGCTGCTGGTCCAGTGCCCTGGCACATTTGTTGGCTGATTCATTGTCCACAAACAGCACGAATGCCACTCCTTTACTCTTCCACGTCTGTTTGTCTTTCATGACCGTCACCCTGCATGGCCAAGATAAAGAGTCACAGACGTCCCAGATTAGCCACAGGTTAAGAAAATTGACTGCACACTTGCTCTTGTGGTTAAGCGAATTTCAGTGGCAGCTGCAGTAGTCTGATTCCAGTTTACTAATATCTGAGTAGGGGAGTAGCAGCATTCAACCTTTGGGATGTGGAGTGCGTATGGGGTGGGAGTGTGTTGAGCAGTCATGTGTCACATATGGTCATTCATCCATCCATACATATCCAATTATATGGACATCTAGATACATATCCATCCATATAAAGCAGGTGTTTGGTGTGACACAACACAAGGGGCAGAGGACAAAGGGTTTCTAAAAACTGTCTAAAGGAAAAAGTGGTGCAATCATCTATATGAGTGTCTTAAACAGTACTTCATCTATTGTGGGAATGCTGGAAAGATTTGGCTTGGCTAATGCTGGGCTGGAAACGTGGATTCTACCTCGGATTCTGTATATTATTTTAATACTGCATTTTTCACTCATTCAATAAAATTAACACAAGTGAAAGTTTGGTGTGTGGTGTTAGGTTGGTATGAAAACATTCAGGCATTTCTTCCTCGAGCACCTCAGAGGGGTTAGAAGATGCTATGCACCTCCCCACTCTAAATTAACTAAGGAACAGGCTGTAAATTGACATAGTTCTATATGGGCACATATCGTTGCCTGTATATGCTCAGTAAAATGTACCCCGCCACATATTTAGGCAGTTGTTCAGCATGTGAGGAAAGGGCCACACTGTATCGCACTGCACGGGTCTGTGAAAGAAACAGGGCGGTACCCAATACACATGATCCCGCCAGTCTCCTAAAACTTCATTTATGAGTAAATAAAAGTTATTCGCTTGCTTGCTTTAAGGCTTGCCTCGAGAAGGGTTGTACTGTTAGGGCAGAATATTAATAATAATAATTGGTTTTGGGGGGAAAGGAAATGGCGCAGTATCTGTCTCATATATCATTGGACACCTGAACCGCGCCGTAAGGGAAGGGATAAGGGAGGGAGTGAAAGAAGAAAGGAAGAAAGGGGTACCGTAGTGGAGGGCTCCGGAATAATTTCGACCACCTGGGGATCTTTAACGTGCACTGACATCGCACAGCACACGGGCGCATTAGCGTTTTTCCTCCATAAAAACGCAGCCGCCGCGGTCGGGTTCGAACCCGGGAACTCCGCATCAGTAGTCGAGCGCCCTAACCACTGAGCCACCGCGGCGGGGCAGGGGCAGAATCCCATGTTTTATGCCCAAGAATAGAATCAAGCCAAATACACAAACCAAATATGAAACTAGGCGTTCCTGGCACTCCTGCGCCTAACCATGAATGATGAACTATCGCAGCACCACTTTTCCCAGTAGTTAATATTGAGATCTCAACTATATAGTGGAAGGAGGGAGAGGAGGAAATTGCGGCATCACAAGGGTCATCATTGTGTTCAGACCCATCAGTGATTGATTCACATTTGGGCAAATCAGCGTGCTGTGTTGTCATGTCGTCATGCGTTGCAGCGCCAATGATGACGCCACATAAAGGATACACATGGCATTGACAGCTGTCACTGAAGAGAGAGAGAGGGAGAGCTGATGGAATATATGCATGCCAGTCTGCTTAATGCTACCATTGTCAAATGAGTAGCTTCACCACCCTGCACGACTATTTTTTATTGGAAGTCGAGCGTAAACTGGAAATGACCTAGCAAAGGCTGTTGATGTTAACAGTTACAAAACCTGCTCGAGCAAAAGCAAGAAGTTTGTTAGAAACTCACACTATGTAGCATTAGTCTGAATGCGCGCTACAATTCAAAATCAAACAGTTGTACAGTAACGGTTGTTTCTCCTTGCAGCACTGCACACAAATTGAATAACTTCATCAGGCAGTGCCTCCAGCGCCTAAGGCGCCTACAAGTGTCTAATGCACCAAAGCGCTGTGAAAGTGTTGCCGTGGTATGTGCGATCCCGTGCCTATCGTTTCCCGAGAATACACGCACCTAATTTCTTGTAGCTGTTGTCTCTGAAGCAAGCCCTAATACAGTGTAATGACGAATGCAGAATCCGATGTTAGTCAGTGTCCATCCCTCAGAGACAGGACTGACAGCGTATACTTCATTGCATGCAGGCATTTTCACAAGGGATGACCACGCAGTACTACAGCGCTGGCCTCATCAATGAATTCATGTACTCACTTTGCAACTTTGCCGTACTTCTCGAAGATCTGGTGCAGGTCATTGTTCGTGAGTTTGAACGGCAAGTTGCTCACGTAGACGGTGCTTTTGCTCGGTGTGAGCCCCGCACTACCCGCACTGGCCGTATTGGCCGCACTCATGACAGAGAAGGTCGCGTTTCGGTTCAAATAAGGTCGTGGTTCAAACAATGGTTGCCTCGCTCAAAGAAGGCACGGCTTCCACATGACACGAAGATGGGCACGCACGTCTCGCACAGCTACGAGCATATGTTCACAAATGTATCAGCCGATTAAATCATAACCCCGATTGTTTGTATTGGCACACTGGAATATACACTGCCTCACTTCACTTCGGAGACGCAAAAGCAAAACCTACTACACCACCACAGCACTGCAGGCTTGCCTTGGAGTTAATTGACTTTCTGTTGGCTAGAACATGATTATCAAAACAAGCACACAAGAGGTTTTTGTAATCATTTTCCACATCATCACGTAGCACGCAGAGCTAAAAATTTAGTGCAGTACATTCTACATTCGGCTCAACTTAATGTTTTGTCCCGGGAGCTTTGTCATGCTTTGTGATGTTCGTGAGATCAGTGGTCTCTGTAAATATTTTTTTGTCACTGCTGCTTCATACTGTACTCATTCAAACTAATTCAAAGTTAATTTATTTATGGTATACACAAAAATATAAAAATTAGCAACTGGCTTAACATTTGGATGCACTCTTGGATGCGCTACTCTTTTCACCATCATCATCATCGGCGGCGGCGTCCACAAGGGCTATGCTCAAATGCGCGGCGCCCGACTTCAAAACGGGTGGCTTCAGCGCTCCTTGGTGCCCAAATTTTGTTCGAAGGTACCCGCCGAGTTAAACAAACGCAAGTCTGGATGACAAAGAGGCAATGATTGCTGCGGGGGAGCCCCTGGAGTTCGTGCCGTTTGGCTCAGAATACTTGAAACATCACCCCGGCAACGTTCGGCCCCGGAACGAGGGGATCATCAGCATTCCCTCGGCCGCCCAAGCCAACGCCATCGAGCTCTCCGAAGCCCTTCAGGGAGTCTCCCTACGCGTGAGCGAACACGGCGACGATGACACTGCTCAGCAGAAAGCGTCGCCGTTCTGGAAGCTCCGCGAGAGTCCGTCCCAGGACGACGACTCTGACGGTGAAGAAGAACTGTTCGCGTCCACGGACACCGTGGTGTGGAGCAAGTCCAACGGCAGCGACGTGCGCTCGGTTATTCGGACATTTAACATCGGCGGGAAGATTCAAGACGCCCTGTGGTGCGACTTTCTCGCGTCTGACTACAAGGCTAGGCACCTCGGCGCCAACGTTGACGCGGAGCCGGACACAATGGTCCCTTGCGTGTGCCTCTTCGAGGAACACTCCGGTACGCTGCATTGTTTTTCGCGATCCGGGGGTGACTACACGAGGCCCATACCCTTCGTCGTCTCGCGCCTGTGGCCCATGCGGTACGGGCTGTTGATCGAACGTCGAGCACGAGCGGCGACGCGCTCTCGGCGCCTTTTCGGCGCAGGCGGTGAACATTCCGCGGCCGGATCAGCGATGTTCAGCCTGCTGCACCCGCTGGACGAAGTGACGCCTGTGGTGACGCGGACCAAGGTGCACGGCCACATCCCCAAGTTCGAGTATCTGCAGTGCAGCGCGGACACCGAAGTCGTGTACGTGTGCGAGGAGCCGTCGCTGTTGGTCATGTTCCACCGGAGCCAGGCGGCACACAGCGTGTGGGAGGTGCGCCGCACGACGGCGGAGGAAGACCAGTTCAACATCACCGCGCCGGGCAGCATTGACCTTACTCCGATCTCGAGCTGCCAGCGCCAGCCGCCGGGATCGTCGTCGCGGACTCCCGGTTCGACTTCCCAGGGCCTCGGTTCGCCGCCTTGCGGCGGCTCGCCTCTGCTGGCGCACAGTACGCCGCGCACATCGTTGAGCCGAGCGCAGAACTCCGGACCTCAGAACCATTCTCCGCTGGCACAG
This sequence comes from Amblyomma americanum, assembly GCF_052857255.1. NCBI lineage: Eukaryota > Metazoa > Arthropoda > Arachnida > Ixodida > Ixodidae > Amblyomma > Amblyomma americanum. The sequence goes on along the minus strand of NC_135506.1, from coordinate 31,846,826 downwards.
ATGGCATACTTGAGCAGGTCACAGTCGCCGCTGCTCGCCGGCACGCCCCTCTTCAGGACGAGCAGCGTCGACAGCAGCGTAACCGCGAACACGAGGCTGACTAGCGACATCTTTTTCAACCCGTACGAGACCGAGTGCCGGCCGCCTGTGCCTGACATCTGTCTCGACCAACTGTGGTGCGAGCCGCAGCCTTCAGGGGAGCGGGCGACCAAGGCGTTTGTGGTTCGTGACATGGTTGGGAACATCTACCTCTGCTACCACTTGCGTTTCCTCAAGATGCTCAAGCTTGTGAGTTGCACGCTAAGTAGGCCTGGTGCCCGGCCTGCACTGACTATGTGCGACTCAGTGCCAGCACTTGACGTCCAATACCTGCCGTCTCTCAGGATGCTGCTTGTGCTTGACCTGAACCACAGCCTAACTCTCTATGTGGGACCCAGTAGGGTGTGCAAGGTGCACGTGCCATCATTTCTGTTTGCTCCGTCGAGAGAATTTGAGTGTACGCCTGGTAGTGCTATCTCTCCACTGCACCATCGCAGCACCACGGGCAACAGTTCTGGTGCTGACAGTGTGCTAGAAGACATCAGCATTTCTCCTGTGTCTGTGAGTGCCTCCTCTCGTCATGCAAAGGCGCTCGGTGAAGATTCGGGACCGCCACCACCATCACATCATGTATCTCTACAGGATGCTGTAAGGAATCGTGTCACGCTGGAATCGTCATCTGGAACATACTATCGGCTCAGCCTCCCTGCAATGTCAAAGGACAGGATCGTGAAGCGCTGCTTGAAAGCCTTGTCTAGTGTTCTGCCCCAAGAACTAGGTCTGCAAGTGCTCATGAGGTGGTACATGTCTCGCAATGCACCCGGACCTACCGACTTGACAGCTTCGACAGAAATGAACTCCTTTCTCGTCTTCATTCTGGGCACGGTGGGCTGTGTTAGTGGCAGCGGCTGGCAGCAGACTGGGAGCATGGAAGTTGACCTTGGTACCCCTGTGGCAGTGAAGAAATCCAAATCAAATGAAGGAGGCTGCAACGCCGACTGGGATTACCTGATGAAGCAGTCGGGTGGGTCTCTGGCACTGGCATTGAAAGGGGTGCCGAAGCCAGGTCCCAAGATGCCACTCTTTGCTTCGAGTGCTGATACCTTGGCAAGCACTGTTGCCCCATTGCAGGAGCATGCCTATAGTGTACTCACTGCTCTCCATCTTGTTTACGAAGATGCAAAGTTGAATGTGCTTGAATGGCCCTCGTTGCCTCGTTTTGCCGAGTTCCTCTACAGGCTGGCTGTCCAGCTCTCCTTGAAAGCATACCAGGATCTGTATAGAAAAGATTTTCCTGAAAAAATAGGAAGTCTCGGTGTCCTGTCTGGCACATCAAATCCTGAAAGTAGGCCAAGTAGCCCACCATGGTTTTCTTTGTCACCGCCAAACATATTTGCATGGATTGCTAACAAGATGTCAAATCCTGATAGCAAGTCGCGATTCCTTTATATTCCTGGTACAACAAAGACTCTCAAAGCAGTTGTGCTTCTTTACTCTGTGCTTGCTTGTCCTTTAGAGGATGCAGTTCTTGATGAACTTTTGCAAGATATTTCTGCAGCGCCATTGAAAATGGCTGAAAGCTTTGGATTTTCATTTTCCAAGGAAACTAGTGTAGGAGCAAAGATAGTTGCTCTTCTAGTGAAGTTGGGAATTGACTCGTCCCAGCTTTCCCGGTGGCCTTCAGGAGTTGTTGCACCACTTCAAGATGTCATGGTTGAGTGTCAGGATAGCCCAGCTCTTGGTTGGCATTCGGCAGCCTATCAGCTGGTCGGAAGAGAGGATCTCGCAGCGCTGACAGCACCAAAAGAGAAGAAATGTCACGCGAAACTGGCTCTGCCAGTGGTGCATGATAAGCAGGGATCAAATTTCAGTGACAAGGAGAGTGGCTTTGAGCTCCTCAATCAAGAAATGTTTAAGTTGAAGTTCAGGAAAGACCAGCGTGTGGCCGACGCTTGTCGTTTCCTGCAGTCGTCAGTTCCTGTGCGCATTAACATTCAGCAGAGACCAGAAGTGAGTGACCACGAGTTCATGGAAGAACAGGAGCGACACCTGTATGGGCTGTGCATTCGCACCATGGCGCTTCCTGTGGGCAGGGGCATCATGACCTTGCGTACCTGCCAGCCTGTTCTTACAGACCCACTGCCCATTCCAAAGCTCTGCCTCACGGGACGGGTTCCCCTCCGAAATACCACTGTCGACATGTCCCACATTGAAGTGCCTTCCAACATGAACACGTGGCCGCTGTTCCACAATGGTGTGGCGGCTGGGCTGCGCATCTGCCCTGATGCAAGTGATGTGGACTCGAGCTGGATCACCTACAACAGGCCTCGAGCTAGCACAGCCACTGATGCTGCCATTGAGCATGCCGGCTTTCTCATGGGCCTGGGTCTCAATGGCCACTTGGCTTCCCTCAGTACCACGGCTGTCCACGATTACATGGTAAAGAACCATGAGTTGACCAGCATTGGCCTCCTACTCGGCTTGGCCGCTTCAAAACGAGGCACCATGGATCTGGCAAGCACCAAGTTGATGAGCATCCACATTGAGGCCCTGCTGCCACCAACTTCCACAGAGCTAGACGTTCACCCGCAGGTGTGTGTGGCGTCTGTCATGGGGCTAGGGTTGCTCTATGCCGAGTCGGGACACAGCCAGATGGCAGAAACGCTTCTTGGAGAGATTGGCCGGCCTCCTGGCCCAGAGATGGATCACTGCGTTGACCGCGAGAGTTACGCTCTAGCCGCTGGCCTTGCCTTGGGCCTGATCATGCTTGGAAAAGGAGGTTCCCAGTCCCACCATTCTAACCTGCGCATGGCCGACCAGCTGCACCATTACATGGTCGGAGGGCGGGTGAGGCCCACCGGAAACCAGAGGGAAAGGTTCCGCTCTCCCAGCTACCAGATCAGGGAAGGCAATGCTGTCAATGTTCATGTCACTAGTCCAGCAGCTACACTTGCTCTTGGCATGATGTTCTTCAACAGTGGCAACACGGCAGTGGCGGGTTGGATGGCCGTCCCTGCGACTCAGTACCTGCTAGACATTGTTCGACCAGACTTTCTCCTTCTGCGGACGCTGGCCTCTGGGCTTATTCTTTGGTCTGAAGTCTGCCCAACAAAAGCCTGGATTGAGGGTCATGTGCCTGACGTGGTGAACACTTGTGCATTTCAAAGGGCATCAGAAGAGATGGACGTTGACCGCGAGACCATGAATCAGGCCTACTGCAACATACTGGCAGGTGCCTGCCTCTGCTTAGGTCTCAAATTTGCTGGCTCTGCCAACTCGCAGGCATTTCACATCATTCGACATTACACCATGTATTTTCTAGACCTGCAGAAGCAGCCAGTGGCCGAGCAGGCGGGCCGAAACGCTCTCGAGACATGTCTTCTCACCGCCATTCTCAGCCTGTCTCTCGTCATGGCTGGCACTGGTGACTTGGAAGTCATGCGCATCTGCCGCTTCCTACGGCGGCGCTCCACTCAGGCTTCGAGCCATGTCTTGTACGGTTCTTACCTGGCCACCCACATGGCCTTGGGTTTTTTGTTCCTCGGTGGCACGGAGTTAACCCTGAGCACACGCCCCATTGCCATTGCAGCTTTGCTGTGTTCACTGTTTCCACGTTTCCCCATCCACAGCAGCGACAACCGCTACCATCTGCAAGCCTTCCGACACCTCTATGTGCTAGCTGTTGAGCCGCGCCACTTGCTGCCAGTTGACACCGTAACTGGCAATGCTGTGTACAGCCACGTAACTGTTTCGTTTAAACCAACGAGTGCCTACGGTCCCTGCAAGTACGTTTTGAAGGCGCCCTGCCACCTTCCAGAACTTGACCTTTTGGAATGCGTTGCCCTGAACGACTCCCGTTACTGGCCGATCGTCTTCAAGCGCAACAAGAATTGGGAGCTCCTCAAATCTGTGCTGATGTCGCGCGGCAGGCTGAATGTCAAGCATAAGGCTGGCTGTCTGCCATATTCCACAGACCCCACGGGCTGCAAGACTGCCCTCGAGCAGAGCGCCATCAAGGACCTACTGCGCGGCTGGTCATCACGGTCAACGGTATCCGCCTGCTTTTCGGAAAACACCGTCATCTCAAAGTTTACCGAGTGCTTTCTTCGGGTTCGTGCTTCTGGTGACTCCGAGCAAGCGCTGCAGCACGCCTTTGGCACCATACTGCTAGAATGCACCATGCGTGAAAGGGTAGACACACTGTCCACCCTCTTCGACTTGTTCCAGACAGCGCGCCATGACTTCACCGAATCGACACTGCCGCTTTGGCAGGCCAAGATCGTGCTTGCCTACTACAACCACTGCAAGGGCCAGAAGCAGCAGCTCATTGACACCTCCTTTGCCCTCACCCTGCGCGCACGCATCATGGGTGCTGTTGACGACTGCCTTCCCAAAGAAGAGCTGAGCGAGGCCGTGAAGGCGTACCTGAAAGACGGACCTGTGTCTGTGGCGGCACTTCCATTTCTGGTGTGGCACAACATTTCATATCCCCTGTCAGATACTCAGCATTGTGGCAAAGACCCTGAAAGTTTTCTCGCTTTCTGCCTTGGACATCCATTGCTGTCTGCCAACATCGACAAGATCTTGCACTCCCTGCTGTGAACGAGGTGGCAGAACAGTTGCAGGGAAATTGTTATTAATTTAACTTTCTTTTCTTCTGAGTGAGCAGACCAGCAAATTGCGTTTGCAAGTTCCTTCTGTTAATTTAATAAATTAACATTTTTGTTGAGTGAGCAATCCAGCGAGAAGTGTCTGCACGGAATGCCCCAACGTTGAGGGCATAACTGTGGCTGCTGCCACTGTGCTGGCTGTACTAGTACAGTCAGCTCTTTACAATTCAAACTTGAAAGGAACCTAAAAAAATTACCTAAACTAGGCTATGGCTAAGTATTTACAGGATTGTAAGTCGACTTATTTTTCAAAATTTGAAAATCCGAAACGGGGGGGGGGGGGGGGGGGGGGGATCGACTTAAAATTGAAACCAAAGCTTCGCACCATAAATAAAGGCGAGACAAACAAGATATCAGGCATTCTACAGCGTGGTTGCATTTTTGCTGCGCGGCTCCGTCGTATCACTTTTGATGCTGGCCTTGAGCAGCTGCTATGTCAATGCGCAGAACCTGCATCACCACCCCGCGCGAGGCGGGGGATGGTGGCTGTCGATAAGCAGCAAACCAGCCCATTCCCCACTCATGGCCGCAGATTGCGTCTGCTAATAAGCGGCGGTGGTCCGATAACGCATTCGCTTTCTACTCTTTCTTTTTACTTTCAACTGCGCACTTGGGGCGCTCAAGGGTGCGTCGATAGTTGTTGGAAGGGCCGCTGTTCCAGTCGCGGTGGCACCCCCACTTGGAACCGCAGCGGCGCCGGGGAGTGTTGGTAGTTGACGCCGTTCACGCGTAGTTTTTCTTTGCCTCTGACGCATTTGTCTACTGCCGGCCGTGTTTCACGAGTTTTGTAGCGAGAGCTACACTGGGCTACCAGTCGAGCATTTCGCGGCGCATGGGAGAGGCCAGCTATGCGCATGTGCTGTTACCATTGCGACCGGGGAAAAGGAAGGTGCGGCGTGCGCTTCGCCACGGCCGCAACCCCGAGCGTGACGTTACGTGGATGAGCAGTTGTGCGCATGCGCCGGTACCATATGGTAACCAGAGAGACCTCACAGCTGCGCCGCGTTCGTCGCCGCCTCGCCGCACTATCACCCGAACCGCGCGTCGCATGCGCGAGATGTAATGGCTGTTGTATCACAGCTTTTGACATGCCTGCATAGAAGGAGAGTTCAGTCGCTGCTAAACGGCGGTATAGACAAGAGAAGATTAACTATTCCAATCCTGAGGTTGTCGTCTGGCACTTGGCTACTCAACAATAAAGAGAGAATGAGCGTAAGAAGGCAAAGAGAGCAGCGGAGACGCCCGAGCAGAGAGAATAACGGCTTGCCAAACGGAGATGCCAGACTGCCGAGCATAATAGACGGTGCAAAGCCGCCGAGATGGAGCCTATGGAAGGCGTCTGTCAACGGAAAACAACAGAAAAGGATGTGAAGGCCTGTCGTGTGTCAGATCACACCATTCGAGTTTCCGAAAAACAAGCTCAGCCAGGGAAACGTACCTTTCGCTACGTGTATCCTGGCATAGCCGAGCTAAGCCACTGCCAATTTTTTTAATGTAGTCGTGCTTCGTCATTTGTGCTCTGGGTCCGGTAAAGCGACTGGCGTTCGTTCACGGTTACATTCACGATGGCTGCCATTCTTTCGCCGAGGAAACGAACTGCGTGCCGGGCCGCAAGTTCGACGTTCGCAACGGGTGATACAGGTGTGGCAGCTGCAGTGAGGCAAAATTTTCAGCGGTTCCACGTGATGTGGCTGTTTGTGAAGTGCGGGATTTCGCTGCACGACGATGTTAGGACGACGAGCTGCGGGAGCGCAGCAGTGATCACGACAGCAGCGCTATAGTAAGACACAACTTAAAAAAACAGCAGTCGTTAACACTAGGCCACGGTCCGCGGCGTACTGTATTACTCCGCCAGCCAGTCACAAAATTAAACTAAATCATCTTTTTAATGTTTGACTTTATTAAACAAACCAAATGTCAAAATTCTAAAGCTTATAAGTTTTTTTCTCCTGATTAGCTTCTTGTTAAGGTGACAAGAGAAGTTTCAAAAACGGATTACGTTTTTATCGTGGAGGAATATTGTGCGCCGGTTCTGAATGTGGGCGGAGCTTCACTGCAGACTTTTAAGTTGTATCTGACTATAGTGAGGACGATGGCGCAAGTGTGGACGAGTGTTCTAGTGACAAATACATTAATTTTCGTTTTGGAATGTGCCCACAGGCGCTCCCGCGCGTTGCAGCCGATAGCAGCTGGCGATAAGCGCGTTCTAATTAAAGGTCAAGCGTAAACAACCTGTCTTTTTTTTTCAGAAATGTGATGTGGGGGGTTGACTTACAATCGTGTAAATACGCACATTCGGCGAGAGCCAGAATGTCCCTCCATTTTCTTCTTTTCATTTCTATCTCCGCGATTAGTACCGTGAAAAATTTTTGTCTTCATCGACTCTACACACAATGGCATTCCTCCATGTAATGCCCCTTTTCTTTCTCCGCCTGTTCTCCCAGTCTTGGCTTGGCATGCCTTGACTTGGCGCCAATCTGCTTGGGCACCAAGGCAAGCCAAGCCAACTTCAATGCCCTTCAGTCACACTACTCAGGGTAGTTCAACATAACATGCAGCTCTCTCTCCATGAAACTCGTTCAAGTCAATGCGAGCCTTTTAACACTTGTTCACGAGGTAGAACTGAGAGTTAAACACACAGTTTGAATGAAGTGTCTGAGTTAACGAGGGTCAACTGAAATCCTTTTTTTTTTTATTAGCGCTTCAACATTTAAGTTTTACGAGATCATTTATGGCGAACTATCGTGTCAGAACCACTTGAAGAACCCTAGGTGAAAATGTACCCCTATATGTACACAATGAGGCCAAACCAACCAGTATTTACTTAGAATCCCCCTTCCATAATTTCAGGAAAGATTGACAAAGTCCAGTTCACTTCCAAATTTTATTCCATTGCACGCTACATTGCAAGCTACACCACTTTATACCCCTGGCAAGAAACTGGCTTCTCACAGCACAAGGACATGGGCGCACTACAAGATTCTGTGCACTCGCCATACAACAAGGAACAAGGGAAATATGCACTGAATTGAGTAGCACCCAAAAGGACAACAAAGTAAACTCTACGTATAAAAACTGCACGTGTAACATCACAACATGCAGGGCATTTGCAGGCGACATGCACAAATTATCATTTGCCATCTATGTACACCACAACAGATAATGGATGGTAAAAGTTGAGTGCCCGGTTTTGTCACTTATGACTGGCTATGTGCAGCAGTCAAAACGATTGTGGACAGTTCTTTCACCATGTAACCTCATACTCTTTTTCAGTACGGCGCGTATATTTTGAAACCTACAATCCATTAAAAGATTCAAAGATTGACCCAACACTGAAAGACCTGCATACGTTTAATGAAAAAAAAAAAATAGAAACACGTGACTAGGGCAAAAACAAGCACCCAAAGAGAAACGGAAAATATTGATAGTGTAGTTAGACCTGTGGGGTGCAACTTAAAAATGAAACTTATAAAAAGAGCTATTAGATCTGATAAAGTTGAGGCAATAATGCATGTTTGTCGCTAACAGATCAACACAATTCTACTGCCAGGAATATTAAAAAAACAAAACATTCTAGCATTAGCAACAAAATCTGCTTGGACCATGCTATAATCATAGATGCCGATAGTGCAATGCCCTCAAGCTTTCTTGTGCATCGCATTAACTGCCAAAGCCCAGCAATTCCCAAAATGCCTGCACAATTAACACAGGGAGTGAAACACTCAATGATCTGCAAGACCAGCATTTTGCTCTAGTATGTACGCTTTCATTCCACACATTTCCTTATTTTCCTCTTAGTCATCGTTAAAAATTACACTAATCTGATTTCCCTCAATTTCTCCACCAAAGCACATCCTCTGAAAGGTGTTTGTAATAAACCGCAAGATGTAGCTGGCCCTATTGTTTCCTATTTATCCGACACGTGGCGCATTGCCATGTTGTGCTTGAGATGCCATGAAATCCTCAGTTAAGACCATGTAGTGGGTGCACTTACAAACAACAGATGAAAAGAAACGAGAAGAAGAAGCTGCAAACACAGCAAAATATACACAAGCTGTCTGGATTTCTGCAACAAGAATGGGCCATTTCGGATGGCACATGTCGTCCGGGCACTACGGAAGTTTTCAAGTAGCAGTGATGGCAACCCAACCATCTGCAACGACTTCCGCATGCCACTGCATTCAGGTGCTGTGGTGTGGGTAGGGAGGGGGCGCATAGACAGGCACGAACGCCGGCATTTTGGTCGCCGTCTCGTAGTCTGGTGGCAGGAGAGCCTGCAGTTCAAAGAAAAGCGCGAATTGTGAGCGCAGAGCATGGTCAATGGGGTGCCAGTTCTGGGTTTGCAAGCATTAGAGCCGAAACCTGCATGACAGAGGACCAACAATGGGAGTAGGGTGGATTTGCAGGCTGCTACCTATCTTCAAATGACAAAAACTGAAGAGAGTATACTGGTCTGTATGTGCCTGAACCTATGGAGGTGCCTTGGTTGTGCACAGTTGTTCTTTCTTCAATTTTAAGGGAATGAATAAACTGAAAGCGGCCCGCTTTGACCGCCCCCTCACTGATGCAAACTGAAGGGTACAGGTGGACTTCGCTTTTTTAGCAATGTACTTGCGAAATGTGGACCCCCCCCCCCATTCCTCTAACAGAAAACTTGTCAAAGGTGACAACGATGCAGCAGAAGCCAGAATAGCGGGGGATTGAAATAGAATTTAAAAAAAAGTAGAAATAATGCTTACAAAGGTGGTTTGGTGTACCTTCAACAGGAGAAAGAAAACCAACACAACTGCAGTCACACTACCAACAACATGCACATTCCATTTGTTACATGCTTCAATGATGAATGTGTCTATGAAACAAAGTTTGCCTATTTTGAAACAAAAATGTGCGTGGTCACTGCACACGCGCAAAAAAGCAGATAAGCTAGGCAGCAAAACTGTAATATAAACTAACCCAAAGCTCCACTTTGCTCATATATGCGTCGCACACTGTATAAATTCAAAATGTTCATACACTGAGCTGGCTTAATGAACCAGCTTTACATAACGCCATTAGCAAAATGCCATATAAAATTCAAGGTAGGGTGCGGCATCTAAAAATGCTACTCCACTTATCCAGGGTCAAGCAGGTCCCCTGCGCTATTTATACTCAGCATGCATGTGCCATTCTGCCTTGTCAACAGAGAGAATGGGATCTACCAGGTTACAGCTACCCATAAGCAGTTTGCACATGACAGTAAAAAGCAGCAAAGCAAACAAACAAATAAGCCTACCTGGCCATACGGCAACACCTGAAAGCAAAAAAAAAAAAAATTCCACCACACTGAGTCACAAAATTCGCTCACTCATTCCTGCACATGTTGCTATACATATCCTATGTAACGTGACAACAACAGGAAATTTATATTACAAAGGGCCCAGAGACACTGCTGACGACTCTTTTCCAGTGTTTTATCTCAATCACTCCTGCACCCTGGCGAGTCTCTTGCAGGAACCACTGAAGAATGTAAGTATATGCTAGCTCTCTTACATAAGCCACTTCTTTTCACACAGGGGGAGAAAGACTACGCTCACACACAGAATTTAAATCACCTCAAAGACTGCGAACACCCAACTTTTTGTTGCATGCTTTTTCTTTACAGCTGTAAGCATTTATAAGCATGCCTGTATGCATGTGCGGGCTTTACACTGGACACATGCTGTCGAGCTCTACCTTCCAGCATGCTAAAAATGCCAAGACGGCAGGAAAAGCCCTGCAAACAAAAGCATGAACAAAAAATAGCACAAAAAGGAGTGTTTCAGGGACCCCTTTAATGCACTGCCCACTGCAATGCAGAGCAGAAACAAAACAGCGACAGTGGACATGAATACTGGCTGCAAACTACTCCTCAGCAAAAGCCCATAAAAGTGACCTTGATGCTGCCACAAGTATGAGCAAGTGCTCCAGTGCTTGAACAACGAAATGCCACAACTAACAAATGGCAACACACATATTCTGAATGAGAGTGCACATACCTCAGAGTCTGACTCGACATCAGCAAGGCTTGCCTCTTGCCGCATTCGCAGGTATTTGTAGCAGGACCAGACAATTCCCATCACATAGGCCTGAACAAGAAAGGATCATATGTTAGGCTAGCAAGCTGTTTTAGGCTAGAAAACCATGCGGCATGCTATGAAGACGTCTTGTGCATTACATATGTGTTGCATCTTAGAACAATTTCTTTCACTATGCAATGTCTGCGAGGCTCGGGCTGTTGGGCCATGCTCCTGATGTGCGTTAATAGTCTGGCATTAAAGGAAAATCCTTAGGCATAAAGCATATAGGAGGTGGCCACCCACAGGCTTTCGTGGAGCATTCTGGAGCACATAAAATCTCTTTCCTGACATGAAAGTCACAAAAAGAAGCATTTGAGTGGTCGTGAGATATTTCGTGGCTTGCTGAGCTTCTTACAAAACTATAAAGCATTAACCCATACATGGCTTGTGTCCTATAAAGGTTCAGAGTGTTAAATCTTGCACCCACTAGCATAGGATTAAGAGGCTTCAAACTTTTCCTGTGCAAGCGGTACGTTGTGTGTGTTCAGTTTTGTACATTGTGCATTAATAAAAAGCCAGTCTTCTTTGGTAGCAGGGAGCAGATCCGAGAGAACACACTGTGATTCTACAAAAAAGAAACAACTAATTTCTGAGCAGCGTCATACGACAACGACCGCGCGCCTGATGAGAAATTCAATTTTAAATTCAATGTCAAATGATTCAAGCTTTACCACATGTAATGAATAGCACATTTGCCTATAATATCCAATGACGACATAAAAGTTGGTGTTGAGAAAAAAATTTCCATCAATAAAAGGACGATTCTGAATTCCGAAGTAAAATGAACATTATATATAAAAAAATATTTAAATTTTTTCATCTTCTGGAAGCCTTGCATAATGGTGAACATGGTGAAGCTGCGCGGTAGTGCTACTGCAGGAGTTCTACGAGAAGCAGAGCAATAATAGTAGCAGATACAACACGGCCAGGTACATTTAAGCACCACTAGATGGCACTAGTCCTACTAAGCTGCGAACTAAAAATTCTTTCGTTTAGAGCTCTGTTGTCATTTGATCAGACCTGCACGTTTCCTGTCACGAAGTATTTGTAGACGAAGAGGACCCAGCTAGCTGAAAATGTTCTCATGCGTTATACAAAAAGCAAATGCACAACACCAACTATTAGGTAAGAAAAGAAGATTGAACAACCCGCCAAGATGCTGTAGTGCATTAGCATCCATACTGAGACATTGAAAAAGCAGCCATTTCCTATAAGACACCTGATGCCTATGAGCAAGTGAGTTTGGGAGCAAACGGACCATGGCCACGTTAAACCAGAGTGCTAATCTTTCTAATCCACTACCGAGCAAATTTAAGCACATATAAAAATTCATGAATTTTCCATGCACTACAGTGCAAGTTTTCTGGAAAAACCTATCTATATATGTATAGCAGAGGCTCCAAACATAGCACATTTTAGTTCTTTTGTGGTCATAACGTATGGGCAAAAATATATATATTTTTCCAACTTATTTTCTACCCAAAAATAATTTTCATGCAAGAGGCAATTGAACAGTTCTTCTACACTTCACAGTGAGGCATCATGAATTTTAAACAAATAGTGCATGCCTTTTTTACACTTTGCATACTGAAGTTTAACACAAATAATGTCTAGGTTTAAAACGCACTCAAGCGTTGCGGACGCAGCTGGACGTACAAAAATTTGAATCACACCACTTCCGCAGTAGAACAAGGATGGCATCAATGAGAGCTAGAGTTGCCTCTTCATAAACGGAGAGGAGCTAAATGCACAACTGCATGTACTCAGCCTGTCAAACTATAGTCTGAGCAAAGATTACTTCAGAGAGACGGCATATTTTTGGAAAAGCATCAATGAAAAGAGATCATCCTGGCCAGAGCTATAGGACATATTTTCTACCTTGTCTTGTCTGGTAGCTACTGGTTACTGCAAGGATATAGTAGTAGCCAAGCATGGCTGGCCCCAGCCTAGTAGAAAACGTCCCATGTTCTAAACGAATACAGTAATAGAAGGGACAGTTGGACAGACTACCGAATAGTCACTGGAGGTGTATTTGATCTGCAAGCAGCAGAACGTAAGCCTTAGCAACTGTCACACGTGCTTGAACAGACGAAGTCATATTGTTGGAAAAGACTTGAAAGAAGTTTTTCATATTGGCTTTCTTGATTGGTTTATTTTTGACAGCAACGTGCGCTATCCACTGGTTGTCCCTGTGGATCCTTTGCCTTGTTGTTCTTCTATTTGTTACGTGTTTCTTTTATATGAGCATGTATCTCCTGCAATAACTTCTTAGCTGTCAGTCAGCACTAGTTCCATGCCACACTTCTACTGGTCTGTAGCTCTTTTGCATTGCTGGTTCATCACAATTCCAAACCAATGCTGTTAAGTGATTGATGACGCTAGTCGGGAGACACAGTTGCTCCAGTGACTAGCGATTTGTAGACAGAACCCAAGTATACTGTGATACTGCTATCTGCGCATGCACCTCGAGACGAACAGCTCTTTCCGGAACAGCACCATTTCCCCGAAGCAAAGCCCAGTGGCTGACCTTAAGCATCATGCAGGCGACAAAGCCAATCATGACCACGGTGCAAAGCCACTGGGGGTCAAGGCGCAGCAGCTCCTTCTGCAGAGGCAGGTCCCGCGACGAGGCCACCAGTCGCCGGACGTCTGGCATGTAGGAGAAGTAGCCCACCACCGTCAGGGCCGACAGGACAAAGTCGAACACTTGCAGGCAGAAGAAGGGCATCAGGTACGTTGGCTGGCCCTGCACAGGTGGCAGCACAAGTCAGTGAGGAGGGGCATCGGCTGCAAGCGGGCGCTCCCAAGGGGCGTGCACCCTTTTCACACGGAAATGCTCCTCAACCACTGAACTAGCACTCAACAATACCCTCGAGCATCATAAATTCCTTCGGATATCAAATTCAATGGAACACACACACACACACACACACACACACACACACACACACACACACACACACACACACACACACACACACACACACACACACACACACACACACACACACACACACACACACACACACACACACACACACACACACACACACACACACACACACACACACACACACACACACACACACACACACACACACACACACACACACACACACACACACACACACACACACACACACACACACACACACACACACACACACACACACACACACACACACACACACACACACACACACACACACACACACACACACACACACACACACACACACACACACACACACACACACACACACACACACACACACACACACACACACACACACACACACACACACACACACACACACACACACACACACACACACACACACACACACACACACACACACACACACACACACACACACACACACACACACACACACACACACACACACACACACACACACACACACACACACACACACACACACACACACACACACACACACACACACACACACACACACGCACACACACACACACACAAAAAAACATGCCAGTTTTTCTCCTCGAGTTGCAAGAGCCTACAAGCCTGTATGTGCTCAGAACAGAGATTTCCATCTACTGCAACGGGACGCACAAATGTTACACTGTCAGATAGAGTGCTTACACTGAGAAGTTGATGTTTAGCATGCAAGGCCTTTATTTGCTAGCATGCCTGTAGGTTAAGGAACAGCACACATCCTGGAAATAGCTCGACACAACCCGCTCAACATCCCATGGTAATCAGTAAAATGGTTAAATCGGTAATCACTAAACACGCCTGTGCAAAAATTCAACCACCACCGACTTGGACGGCCACTGGTCAATAATTGTCAAAAAGCCATGGAACCCCAGAAACCTCCTCAAACTTTTCTTCCAACATAGAAGTGAAAGTTAGTTTTTCAAAAAAAGAAAATGAAACACAATAGAGCCAGCACAGTTTTTACGGTGTTCGGCTGGTTCAAACAGCACGTGATTACAGCTGATGCAAAAGCTGCCAATGATGAGTGATCAGCTAAGAACGACTTTAGAGACTTGCATTGAAAGACACATGTACCAGCCAATTTGCCAACACCTTAGCTGAAAATTATCGCACCATTTTCAGTTTTATTGCAGTTCCCCTTCTTAAAATTTTGGCATCTCAAAGTGCACACGTGGCCAAACCATCAGCTACGGATCCCACCTCTTTTCCTAACAAACGCTACTTGCCCGTGCAGAGCATTCCTGTCTCCACTCCTCCTGTCCCGGTTGCTTCCTCGTTAACTTATAATTCTTACTTATAATTCTTTTTGCCATTGAAGTGCTGTGTGAACAGCTTACCCATATAGTTCCATACAGCAGCAACAGGGTGACGACTCCTGTGCAGACGGTTATGGCCAGGGCCACATGGAGGTCCTCTGCAAAGTGAGCAGAGGGTACGTCAGCCTGGTACATACCGTGTTTAAGAAAAAAATTATGGTGGTTAATCACACTTGGCCAAAGGGCAGATGTAAGCGTGGAATGCTTAGTGACGTTGGGCACTAGGCAAGGTATGTGAAAACAACATCTGTTGCACGCTCTAAAGCACAACCATATTATGTGGCATGTGTGTTGTGCAGGCTGGCTGGTTTGACATATCCATTCGGAATCACCTACAAATGAGAATTTGGTGCCGATTCTTGCAAAAGAGAGATTAGAAGTTTTGCACCAAAGTTAACTTTGATTTTTTTTAGGCTTGCTCCTAGAGGACTCGCTATGTTTCTTGCAAGCATTTAGTGCTACAAATCTGCACACTAAAGCCAATGTATGAATAAGCGGTGGTTGAGAACAGAACAAATTGAATGACCTTTCTGCAATGTGTTGCCCATACTTCGAAACCTATGAGCTCATTTTCTGAACATTTGTTCAGTGTAGTAATGATCAGAAACACACAGAAGTAAAATAAAAACTAAACTCTTGCAACTGTTCCAACATTTCTGAGACAGCAGGCTACAACATACAGCATTTTTGCAGTGCACCAAATTAAAGAACCTAGAGCTCAATACCTCATCTCTCCTGTCCAAATGCAGACATTTTGTCTAATGCTGTTACTGAACTATAATTGCTAGCACTGTAATGAAATGTGTCTCTAAACATAACAAATGTATTCACATGGCTACAAACCTAAAAGCCCACTATTTCCTTTCAAGATAAGTAAAGAAACTACAGCTCATTATAAAAACAAATTTAAGGAGGGTTAGTGTTCCAGAAACATGGAAGAGTAGCTTACAATTTAACTTGACAACCTTTACATGATCAAGCTATAACTTGAGCCAAGAGGCACACCACAAAGTGACCCAGATCAATTTCAACCACCCCGGATTAATCTACCATCAACTCTCAACACTCCTGCACTCCACCTTGCCATGCGCACACACAACCTTCCATGCCATGCGCACACACAACCTTCCATAATTCACACTTTTCCAATGAATGAGCCAGGCCTTGAGGTCGTCGATCAACCTGCACTTAGTCACACGTACATATTAAGTCACCCGAAAGTGGCCACACTGCACACCATCTTTGCAGAATCTTTACTGAGCTCAACCCCACCTCAAATGAAATCCCTGAATGAAATCAATTGAGAGACGCCAAAGTGGAGGCGCAATGCTCATACAAAAAAGTGTGCAGCAGCTGGCTAATGTAACACCAAGGTTGCACCTTTAAATGTCCAGATAGGGCACCAATTCACAGGTCAGTAAGAGCAAGGGTGTCGCATAAGCAGGGCCCAGCACTCACCGTCACGGATACTTGCCAGCTTTGGGTCATTGGCCATGTCCGACAGTTCGTGGTTGTAGACGGTCGGGCGAAAGCGGGTGATGAAACTGCCCGACAGCTGAGTGGTCGCTGAACCGCCATTTCCGTACAGTTTCTCAAACAGCTCTGGCCGCAGCATCATGCTGACCAGGATGGCCAGGGCAAGGACATGGAGGATCTAGACCAGACAAGACAAACTGTGTGAGAGTGGATAAAGAGAACACTGCAGCAGCGGTTATGAGAGGTTCCATCCTATTGGTGCAAAGTGTGCATCGCTTAATTTTTACCTGATGCTACTGCAGGCAGAAACCTTGAGGTTTCCAGCAAAGTGACCAGAACTTGCTACTAATGCAGTGGGCTGAAAATAATAGCTTTAAAGAACGCCACTCCTTCAAGATAGCATGACACTGGAATGAACAATGCACCCTTGCATTTTCTTGGGTGCAGCGTGGCCCTCCAGTGAGCTTCTTGCAAAGTCAACTTATTCGAACTGACAAGAGATGGCAATGGCATATGTGTTTTTAGCAGGCTCTTTAAAAATCTAAGCTGTCCCACGGCTTCATAGCACCACTCCATATTCATGCTGCACAGCAGGAATACAGGACATGACCCACCAGTGACCCACGACGCAGTAAACATGTTATGTTAAAGCTACATTCTTCGTTCCAATATTATGCTTGACCAACTGGCCCCTCAGTCTATATTGTAAAATAGCCTGACCTTAGGCTATAAGCTGCACGCACGCATGGACACAAAGAGTGCCCGCAATAACTTTTGAAGAGGCAACAGTGGAACGGAATGGACCCAATGCTTCCTTATTTTAATTAAGGCGGCAATGATTTCCTTGAGTAGTTCTCCTATCTCCCCAAAGAAAGCTTGAACTACGGACTGCATAATACGACCTTGAAAGAATCTACATTTCTGTCTATTCATATTCAGCTGCACTGCTTAATGTGAATTCTCACCCTAAAAGAGCCAGGAAAGTGCTCCAATTAGTTAGAAACAACCAAATTACTAGTTAAAGATACATACTGATGTTATATGAAACCAATATTTCACATCATTATATCAATGTGTATATGATTAAGTGATCACTTGCTTTCAATAGGTTTTCTTCACTGTAAGGTATGCAGCATAAAAATGCCCAATCACAACTCAAAGAAAGGTCCTTTTCAGATTTGAAGTCACTTAATTCTAATTAGCAGTATGCACACTCATTGTTGAAATGTCTGAAATAAATCAACAACAATAATGACAGCTTAAAGATGGCATGCTGTGCTTATATACATAGGTATACTAAAGTAGCAATTAACATTTTATATGGTCCACATTGCTTCCTGTACCAAATGTTACACAAACTTTATGTCAGTAGCTGAGAAACCTGCAAACATTACAACAGCTTTCATGTTACAGTTGAATTACAGGAGACTGCTTAACCATACAATCGTATAAAAATTCCCAGCTGATGATAAAATTGTAATTCACAGAAATGAAGTGCCTGATAACCAAAGATGATGAGTGAAGAGCTTGTGATCATAACAATAGGGAACTGAACACATAAGCCTGTATGTTTTTAATACCGTATATTAATTTCTGTATGGTGTTAGTGGTCTCTGTCTCAAGACGCATCCTTTGTCGATAGCTGTGCAATGGAAGTTTACAACTCTGTTCCTGCAAGACTAATACGATATTCCACACTGAACTTTTCCAAAGTTAGCACACTCATATACGGTGCCAACTTACTGTTGACTGCTTTTGTGTTGTTCGTGTTATATAGTACTTTTAAACATAAGCTTGCAAGCCAGCGCAGTTTTGGTGCATGTGCAAAGCAGGGGCACAAAACAAGTTGCAAGAAAACTACTTGAGTACATTTCATGAGTAAATATTGAATAAATGAACTAGAATCAAGTGTCAACTGTACAAGTTAATTCAAATGACTGTCATTTAAATTAACTTGTACAGTTGGCACTTGATTCAAACTTCAAGCTATGGCATTATTAAAGTAACATATACATATAGTAACATATACAAATGCATGCACAAGCACGTCGTGATAGTGTTTATTAAGCACATTATGCAACAACCACCATTTACTAACACTCATTTATTAACACGATCTATCCTGGGAAACATTTTTCATAGAATGTGCCACTGATATCACAACACGTAGCAAAGCAACCCAATGGCTGCTTGTTTGTTACCGTTATGTGTTACAAATGTTCAGATATACGTTAATCATCACCTGCTCCGAGCATAGACCATTCTGCACTGCATGGATTTATTTTTAAAAAAATGAGCAAAGAAGTCAGAACAGACTAACAACTATCATGCGAGGATAATGTTACTGCGAGGGTATGTACACAACAGCAAGTTATCCAAGCGACTCTGTATGGTGAAGACTCAGCAGGATAGAAGTGTGATCGATGTTATGTCTCCATTGCTCTACAAAAAAAAAAAAAAGGGAAAAACGCGAGGAAACTCCGCACGCGCCTGTGACATTCGAGAAAACCAGCTGGCATTTCTCAACGCGGGAGGGAGCACCGTCCCGCAAGTGTTTTGAGACGATTGACTTTCTCTCCGCTACATATGCACGTTACCTCAAGAACATCGAAACGCGTGTGTGCTGTGCGATGTCAGCGCACGTTAAATATCCCCAGGTGGTCGAAATTATTCCGGAGCCCTCAACTACGGCAGCTCTTTCTTCTTTCACTCCCTCCTTTACCCCTTCCCTTATGGCGCGGTTCAGGTGTCCGCCGATATACGAGACAGATACTGCGCCATTTCCTCCCCCCCCCCCCCAAAAAAAAAACAACAACAAACAATTATAATTATTGTGCCGCCCACACAAAAGAAGCCGCCTCTACACTTGATGCCGAGGCGCTCGGGAATCAGTCACAACTATCGATCACCGCTGCCAATCGTTGCTAGCTCTTTTATTTCCCAGTCCCCCCACCCCATCACCTGGCAAGATGGCAAACCCCTTGCTGTAGTTGTAGTCGACAGCCAAGCAACAGCGAAATGCCAGCATGACGCAGACACCTAAATCGCACTCACCAAATGCCAGATGCCCAGAATGACCGTGCCCGTGCGAACATGACAGCAGAAACAGCAGCGAAATGCGCTGTGGTTGGCGAGGTGGTCGCTCTTCCTGCGCATGTTGGCGGTCTACGCAGTCACGGTCACGACGCTGTTTCGGCAGGCCCGGGGAGGCAACGGTGGACGACTTCACGCACAATTCAGCAAACACG
The DNA here is from genome assembly GCF_052857255.1 of Amblyomma americanum. NCBI lineage: Eukaryota > Metazoa > Arthropoda > Arachnida > Ixodida > Ixodidae > Amblyomma > Amblyomma americanum. The sequence goes on along the minus strand of NC_135506.1, from coordinate 31,827,005 downwards.
ACGCTGATCACAGGCTCGCCGCCGTCGACTCGTAAATTTTAAGCCTAAGTTGTTGTCGCCCGGTAGTTGTTTCCGCGCTGGAGAGGTGTGACGTCGGTGGAGCGCCGCCGTTGGCTGACTCGCTCTCGGGATCGGCCGTCAGGGTGACGGGAAGGAGATTCCAACGCGTTACTGATACGCGCAGCAGCTGCTGCCGCGGTCCCCGCTATGCACGCAGCGACGCGCACACAAGACCAACGCTGGCAGCGCAGCCGGCGCGGAAGGCGAAACTGCCAGGCGAAACCACGGCGGCGCCCGCGGGGATCACGGGCCCATGCTTAGCGTGCTTAGCGCATGCGCCGCATTTTTTTTTTCTCGCGCTTTCCTCCCCGTTGCGCCGCTACTACTGGGACGTCGCCCGGCTTGTGAAGAGGGAAGCTCGTCGTTGCGAGGTCGCACCTCCTCAAAACTTCACCGAAATTTTAACGTCCGCGCAAAGGTTTAGGTCCGTGGTGCTTGCGCAAATGCATTCTGGCATCTAGTATGCGTCTACTTACCGCACTTAACCACACAAGTTCGCGCACCACGCCAACATATCTTGAACCATTCAGAAATGACACGACGCAGTATGTGAAGTAAAGTTTCTTACGAATCTTTTTCTTTCCAGTTCAAAATTCAATGAGTGCAGCAAAGCAACAGCAGCCGTCCAAGGAGGTTTGTACATATGCAACAACGAAATTCATTGCATCACTTGGTTCAAATCACGCGGGGGAAAAAAAAAAAGAGAAATGAGAAGAAAATACCTGTATAACAACAACCTGCAGGACACATCCAAACTTTACATTAGAACGACCGTGCCTAGAATGCTAAGAAATTTATGATACAGCATATATACCTCTCCTCCAATGAACTTGACATAACATACATATGTTGCCTCATGTCTCCCTGCTGAACACATGTCTGAGAGAAAGCAGCAATTATTTACAAGCGTGCAGCAAATGTAAAATGACGTAACAACAAGAGGGAAAAGACAGATAGGAAAAAAAAAATGCAAACACCCCGACGACTGCAAGCTGGAGATATGTACAAAGCGCATTTGCACACATGAATTGGTGGTGGCATCAGGTAGAACTATGAAGGCTTCGCTGCTGTTCAAAGTGGGCAAAGCTGTGAGGTGGAAGCAGGCAGTGTCCAAGCTGCTCATTGTGACTATCGTGAAGCAGTGTTGAAATGTTTCACCAAAGTGCATTTTGCAATCCACTTCTGCACGCATGGAGCATGCCTTTGTACAGGAATGCAGGAACAAGGTGGGGGAGCACATAGCCCCCACAGCCTCCTGGTTCATGCCTCCATGCCTCAGTACATGTGCATATGTTGCTTCAAAGACACACAGGTCGCAATGGTGGATGGCTCAAAGTGCCATGCTACAACACTCCCATCGGCCTCTCATTCTACGGTGGATATTTGAAACGCAGCAGATTGCCGGTGACCTAATTCGCGCATGGTTGCCACCCACAAACGACTTATCATAAACGGTGTGCTTCCCCTGTACAAAAAAAAGTGGTAACCGAACACTGCGAGACAGAGGATGCTCGCTCGATGCTAATTAACAGGGTACAACATTGCATGATAAATCGAAGCCCAGGACACAATTCCAGAGAACGTGTATGTGATGCCATATAAGGCTACGTCAAAGTACTAATGTGAGAAACAGGTGCAGAAACAAACTGCTGTTCATCATGAAAAGAGACTGCAGTTGTCACCCCTTTCGACACTGTGCAGTGCATGGCAATTTACACCACCGCGGAAAAGCTCGGTGGCATCGCAGTTTATGAAGAATGACAGCCACAAGCAAAGATGTCAAAGGGTGCTGGCCTTGCTGTAAATCCACTCAGTCCTGCAGCCATTTTTTTTTTGTGTACACTCTCGCACGGTTACAAAATCAAGGCAGAAGCTATTGGATCGAATGACGCATATGCGATTACACCTGCCTTTGCACACAATAAAGCTAGTGGCCAGCCAAGCCAAGTCTCACAGAGCAACAATAAAGTACCAGCATGACAGATTAACTACTCCCATTCGTGCAACAACAAAGTGCTATTGAGGCATTGCAACAACATAGGCATAATTTCTTAAATACAAGCAGTAAACCGGCCTTTCATCTTTTTTCCGTCTGGTTAAATGGTTGGGAGCTGCCCAATTTATTTGCATTAAAAAGATTTCTGCATGCCTTTTACAGCCTAAACCCCTTTCCCTGAACCCTCTTTTTGAACACTTCTACGTAAATGAAATTTGTTAGAAGGTGAGCAGGTCACATTTTAGCAGTCAATGTAAAAACGAAAACCATTCACACAAGGCTCTTCCTTCTTCCCATGCACAGTCTCTCAGTTTTTCTTGGGACAGCCTCTCCTTAGCAACAAAACCAACAGAAACTGTGACGACCACCATAAGAAAAAAAAAAAGAAACATGCTGCCGTGCTCAGCCATAGTAGGCAGGATGTCACATTCACGAGGAAATAAAGCACCAGGACTAAGTTTAAACTGTGGTAGTGCATGCAGAATGCAAGCCTGGCGCTAAAAGGCGCTAAAAAATTGACACAGGATGAAAACAAACAAACAAAAACAACGAGAAGGCAGAACTGGGTGGGAGGGGTAGGTGTCACAGAAAAAAAAAAGCAAAAGGCAGAGATTTTACAAGTCTACACTTCCGTCATTTCTGTTGCTTTGGCACCGTTTGGAGTGGTCTCAGTATCGCTGGCAGTGGCAGCAACAGCAGTAGCGGCAGCATCTTCAACATGGCGTCGCTTTGAGGAGGTCTGTTCCACGTTGTCGTCCTTGGGGGGCCCCGCTGTTGTGTCGCTCTCTTGCGGCTCATCCCTGTCGACGGCTGATATTGGCCGTTTCTGGCCCCTGTTGCCATTGGCGACAAGTTCACCATCTTTGTCAGGGTGAAATTGAACAATAATGCAAGTCATGTTGTCACAGCCTGTGCCGTCACCAGTCGTATCCGGGGCTAGGCAAGCATCGAAGAGCTGAAAAAAAAAAAACAGATTTCTTCAATCTCCTTCATTAATTTCAATTTCGATTACTTTTTTTCTCAAGGACCCCAAGTCATTACAAAGGGAGCACGTGAACACACTTCACAATATAATGCACTCTCACAAGAAAAGGCTAGTACACCTTTGTGATAACCTGCTGAAACAGGCCTGATAGCATTCTAATAACAAAGCTGCTGCTTTCATTGAAAACAGTTTTTATAAGTCAGATATGACTGATAAACAAAATACAGGTGTTACAATCACCATCCGATTTTGTAGGTGAACTCCGACGCGTTGGTACAGTATTTTTTTCTGGCATGCATCCTTGAAGGATACGCCACCTGGCCATTCAGTTTAAAAGAGTGACCATAGAGTTCTTTTCGGTGCGGGCGTCACGAGTTTGAATAGAGTGGCGAGAGAATTTTTAAATGCCATTTTCTCAGCAATAGGTAAATGTCTATTTTGCCGCCAGACAAAAGTCAGCGTAGCCAGAGAGAGCCATACGAATCACAGGCACCAAAATGTCAGTACATGGTCGCTCTTGCACTCTGCCTCTATCAATATGAGATTGACACGAAGCAGGCAGAACCATTTCTCAAGCGCCTTCTTGCAGCGGCCCGAAACACTGGCTTGCTCTGTGAGACTGCAAACAGTGGTTCCTGAATGCAAACCAGACCCTTTCCGTTTCAATTTGAATGCCAGTTTTTTCACTCACCATTTCACAGATCAGGGACAGTGGACGGGTGCCCTTGTCCAGTTCACGCTTGACAAAATCAACCACCTCTTGGCTTGTCATGTTGTTCCTGCAGGACAGTTTTGCCAAGTCAGACTAGCAGACAAGAAACGGACAGTGAGAAAGACAGCAAAACATCCCAAAATGATGCTAGAACATTAACAACACCAGATGCCAGCACTACCTGGAATTTGCCCTAACAATGTTTTTATGGCAATCAGGGTTCAACTTGCTACCCTCTCATCTGAAGTGACCACCTGGAGACATGAACATCAACACGGGGCACTAAAGCCGCTCCTGCTACCATCGCCAGCGAAAACCACCAGACGGCATCAGTTGCACACCCGCTGCTAAGGAAATAGCCACGTTGTCACCATTATCCCAACTAAATCCCCATTCCTGTCCCTTCCAGGCTTAAGCTTATAATAAGAACCTAACTTGTAGCAGCCCCAATTTTTATGCTGGTATATATCCTTGTCTACTGGCAGCCCACAAGATGTGCATTGTAAATCTTCTGGTTAGTCTAACAGGACAGGAAAGCCTTCCAAGGAAGCAAAACGCAAACAAAGGAATAACACTTTCCATTCAAACAATGCAAACCTCTGTGCCATATCTGAGCAGCCCAAAAAGCAAGCTGTATATGACCAAGGTAACAAAAAGATTAACACACTTAGGCCTTTGGCTACTGCAATCACTGCATCTATAAAGTAACTTCGAGAACTGCAATGCGGTGATGGTGACAGTGCATTTCAATTGGTCCAATGACCAAATTTCAATACAATGTGCTACAATAAAACTCATGGGAGCTTCCAGTTGGTTTGCTGGGACCGGGAAACGAAGGTAGAGAGCAGCAGACATCACTGGCTGGCTCAAATCAGAATTTAAAAAAAAAATGGCTTCACAGATTATCAGTGTGATTCATGAAGAAGAGTATGCGTTCTGCCCGGAATTAGTGTTACACCCAAACAGAGCAGCTGCTGCCACTAACGGGTTTACAACAGGCGAGCAGGTGGCATGATCAAGCCCATCAATCACCATGTGGCACCCCCCCCCCCCCCCCCAAACTTTGACTCAGATTGACAACCCTGGTTTCTCTATTGCCACCCCCCCACCCCACCCTATCCATCTTGCCCCCCCCCCCCCCCCCCCCCCCCCCCCCCCCCCCCCCATGAAAGTGGAAAGGATTTTTTTCTCCCCGCATTGCCACATGCTTCACACCATCAAATGATGCAATTCCATTTTTACCCGCATTGCCACACGCTTCACACGCCTACGCCAGACACTTTTTGTGGTAACGGCCGTTCTAATGCCAACACATTCAAAATAAACAAATCAAAAGGTGGCTTCGTAAAGTAAACAATGCAGAAGCATCACAAACTGCATCCTCCACTGCAGCCATCCTCACCAGATGCCGTCGCAGGCCAGTACCATGAACTCGTCCGTGACGGGATCGATGTCGAGGGTCTTCACATCGGGCAGTGCGGTAATCATCTGGTCCCGCAGGTCGAGGTCTTTGTTGCGCTTGTATGCATGGTCACCTGGAAACACAGGAACAAAAATCACAGCACTGAGGCCTACCTCAACTCAGGAATTCCCTTCCACCTAATTTTCCTTCTTTTCTTCCAGCTCAAAGTGGTGCCCATGTAAGGCTAATCCTATGAAGGTAAAGCGACAGGTACGAACTCTCATAAATGGCCTTCCCGATCACATTGCCTAGAAGATAAGATTTGTAGCCCTTATAGAAGAAATCCATCAAATGACGCAATTCCATTTTCATCGGCTCATACTCAGTTAACCTGATGCAGTACTGCAGATGTGAATGAAGGTGATTAATTCAAGCCAATGAGGGAATCCACAATGAAGACTACTCTGCGGTTCTTTCAAGTGGGTCACACTGGACACTGACCTATGGCTCGAGAGAGGTTGAGGCCGCCATTGACACGCCCTTCCTTTGTGACACGACCGCCAGCATTGCGGATGCGGTTGTACTCTGTCTCGTCCTCTGGCTTGTGGTCCAGCGACATGTCCAAGGCCTGGCCTGAGCGACACACGACGCAGCGCGAGTCGCCTGCATTCGCCACCACCAGGCGGCGCCCCCGGACAAGCCCCACCACAGCTGTGCACCCACTGTCGTAGCCAGCCTGCAAGATACGCACCCAGTTTTCATAACCCCTTCATGCACCAATTATTACGAGGCGAAGGGAAAATCGTAAAATTTTCCAATTTTATTGAGGAGCATGCCAAGACTGCACATAAAAACTCTGCAATTCCTGTCAAGACGTATTTCCATAATGACACAACACTGGTTTCAAGGTCTCAGTTATACGCTGCTTTTGAACCATTCCTGTCATAAGAACTAGTTATATCAACAAATGAGCACATTTCAGGCATTTTAAAGTGCTAATTTTTGCAAAACAACCAGGATAAAATGTGAACTAACCGGAGCTGCACCAGAGCTGCCACAAAACATGGAAGTGTCCATCTTAAAAAGAATTTCTTGAGTTCATTTCGCAGGCTCGGTTTGAAATGGTCCTGTGAGCGATTTCGCACATTCCAGTAGGTTTTGCTAATGCCCACCTTTTATGTGCACTGTGCCTTCTATACAAGAATGTGACAGCATTCAGGATGTGTACAAATGCACATGCAGAGCCCGACGGTGACATCCCGCCACATCTGGCACGCACGCTGTGCTACACATCAAAAAAACGCTCCGCACCTGCAGATGCAACAATCTGATGAAAAAAGTAAGTAATTGCTCAATGGCATCAACAGTTCGGTCTTCACACAGGCATGCAAACAAGACCTGAAGATAGACGAACACTGCACACAACACTGATGTGGCCTTTCAGCATCCGACCGTCTGAGGCATCAGTTTTATGTGGCACAGCTTTTGTGGTGTAGGGCCTCATCGACTTGCCACATTCTTTGGGCTCTGTGATACACAGCACACATACAGCAGGTATTTTCCCATCTGCAAAGGTTGCGTAATCAGTTAGGCGCTAACCTGGGCTCCTACGCTATCTGGATGGCAAGCCACCATTAACCCGCAGAGCTGGTCCCGACAGCTGGCGGCTAGCATATGCTGGCACGACTGTTCAAGAAAACAACAAAGATGCGATTTCCAGCAGAAAAATTTAAAAAAAAATACGGAATGGGCCCTCACCGTTTCAGTGTCTCCAGTTGGCAGAGTGTTCAACTGGCTGAGCCTACGCTTCAAGCGTTCATCCCATTCACTGCAGCCCCTGCAGGCAGAAAACAAAATTTAAAGGATGCCTTTGTCAGGCCTAAATTACTGACCCATGAACACAGAACGGAAAACAAACAAACTAAACACAACAGAAGTGCACTCTAAACAGCCAAAAGCACCCACTGTACCCGACTCACACGAAAATGGTGCCGCACTTTTGTTTTTTTTTGCAATGCAATTTAACGAAGTATACAAAGTAGTATCGCACTTGTAAATTTGTTTTAAAAATTTAAATTTTGCTCTGGATCTCGTCACAAAATGACTGCATTTAGAAGACTTGGCTATTAAGGAACCACTATGTATTTCGGGGCTCACTTGTCAGCATTCCTGCATATTACTGCCAGCCACACATCTGCTCAGAGAATGTCAGAAGTTCATGTTTTTGTCGGTCAGGCATGTTCTAAACTACTCACTGCTAACTCTAAGTGGTAGCTAAGCTAGTATTGGGGACAGAAGACCCCAGGATGAGCCAGGCAGCTGGAAATGTTGCAGAGCTGACACAACGACGCAGTGGGAATGGGCAAGATTGTTTTAAAGCAGGCCTTGTAGCAGGCAAAATCTCATTCCGGAGTGGGTACGATCCGCTTGGTAGGAAACACTCGAACCTCAGAAAAAAAAAAAAAGCTTAAAGACGAATTTGCATCCTTTCATTTCTAAAAATGTCTATCTCTTATAGTTATCACAAATAAAAACGCAACACAGAACAGCAGCTGAAAAAAAAAAAGAGCATGAAAAACAAGTCCATAGAGAACTTTGAGAAAATAGAAATATATATGCGTTTCCATAGCAATATATATATAAAAAAACTGCAACAAATGAAAAACGAAACACTACACATTTGAAACAAGGAAACTCGGTGGGCCAAAAAATTTAGCCGCAGAACCGCAGCACTACTGCACAGCCACACAAAAATTAAGTCCATTAGAGTAGTCCACAGGCCACTCACTCGTCTTCTTCTTCTTCTTCTTCTTCTGCTTCCTCCTCGTCCTCCTCTTCATCATCTTCCTCTTCATCTTCTTCCGACTCCTCATCCTCGGCAGTATCCGAAGAGTCAGATGAGGTGTCCTGGTCGGCGACCAGTGCCATGTACGGCTTCCAGTTGCGGCGTGACCTCCGCCCCGTTTCCGGCTGTCCGTCAGTTGCACCTGCGGAGCCCGATGACGACGAGGCGGAGCCGCCTGCTTCGGCCTCAGTCGAGCCTCCTGCTTCAACTGTGCAATGAAAAAGTGCGAAGTGCCGACAAAGCCCTTTAAGTTTCATTCGTTCATTTATTTCCACCATGCCGCCGGGGGTCCCCACATGGAAAAGCTGTTGAGAAACAGCTTGACAGTGCCTGGGGCCCATACAGGGCAGCAGTGTGCATAGTAACGCAGTGAAATAGGAGTTCACACACACACACACACAAAAAAAATCGCAATTTAGCACAGGTATCAGGCAATTTACATTTCACATGCAAAAACAGCAAAAATTCCAACAAGCAAAACAAACAAAAGATTACAAATAGCACTGAGAAAAAATTTTAACAGAGAAGAATCATTAATTTTTCTTGAAGATATTAAAAATAGAAAATTCATAAAAGCTGCCATCAGATGGCCACAAATAGTTCGCGCATTTGTTTTCGGGTTGCAGTGGTCGTCAATGCCTTGCTGTGTAAGTTTACTAAAAGAGGTAGTTTATTTTTTGGGGAGGGCGACATTTAGGCAGTGTGTCTGTAAGGTGTTAACCACTTAACGCTGCTACAGGTGCAGGAGTCATCAGTATACTGTTAAGTGCAATACGGATGTAACAAATAAATGAAGAAACAAGACTGAATTCATAAATACGTTCACCGCTTATTATCCAGTATCGGGAAACAATTCTTCAGAAGGATGGAGGTAAGGTACATTGGCAATGTAGTGCAATATTTTGTTTGTTTGCTTGTTTGTTATACCATGTTTCGCCTAGAGTCAAAACAAGTGCAGCAGACAAAAGTTGTCGTATTGAACTCTGGTTCGTAAGTTGCTGCTGGCAGACATGTCTGGCAACGTAACCAGCTGTTGACACAAATACAATGAATGCGATGAGCAACCCCTGTTATTTAGTGCACCTTCTCTACATTCTGTGGATTATTTTCTGCACACAACTTGTTCATCCTTTTTTACTTCCTAAGCATTCAATTTTAGACTTTGTAATAAGTTTTATAAAATTCCTGTTCACAGATCCAACGAGGTACCTTAAAGGACATCAAAACCGAAAGCATACATCACCTGCTTCCAGAATGTAGTTTCAGGACCTCTAGAGCATGTTCAGCGTTTCATAAGCATTCAAATGTTTTTCCACCATGAAGGCTCTCATAATGTCCTTTACATGTCCTCAGCACTCAATACTGTTGCCTTTAGTTTTGTAAAACCCGGAAGAGGAAGTTATGGGCGGAACTCAAGATGAGACGCCACTCGTCTGGCAAGGGGTTAAGCTAACATTACAGAAAAATTCAGATGCTCTATAACTCCATCACGCAAGTATGGACGGCCTTGACACGTATTTCAATGCTTTCTGCAGCTGCTTTGAATAAGTAAAACATTTGCTTACAACTGCAGTACGGATTAGCATTGTTCTACATCTTTTGCATAATTTATGCAATGTGTATGATGTATAACACCAATATGCATAGTTTAGCGAACTAGTTCCGATATTCCCATGTAACAAAAACCCTTCAAAAACACTGCAATAAGCGGCATTTCATTCTACCTTTCACCTACTTCACATTTTCACAGCTACGGTTACGTTCTTGGACAAGTGTTTAATGCAGTAAGCCAGGCAGGCACACTGTGTCATCATGTAAGAAATTGTGCACAGCATACTATACTACTAGTAAGCCAAGAACCTCTCAACGCCGCCAATGAGGCTTTATTCCTTGTTTTCTTGAGGGATAAAGTGCTTGATGAATTAGCAGTGCTATTGCTGGTTTGTTCAGAATGCAGAACAGAGGACTTGTACCAGGATTGCTAGCACTTACATGAAAACACTTGGACATATGTCAAAGAGCACATCAATGCTAGCCATAGTCAGCTCAACAGCAAATTTCAATGTACTCAACCTTGAGGAACGAAAACTGGCTGTCAGCAGCGCACTACCCATGGCTTCCACTGACGTTGACGAAATACAAAAGCGACTGTGTGCTGTGAGATGTCAGCGCACGTTAAAGGGACTATGCAATAAATTAAGTGAGGTTACATAAAGCAGACGAGTGATTGACATTCGATCACTCGTCACCCCAGTGCAAGAATTTTTGAGCTAGCATCAATAACCAAGATATAGACGATTAAAAATTACGCCCCCCCCTCAGCTCGTACACGCGGGGCCCCAGAAAAATATAAAGAAAGCAGTTCTGGGACTGGACCCCGCCTATGAACACGTCATCTGCTGACGTTCAGTTAGCAACTTCCGGTTGTCGCACCCAGCGCCTCAGCAGCAGCATACGCAGCGTCTCCGCGGTCTCTCTTCGCCTTTCTGGATTGCGGCGCGCGTCGGATTCTTTTGCTTGTCGTCTGTTGTTGCGGACAAAAAAGACACTGCGGGTGGCTCCGGAACTCCCGACAGAAAGAGGCGGCAGAGGTAAATTGAAACCATATGCGCGAAGGCAGTGACCTGGTTCGCGCGGTGGCACGAGCAGACGACTTTCACGGCTACTGGAAGTGCGCCCATGACGTCATGGCTGCTGTGGCTCCAGTGAATGACAGCGTGTGGCGGCCTGCCAACGTCACGGAACTGGTGACGTCTATTTTCATGATTTCAGTTGCAAAATCCGTCACTACGAGAACACCAATCGACCCGCGAATTTTGAGAAACACGGTTTTTAAAAATTCATAATAAATTGCCGGCTCAGTTCTGAAGACTCATACTTAGTGTAAATGCTCCTTAGCATCATTTCTAAGCATTGAAAACATTTACAAGCGAATTTTTATTCATTGCATAGTCCCTTTAAAGAACCCCAGAGGTCAAAATTATTCTGGAGCCCTCCACTACAGCCCACCTCTTTCTTCCCATTTTCCTACCTTCCCTCATGGTGTGGTTGAGGCCCAAGACAGTTACTACGTCTTTCATTTCCTCAAAACCACAAAAACAATTTATCACTGATGTCACAGCGGCTGTAAAGAAGGAGACCATAAGCATTGCAAAAGCCAGTAGATTTTTTTTTACTTTGCTTAACACCACCTGCACCAATTATCACGCACCAGAAGCTGTGTTATATCATTTGCTAGTGTCTAAAGTGGCGCAAGCCACAGGAGTTAACAAAACCTGTTGTGACACGGGTTGCTGCGTCGTTTCCGCAACTCTCGACATGACCATTCAAACATGCCACATCACACTATTTTGAACCGAAGAACATCATGCTGACGGTTATTACTCAAGCTTGACAGTGAGGTCTGGCTTCAACTGACATACTTTCCCACCTACCACTAACTATGCTTGGTGGATGCTGCCCTTCTGGGAACAAAAGGCGGATCCCAGGACTCCTGCGGCTGCAGTATTTTTGGCCCCCCATTACACTAAGAGATATCGACAACCCACACGAACTGCCACAGTGCCACTTTCCAGCGCAACGCACTCACCCTTGTCGCAAGGCTTCTCCTGACCCAACTCCTCCGCAGAGCACTCCCCGTTGACAACCTTCTCTCCAGCAGGAGAGTCCGGTTTGTCACCGGAGCTGCTTCTTTCCTCGTCACCTTCACCTGTTTTGCCACTCTCCTTGGCCTTTTCAAATGCTTCCTTCATTTTGCCACTGTAGCGTGCAAGGAGGTCTTCAATGGGCATCTTGGCTTCCGCATGCAGCAGGTCCGCTTCACCTTCTTCTGGCGTCACCTCACCCGAGTCATCCGAACTGTTCCCGGCGAGAGCCTTGAGCTCGCTCAGCCCAGTGGAGGTCACCAGGCTGGCGTCGAACTGAAGGAAGCCCTCTCTCAAGGCCTCCTCGAGATTCCCTTCCTTGTAGCAGGAGAGTGTCTTGACAAAGTCGGGCAGCTTCATGGCACAATACTTGGCCACTTCGGCACCTGCGGTGGGCAACAGTGTGAGGTACACCAACAACCACGCAACACGTTGTGCATTTGATTCCAGGTCAGCTACATTCGCTACAAGTGCTAATGTGCCCTAACCAAATCACATTTTATTTACTAAAGAAAACACTGGACACTTTATGTGAAGATTTCCTTTTTGTTAGCTGAAGCTGTTATTTCTTTTTGTTTAAATAAGGAAACAACACTTGAGAAAAACCTTGACAAATAAATGAGCTTAATGGCTGGTTTGTGGAAAGGACATCATCTGATCAACCTGTGCAGCAATCATACAACCCGCCAAATGCATTATAAACAACTTCAGCTTTGTCCACATTTGACAATTTTTTTTTTGTGTGTGAAATTTTTCACACAACTGTTTCACACAATGATGTTTCCAGGCACCTCTTACAACAGTAGAGCCCCTTTTTTGTGTGATGACAAATGACCTGATGGCCATGGGCACACAAATACACAGGAAAAACATTCAGCAGGTCCGCAGCACAACAACGGAGATATTTGCACAGTGAATTGAACAGCCAACTCGCACCAGCAATACTTCTTGATGAACATGACACTAAAGAATGGCCCAATTATGACCACCTAATCAGTACATCCAGTTTACACGCGTTATCAGAGGGCTGTGAGATATTATGACAATAACTTTCTGTTCTCAGTTTGCTCGATCAGTAGCTTTTTTTTTTTCAGTGCATGTATTTCAAGTTACCAGTGACACGGTGTCTATATTTGCGACTTCGTTATTATTCGAGATATCGGGCGACTCGAGGTGCAGAACGCTATAAGAAGTTTGTCGTTATACACAATGCCTTCAAGTTACTTCTGTCAAAAAGCAGACTCGGGGCGACGCAGACTCAAATGCTTGGAGGACTTCCTGCTTCGCAGTGAAATTTGAGCGCACAAACGCACACGAAAGCGGAATCGAGAAGGTATACCGATGTACGGTAGAGAGCATACAGTCGGAAAGGAACTCACCCCCGTGGCCGTCGTACACTGCGAAAAAGGATGTGTCGCGATCGTAACTCAGGATCGTGTTGTGGGCATCCTGTAAAGAAATCAGTGAAGGCAGGACGTCAGGTTTGTTTACATCAACAACGTGGGCGGAGCCAAACCGCTCAAATAACCGTCACGGGCCGGACGCTGCCGCCAAAGTTACGTGCAAAAAACGCTGTGCGTCAGAGCGCGTCAGAGCTACGATGCTAGAACTTGCGCGAAAATGAAAAATGCGCGGTTTACAACGTAGCCGGCTCAGCGTTTCAATGAAGGATTCAGCGTTTCATTGAAGGGCCTGCCAGTGAGCCCGCCTAAACGCGGGGTACAGTCAACGCCCGTATGCCACCAATGCGTCTACAATTTCACAGTTCTAAGGTGTCCGCGCGCTGTCGGCTCTCGGCACGAAAGTACGATCCGGCTCGTCATGAAGACAATTAGAGATGGCCTTACCTCCTGGCTCATACGCCAGCCTTGCATGGACGACGCGCCGTACGAAATGCGGCTGCCATTCTCGTTGGTGGAGAACTTCTCCGTTACGGGTTCCGACAGGTAGGCACCCATAACGAGCTGGGAATCAACGAACGCCGGAGTTGATTTCGCTAGCCGTCACTGCAGCGGTGCACACGGAGATTTATTGTTCGCGAGAGCACGCAGCCATTACACGTGCCCGCTTGAGCCCGCTTTGTGGAGTTGAAGCGACGGCAGCGCTCTCGAGATCGACTACCGGCGGAGAGCATCAACAGAAAATACCGGAGGTGACGTAACTGACAACAAATTTACATAAATAAAGGTCAATGCCGTATTTGTTGACAGGATGTAACCTGAGTACCTTAGGTGCAAGTGGTTCACGTTGCGCTGCAACTGACTGGCAGTTTGTTTGGTGCAAAATTAGCTGCTACTGCATTCATGAGGTACTTATTGTGCTTGCGGAAATCCATTGCCTTTAGCGCCGGAAGCTGCTGTGTTTACTGTCAAATTAAATGAAACTTAATGAATATTGATTGTGTTTAGTGTAAAATTTTGTGCTCACCCGCTGTTTTAAGTGTTGAAAATGAATGAATAAAATAACAATGCGAGTCAAATACTTTTAAATTCTTCTTTGTTCGCATCGTCTGGGTGCTCTCTAGCGGCTTAGGCAGCTTAGGTGTTACCACTCGCCACAATTGAAATAGTCCTACGCATGCACGCTCCGACCAGACGGAAAGTGTTTTTTAATGGCGTGTGGACGTGCTTTGCGATACGGTTGCCGTGTTGGTATCCTCGCTGTCCGAGTTGTTTCCCTCGTCGAGTGCGGTCTGTAACCTTTGTTAGTGGTACAAGGCTTTTTGTTTCGATGTGTTCCGCATGATACAGCTTCCACGAAGCCTTCTGCTGCGGCGATGGGCGACACGAAAGACGGCAAGATCCCCCAGGAATCCAACGAACAGCGTGGTAGCGGGGACGACTCGGAAGACGAAAGCGAGGTACTAGAAGAGAGTCCCTGCGGCCGATGGCTCAAACGGAGAGAAGAGGTAATGCTATCAATGTCCTACGCGGCTCTACGTTCACCGTGCGATGACCGGCTTTTTAAACTTTCTCGTTAGCGAAGAAAAGTAAAACTGGGTCGTGCATAGGGCATCACTAAAACGGAGCGGCTTTTGACAAATCGCTCGCCAGCCTATTCTTGGCGCCTCAACGACGTGCTTTCTTCCTATCTTTGCCATCTGGTCGGCGGCAGGATTTGTCGGGCAGTGTCCAGAAAGTGGGGGTGTACTTGGGTGTACTTGGGAGTCAACATCCTGGGAACAACGCCCAGACGGTTGTGCCCGTACTTGTTTGCGTGTTTTTCTTTGCGCGAATTGTCGGCGCACGTCAGGGGTGTCGACGACGGTCGCTCTCCCCTCTCCCCTTGCGTTGTCTGTCGAGCTCGTTAATGATTTACAAACAATTATCGCGGAGCGCACCGCTACACGCTTGGGAATTCGTGTTGGCAGTAGATTGCTGGTGCGTCTTCTGTCGAGCGATAATGCTCCCTCGCGTAGTGTACGGCTTCAGATATCGTCTTCACTAAACGCGGTTTAGCAAGGGCGAATGTATCGGCTGCGTCGTCTGCCCTTGTGGTGACGTACGGCGTGTTTGGCACTGAAGCCTTCGCGATGCACGTTTCGACGAAAGCTAAGCAAACAAACGAAAAAAACGGGACTGCGCGCGACAGTTCGGCAGGGCCTACACGACCACGTTAGTTTAAATCTGGCACTTTCTATTGGTTTGTCTACCACCTGTCACCAAGCGCTTAATGTCTGGTGAGTGACATGCCTCATGCTGCCGTCCTTGCTGCGGTTGACGCATGTGCCGTGGTCTGTAATATTTCTTATGCCGATTCCTTTCTACTGTATTGCAACTACGTAAGCGGCCACTTACTAAATGACGTCTGTGCTGTACAAAGGTGATTTTGTCGACTATATTGTAGTACAGTGAGCGGTGTATACATCGCGGCATATGTCAGCCAGAGCCTTTAGTCGGGTACGAATTTGACTTTAGTGACATCATCTGTGTTGTTTCTTGGATATTGCGGTTGGACAAAAAAAATTGATCAAATGAATTTAAGTCCAATTAATTTGAGGAATAAATTTTAAAATAGAATGCTGTGCACCTCACATCCTTGTTAAGACGTCCACTTGTCTGCTGCTGTGATCATCAGTTACCAGGCAGTTACATAATCTTTACCAGCTGCTTGATCAGTAGACCCTGTGACATATGTTCTTCAAAGTATCACTGATTGTAGTAATCTGCCATAGATTACTTATCCTGAGCTGGAGATGTCCAACACAATCTTTTGCAGCTAGTGTGACCAGGCTGTTGATAAGATTTATCATTTAACATGTGTGTGGTCAGCACACATTCAGTTAGATATGCCCTTCTTCCCCCCCTCCCACTTTTTATTTTATTCTTCTTTCTTTTCACTGGCACTTGCAAATGTAGCCCATCGCATGTTTCGTTTCACAGGAGTATAGACACCCAATTTTAGTTGCATGTTTTCTTGCCTGTAACTATGCATAAGACATTACAATACATAATCACCATGTAGTATTCGCTTATGTCCGCTAAATAATTTATAACTCAATTTCTTCTCGCATACTGTTTCAGTTTTAGCAATGAATGATGGCTATGACGTCTAAGGTCAGTATAGGTTATTTGGGGCATGAAAAAACTGCAATATTATTGTCGGTTCTTCAATCATTGTCATTTTGGCTGTTGAGACAGACTGGCTTTAGCATTGTGGTGAATTAAAATGACGAAGGAGCAATTATATCACAGTTTTTCTATGCCTCGCATTTTCTATGCCTCGCGTGACCTATACTGACCTTTGACGTCACAGCTGTTGTTCAATTATTGAAGCCGAAACAGTATATGGGAGAAATTTGATTGAATGTGTCATTTTAGAGAAGAAAATATGCAAGTAAAAATTAGGCACCTATAGTCCTTTAAATATTAATTTCTTTTTACCTGTTTTCTTTTCGTTTTTCAGGTTCAGCAGCGGGACATTCCAGGCATCGATGCTGCCTACCTTGCAATGGACACTGAGGAGGGGGTAGAGGTTGTGTGGAATGAAGTCAAGTTTTCTGAAAGGAAAAATTTCAAGGCCAAAGAGGTAGGTAGGGGATTCATGGAAATGAATCATGCTCCAGTGCCCTTCAGTGCAGCTACTGCTGAAAAAAATAACGTACGAACAAACAAACACAAAAATAGCAGATAGGAGTGACAATTTTGGTGAAATATATTTTGAGGAAGCTTTAACTTAGGTCTGACTGGTTCCCTTGTTTGACTACCTACATGGAGAATGCGTTGCTTCTATCAATAAGCAAATGATTTACAGAGTCAAGTAATGTTTGGTGCAGCGAAAATAAGCTTAACTTTAGTGACTGATGGAAACAAAAATTTAGATTAAGACTGCCAAATTTCATACAATTCGCCGAAAATCACGGGTGAGGCTTCAGTCTTCCAATTGAGCTGATATTTACCGAAAATGGATGTGAAACTTCTGCGCATTAACAATGTTGAAACTGTCATGGCACCTCAGGTTTGATTGTATGTTGCGCTAGTGTTTTACAAATAAATCTTTCGACAGTTCTTGCACAGCTGGCATAGAAAAACTTCATCCAGAGTACCATTCCAGATATCGATTTTTGAGTGCTTGTTTGCTTGCATTGCAGGAGAAAATACGCGAGGTATTTGACAGCCTAGCTCAACTCGAGCATCCCAACATAGTCAAGATCCACAAGTACTGGATGGACAAGGACTCGGAGAAGCCGCGGGTTATATTCATCACCGAGTACATGTCCAGTGGGTCGCTCAAGCAGTTCCTAAAGAAAACAAAACGCAATGTCATCAAACTTCCCCTGCAGGTACGAACTTGTGCAAACACATTTTTGTGGTGTGCTTTTGTAGCTTACTTGAAGTGGCAGATTTGGAGTATATCTGAACGGGCGCCTGAAAAGGGCAGTAGAAGCGAGATAATTACAGTAAGATTGAAGCGGTCTGCGTCACAATATAAGATTGGAAGCCCTCCATTTGACTTGTTTGTTTTAAGGGGACATTGAACGTGTGGGATTAATGGCAAGAAAGTTTTGCGCATAAATCTATTTTCGAGTCAGACATTGGCTTATCGGTTGTCTTTTCTTATATTTTAATGTTTCTGCTGCCGTTCTCAGCGCCCTCTTATGTGATAATTTCTCTTTTCTGCCTTCCTTTCACAGTGGAGTGTGGGCACCATATTCAGTATTTATATTTATTTATTTATTTTACCCTCAAGGCCTGGGGCATTACAACCTTGCATTTGAAACAAATTGGTTCCTAATTGTTCTTTGCATTCAGTTTTTTTGCAGAGAATTGCCTAAGGTGTCTGGCGTGTAGCAGGTCAATGATTGGTTTTCTGCGGCCCTCGGTTTGCATTTGAGAAAACAGAGCAGTATCTTCGTTACTTGATCTGAACACGTCCAGTTTGTACAAATTGCACAAAGCCTCGTGCATTCCACACGTGTTGCGCTCTCTGTTGAGATTTGAGTGGCCCACATGTTTTGATGTTATGGTGCCTTGCACTTCACGGATGAAATGAAGCAGGAAAGGTTGCCCTTTGTACTGATGATATATAACTGATGCAATACTGTGTTGTGCTGCTGCCCTCTGTATGCTGACATGCCGTTCACTTACAGTTTCTACGTAAGCATTTGTGTCGAGAATGCCTCCGTATTTGTAGTGTCTTCTGTTCCGCCAACCTGAACTGTGTGATGTGTTCCAAGATGGATCAGACCTTACTCTGAGTATTTGTAGTGAAAGCAGGCATGAGATTATGGGCACTATGTACTTTATGCTGGACAGAGGAAAAAGTAGTGCAGTATAATGTGATCGTCCGAATACCTATGCTGTTTTTGCCTTTTCTCGTGGAGCGCATTATGTTCCTAAGAAAACTTTATTCTTTTGTGAGGTGCTTAGTTACTGTATGGGTTTTCCATGGGCACGGCTGTGAACTACTCAATGGTGTTATAATAGGTCGCATGTCGAAAGCGACATGCGGTCATGTTGCCATTGTTGTTAAGTAAGCTAGAATAACTGGCTTGAGGTGAACGGACAACTTTTGTCTCCGTGAATATTATTCAGAACATGCCCTTTTTCGGCTTTATGATGATGTCACCAGTAGTAATGATAGCTCTAGTAACGACCTCATTGAAGGTGTGTCTAATGTCTAACTCTACTTAGATGGCGGTGGCCTGAAAACTCCGAGCTCCATTCTGTGGAAGCGGATGGATTCATATGATATTGGTGTTACTGTCACACTAACTGGGGAATTATTGATAGGTGTTTTAGCCGTGGCCTTCAATGTTGCATGCTCTGAATGCGTGTAAATTTTTTTTCTCTCTATTTTTTTGGTCTCAATTTTCTCAGGGGGTCGTTGGCTCTCAAAATTTTTAGAAATGTCTTCTTGCTTACTGAAGCAAAGTAGGAGATTATACTCGAGTGTGAATTTTCCTCTTTAAACTCATTGGTTACTTGTGTGGCTAATCACATTCTTGCTTACTTTAATAACAGGTTTTTTTTTTTACAATTTTTAGCATTAGGCTGGTATCGGTGACTGAAAGGCATAATACTTTAGTGGATTAGTAGGCTACAAAATTTCATGTGACCCTGCTGCTGCATCTCACCTGTGTTCCTGTAGTGCAAGAGTTCTTCATATTGTCTCGGGCAAGAAGGGCAGGACTTTAAGATAACAAATCTTTTTATTTTGCTGTTTTACCAGCCAAGCATGTTCCAGGGCTCATCTAAGCAACAGCGGTAGGAGCTACCTCCAGAGGCCTTTATTTTATGTGCATTATGTATTAGTTATTTTGTAAAGTGTAATGAGGACGGGCTTCAAAAGGTCTGATCGGAATGAGCTGCAAAGCAGGTAAGCTTGTTTGCGTCAAACATGAACGACCTGTAAGCATGTTCACAAGGCTTTAGTTATCACGCTGTGGCATCCACTACTGGTACTGCTATTGGTCAGTGTAACTTTTAGACAGATTTCAATATCATTATTTTGTGCGGGACATTTCAGAATCGTGCAGACAGTACCGTGCAGACAGTATGTCATTTCTTGTGCTGGTTTTCCGGAATACAAGCACAATGAATTTGTTCCTAAGTTATTTTTTCAGCGACATTGGTGTGATGCATTCACAAGCCTTAGAAATGTAAAGCCTTCCTCTGGCAAAAAGTATAAAAAGAAGTCCAGGTTGCTAGACTAAAATAGTCAAACAAGAGCGTGTGTTGGAACTCCTGGGAGCTTGTCTTGCAGGCTCTTAAGAAAGTTGCCGTTAAGTCCTTTCTTCGGTCATTTAATTCTGACATGCTTTAAGTGTAACTGAACTCTCAATTTGGCCCTTAAATGAAGCCATTCTAGATATACTGATAGCTTTGGGTGCTTTATTCATGTTGATCGCAAACCAGCTTGCTGCCTTTGTTGCCCTGGAGACTGACCACACTTCGTTCGCTAGCCTTGGACAGGTTTAACAACCTTGGAAGAATTTTATATCAACTTCTAGTGTTCGCAAAATGCAGCACAATATTCTACAGTTCATCAACCACCTTCAGGCGAGTTTGCTTGCAGCTAGCTTTAGTATAACGTCTTCAATTTCACACCTTGAATCTGCTTACACTTTTGGGGCAGCATTACATGAGGCGTTCTTGCTTGTGCAGTATTTTTGGCTAATTTTTGGTTTTTTACTTCCTTAAAAAATCTGCCCCTAATGCTAATTCTGTTGACCGGCACAAAGAGTGTGGTCCAGTCTTCCCCGAGTTGTTGTTCTTCACCACTTGTGTTCGCCGCCGTCATGTGTTGCAAGTGTGTCTCCTGTCGTCGGCACGCGTCATCACCTTTGCAATTTTTGTTTTAGGCATGGAAGAGATGGTGCAACCAGATTCTCTCCGCCCTAAGGTGTGGTCCCAGCATTTGATGTCTTAAAAAAAAAAACGCGCGGCCGGACTGTTGCTCGGTCCGGTGACCGTTGCCTGTCTTTTTGGCTGACGGGCCGTGCCTCGCTCTCTTTTGCGGGCCGGCCCGAAGGCGCTGTGGCGAGCGGCCCTTTCGCACCTCACCGCTGTCTTTTCGCCTCCCCCTTCCCCTCCACCTTTCTCTCTCTCTCGACAGTTACCTCCACTCTTGTTCGCCACCCATCTTGCACGGGAACATGACCTGTGACACCATTTTCATCCAGCACAATGGCCTTATCAAGATTGGATCAGGTTTGCTGGAGCCTACCTATTTGTTTTTGGTTTTTTTTTTCATCCATGAAACGCTTGGAAATGGCAGTCTGCATGCTTTGAGAGCATGTTTTGAATGAAGCTGAAGCTAAGTACACAGCAGAGCTCTAGTTCTGCTTGTCTCAGCAACTGTAAAATTCTTCCCGAAGAATGTTCTTTTGTTTCATTTGTCAGTTTGGCTTCCTGCTGATTAGAAGTGAAGCACAATACAGGTGGTTGTCCCTCGGAGCAGTACTACTGCAGAAGCTCCAGTAGGCATGTAACGGTGATATAGGAGGTACCACAGCTGTGTCCCCTTCCGTTGACTTAGCAGTGACACTGACTGCCCTATTTGAGCATTTCATACAGACAGCCACTTTTGACAATAATGGAGGCTGTTTTTGTTTTTTGTTTGGAGTAGATTTACAAAGCGTGCATCAAAGGGAGCGGGGGGCAACTTAGAAAAATTGGTGAACAAACTCTTAAGCAAATGCTACGTGTCACAAATTTAGGCACTTATGCAAGCCTAGACCAAAACAATAATCCTGGAACATTTGGTAACCAAGTTGCATGGTGTGATATTTTATATGTGCTTGGGCACGTCAGATTATATAGCACTCTCGAGGGAGGAAAAAAAAGGTGCTTGTAATACATCACACCTATTTATTGCCTAAGGTTGTGATGTTGACAGTATCGTTGGGTGTTAAAAGTGAGTGTTCATAGTAATATTAAAAAGACATAGCAGGGTATGAATGCTCAGAGCAGCCTCAGTGATTAAAGAACCAGTTGTCCAGAATGTAGACTGGAAAGGATGAACAGGCATTTGGATACATGAACCAGACATGTCTGCCCTTTTGTGCTAGATATTTTTTCTGCTCTTCCAGGTTCTTAAACCAGCATTGAGTTGCAGGTTGTATATGAAGGATCAAATGGGTGTATAAGTGAAGGTTGTAGTACTGATTTCCGGGTGTTGCAGGATGGGAAACAGAAGCTAGGCAAAATTGCTTGTCCTTTTTAACTGCAAAGTGATGATTCAATCAGATTAAAAATACGGATCGGTGTATCAGTTGGTACTTAAGATGTCTAGCGTGTGCACAAGAAAAAAATATGCTGCTTAGAGAAGATGGAGTACCCATGCATTCATATTGCAGTGCTTGATAGCATTGTTATGATTTCAAGCTTGCCAGAAAGGAGGTTATCACTTATGTGAGCTCTCGGATAGTAATAGTTACGTAATTTTCTTCACATAAATGTGCTTCATACTTAATTCACACCACTGAGGCCTTTCACTTAGCCTTCAAAATAGTCTGCACTTGCTAGATGGCGTTTCATTATTAGTATTACAGCATTCGTGGTTCACGGTTGAGTCTGAAAGGTATGCACTGGCTTGGGAATTCTTAGAATATACAACAGAGGAAAGCTGTGCAGATAGCATAAATATATAGAGCAACTTAGCATAATAAAAAGTCTGGAAGTTGGACTGGCACAGAATGTTTGCCATGTGAATGTATTTTACTTGGAATAATTGTTTTTTTTTTATTTCATCGAAAACAAGGAAAGGCATTTCTTATTTTCCCGAGCCGAGCCGTGATTTGAGGGTGATGTCGGAAGAAGTAATGACTAGGTTGTTTGTATCAGCATCACTTCAGTGTTTCCTGTGTCAGCCACCGGTAGCATTGTTTATTGGCCAAGCTCCCTTTTAGCAACTTGTTCCTTGTTTTTCGTTCCAGTGGCACCTGATGCAATCAACCACCACGTTAAAACTTTTCGGGAAAACATCAAGAATGTGCATTTTGTGGCACCCGAGTATGGAAGTAAGTTGAGTACGTGTCTGGCACTGTGCCGCTTTCTACCTTTCTCCCTCTTTTCTGCCTTTCCACTCTTGTCCGTTTGTGACTTGCATTTACATGCTTGCACATTTTTCACCTTCTTTGTCCACTTGTTTTCTTCTGTCTTCTCGCTCTTTTTCCAACTCCTTTTTTTCTAGGGGGGGGGGGGGGTGATCATTAATGCCCGACAGTTTTTCGAATACTCCTTCTACACAGTTTATTTCAACTGCCATTGTTAGTTGACTTGAGCTGTAGCTGTGTGGTGCACGCTGCAAACTGCTGACAAACCATCAATGACTGTTGAGTTCAACAGAAACCAGAAGTCTGACGAGCATGTTGGCTTACAAGAGCAGAACTGACATTTGTAGTGTTGCTATTCCTTGTGTTATGTTGTAATTACATTACTGCTCTGGCTGGCTCATATGTGACTCTCACCTTACTGCAAGTAATTTCGTAGGAATCGCCAACAAGTAAAGTGTAGTCAGAAAAACTATGCAAACAATTGTCGAACACATATGTAGTTTTGCTCGATTATCTCGGCTCTGAATAGTACCCACGTCTTTGCTTGTGCAGAACTTGCAATTTAGGAAGAAAAAAAAACAAAGGATAGAGGCAAGTTTTTATGAATGGAGATGGTTCTTGTTCATGTGGCGTGATTGTTTAATGGGTCGCTTTACATGTGTAGCTGACTGACATTTAGTTCAGGAAGCGAAATCCGTCGACTTCACCAACATTTTAGGCTGCCTATGTTATGTGAGCATAATTTCAAACTGCCTTGCTCTGAGGTAGTTGAGTTGACTGACTACATTTGTGTGTCTCTATTTTAGTTTTTTGTGTTGCCCTTTTTTGAGCATTCTCATGTTTATTTTTAGCTGCCTCTGTCGTAACACCTGCTGCGGACATCTACTCATTTGGGATGTGTGCCCTTGAGGTGAGTACTGCTCCAAAATCGCTCAGTCACGTGAAGAGTTCAGCTTTGGCACTGCACTTGACTGCAGGGTATGCAGGGCTCCAATTGTACAGCTGCTATGGCTATGTTAGTGCAGAAAAGCTGCGGAAGTTTTCTGCATAGTTTTTAACAACTTTGTGCCATTAATGCGGTGGAAGTTGGCTGTGAAAAAAAAAGAAAGAAAGATAATGCTGTATACCTCATCGGCATAAGCTAAGAGGAAATTTCAGTTGGAACGTGCATTTGTTAGGGTGTCCACCCTACAGGGGTAAAAAAATCTGTGGCTTGGGGTGTGGCCTGTTACTCGCTTTAGCTAGCAATAAGACAAAGGTGTGACATTTGATTAATAAGGTAAACAAAGGTGCATCATCTGAGGAGAATTCTTACTGTGTGGAAACTGGCTAAATGATTAAGTGGGCGTATTGCAATTGGCCTGATTCTATATTGTGTATGTGTGCTGTTTATGCCACCTTACTAAATGTAAACGTAGATATGCAATGGTACAGGATACTGGTTTAATTACTATTTTTAAAGTGAGGGAAAAGTATAGCATTTTCTAATGGCGTCTGCAATAAATGACAATGGTGTGGTGCACATTGGTGTGCTGTTTTATTTTTGATAACAGCACCAGTGCACATTCGGCTCCAGTATGTTGTGGGTCTCTGCCCATCGCATTGGTTTTTGACAATGGTGTGGTGCGCATTGGTGTGCTGTTTTATTTTTGATAACAGCACCAGTGCACATTTGGCTCCAGTATGTTGTGGGTCTCTGCCCATCGCATTGGTTTTGGGGCAATTCCAGTGAAAGTTTATCGCAAATGCCATTAGGAAAGGAAAGGGAGGGAGGACTCTTTTAGGATGCAGGTGTTCTCAACACTCGGCAACTATTCTTTGGCTTTGCAAGGTCAGTGAAAAGTCCAGCATTTATCTCTTTTTTTTTTTTGGCTTCTATTGAGCGAGAGCTTGAAGCTCTGCCTAGCACTGTATACACAGTGTAGCGTGCTGTTTGAGGGCTTCTGCCGCGACGTGGTAAGTCTACTTTTCTAGTCCTTTCATTTTTGTATACGTATGCCATATCCTTTCGAGACTCAGTATCATGCACGTCGCAGTTACAACTGTTCACTGTTTCTCCTACTAGATGGCAGCTCTGGAGATTCCGGGAAATGGTGATTCCGGCACGCAAATCACCGAGGAGGTCGTCAACAAGACAATCGAGTCTTTAGAAAATCCTCAGCAAAAAGTAAGGCTTTCTTTTTCATTTTGACTATCTGGCATGATGCTAGTCTGCTAGACATCATAGTATGACATTTACTTCTCAGTAACTGCTTGTCATCTGCTAGCACTGGCTGTCGGCAACGCTTAAAACGATTCGGAGAAAAATCATTCTGTCCCATGTATTTACGGGACCCCCAGTGTGGAGAGTTCTTATAAGGGAGTGGTTACCCCATTAGCATTCACCTAAGCACAGTCTAAAGGGACGCTAAGCAGCTAAGCATATAAGGGAAAGCCATACCATATGTAATAACTTCTGTCTGACTTTTGGTATCGCTTTTGTAGCTCGTGTGGCTGCACTCAGGCGGATTCTAATGAGTAATTACTCCCCTAATGCAGACTGCATCCTTTCGCATTGTGAAAAAGGATGCTGGACTTTTGAAAACCGGGACGACACACACGATCAGGAGTGAGTCAAGGTTGCTCGGTTCTGCATCTTTTTTCAGGACTTCATCCGCAAGTGCCTGCGGAAAAATCCCCAGGAGAGGCCGACGGCCAGAGAGCTCCTCTTTCACCCTGTCATCTTCGAGGTGCACTCGTTGCAGGTCCTGGCAGCACACGTCATTGTTCAAAGTGCCTGTGAGTCTGCCGCCCCGTGTGAGGGTCTTCCATCCATTGCAAAAGTTGTTGCGATGTGGTCTTTGTTTTTGACAAAGCACTCATTTTGCTCTGTAACAGACTTCTTTGCTTTAGTATTACCAGTCTGGCACTGAATTGGTGGCAACAGTTGGCAGGGAAATCAAAAGGAGGGAGTCATGTGGGTCACTGCTGGTACTTTATTGGAATTGTGGGTTCTTAAAGTGGAGTAGAGGTTGAATTGCCTGTGAGAAACAGCATATTCATGATGTAACGCATTGTATGAATGTCTTTTTTGTTTTCTTGAAAATGTCATCCCACCACTGAAGAGAATTGTGGCACCTTGTGATGGTGCCATGCACACGAGCTGCAAGTGAGGTCATGCTTAGTTAATGCAATACTTTGACAGTGCATGGCTAGATAATAGCAGTTAAGTTATTCACAAGCGATTTTGACCATAAACAGCTGACGTTGCAAGCTTTTGAAATCACTAGCAGCCACCGCGGTGGCTGAGTGGTTATGGCGCTCGGCTGCTGGCCCGAAAGACGCGGGTTCGATCCCGGCCGCGTCGGTCGAACTTCGATGGAGGCGAAATTCTAGAGGCCCATGTGCTGTGCAATGTCACCGCACGTTAAAGAACCCCAGGTGGTCGAAATTTTTGAAGCTCTTCACTACGGCGTCTCTCATAGCCTGAGTCGCTTTGGGACGTTAAACCCCCATAAACCATAAACCAAGCCAAATCGCTAGCTAGTTGCCACGAGGTTTGTCATACTTGCTAGCAGAGTTCCATGTGATATAGAAAGTTTATGTTGCAGCACCAGTTCGTCTAGAAAAAGAGGTTTGAACATATCACTGTCGTGCCTTTTTAGTGTTTAGTTATTGAAACAGCGATGAGAAAGCAGTGCAAGAAGGCTTGTGCCTCATTTAATTGTGTGGAGTTCGAGGCTTAGTAATAAGGAGTGCATGAATGCATAGTTGGAAAACCGTGGTAGGCCTACCTTTATATGTTCCTGTCAAGCGTTTACTAGGCCTGCAAGAATATGTAGTGCATTTTTCTTTTTTTGTTGGAAGTGAATATTAATTTTTTCGAATAATTTCAAAGCGAATATTTAAAATACTAATTGCACATAAAAAGAATTGAATGGCACTATAGGAGGAACTCTCAAGATCATAGTTTTTACAGCACGCAAGATCATTACATGAAAAAAAAGCAGTCCATTGAAGCTTTGTCACACTTATTGAAGCTGTGATGAGTTTCTGCAAAAAGGGCCATCGGAAACTGGGAGAACGGATCTGCATATGGAGCCGCTGCATTTATGGGGTGTGGGACCTGTTTGTGGGACCTCCAACTGCTGGTCTTCATTACGATTGCGTCGTTAAGCAGCTGTTGTTTTTAAGTGGTACTACTCCATGGACACTTTCTATGTGTACGCACCGCACACCTGCGGAGTCAGTGCCACCCCGTGTTAGACGTCGGAAAGGGGCATCCATCTCCATGCGCCTTCGCTAGCTCTCTATTTTGCTCATGCCATCGCACTTAATGCAGTTAGCTCAGACTCGTTCCTTGGAAGTCGAGGGAGTCGTGCGTCCCCCACTTGACGCACGTCGCCGTGCCGGTCCCAATGCATGCGTAGTGCACCCGCGGGTACCACGGGCGTAGACACTTGGCAGGTTCAGATCTGGGTGCCACGCTCGCATCTGATCGCTTGTGCTGCCGTATGCACGTGCGGACCAGCTTCTAGGAAGTGTCCATGGACTCGGGGCTTTGGTAGTGCGGACCACGGTGCCATCCTGGAGGTACGCTGAGCCGAAACCACATAAAGCTAGCGTTCCAGGAACGTTGTTCACATGAAACGAACTCTAATTAGCAATTTCAAATGCCAAACATTCGGATAGAATCGAATATCGAATACTTTACTATTGGACCAAATATTCAGAACTATCGAATATTAGCGCAAGCTTTGTATTTAAGCATGCATAATGAAAAGTACCATAATTGTGAAAAAAAGTTTGCAGTTGTTTGCTTAATGAGAAGATGTAGCGGGTGGTGATGGTCTCCTGGTGTGTCAGTTTGACATTCAGATGGCATCCCATGGAAAGCAGGGGTTCCACTCCATAACCTTTTATTGCTTTTTGACGGCCTGCCTCTCCATGACATTTTATTGCTTTTTGGTGGCCTGCCTAAGTGTTAGCCAGTATGGATTTAAGTCAAGCTGTCCTTCACTTCCAGCCTATCATCCAGACCAGCTGACGGATGAAGCAGTGCTTTCGAGGTACAGCCAGGCGGACATTGTGGCCGAGATTTCACACCGGGATGGCCGCGTTGGCGTTGAGCTGCGGAAGAACGAGGTGCCCAAGCTGGAGCTGGAGAAACTGCTTGAAGATGTTAGGTGCGTCTGGTACACATCTTGAAGGTCACTGGACAGAGTGTTCGTGGGCATTCAGTTACTTTCTGGTTGGGAGCATGGAAAAAATTGGAGGGGACACTTAAGGGTATGACACGATAGCGTAATGGGTTAATTCCCATGTGTGCAGAATTGATCATTCTTCAGTTTACTGGTGGGCCTTGTGCAACCCAGGCTGCTCTTCGCAAGCGACCAATCATTAATTTAACTGCCACCTGCCACGATGGGGAGTTTGCTCACAATCCGGTGGGCAGGTTGTGATGATGCCGCACGGTCATGTAACCTAGGTAGCCCACCTGCCTCCTAAGTTGCTTCTCTAGGGATTTTCTGGGGTTTTTTCACTACGGTCAATGTTGCCAGATTTTTGGCAACACGAGCTCCTTAACGCTATTGTGTTAAAAGAAGAAACTAGTCAACAGGTGCCACTTGGGTGCGTTAGTTAATATGAACTCTCGTAGTGCCTCTCTGACTAGCGTTCCAATGAAAGCATGGCAACAGTTTCTTTATAAAGATGAAAAATTTGAGCATTCTTTAGCAAAAAAAAAAGAAAACGTGCTATTTTAGAAAATGTTGAAACTGGTGACAGTGGGATGATTGACTGTGAGTGTTGTGCATGATACCTGAAGATATATTTCTTTTAAGAGGCTTCATGTAATTGTATCAACTCCTTCTTATTTATTCTAATCTCACTCCTCATTTACGATGGTTTGCTGTGGTACGCAGCTTGATATTCTTGCAGTTCTTTTAAACCGTTCTTTTACAAGCTGATCAAATCTACCATGTTCTGTCTTGTTAATTTCAAAGGAAGTTTGCTCTAATTGGCATGAATGAAAGCATAAATGATAAAAAAAGATTTAGTATTAGCCTTCAAAATTTTTGTGCAGCCTAAAATTTTTCAGCGTGTGAAAAAACCATTTTCATTTCGGAGACCTTTGTTGTACTTTCTTGCTGTTGTAGCTAATCTTGCTTCATTGTCTGGAATGTGCTTTTAGTAAGAACAGAGCAGTGTGTACATAAGATTTTCAGAGCTTAAATTCTGTAAGATCATGCTTAGTACTGCCCGTACCCTGCTCCCCCTCTTCAAGCTTGCTGCTCATTTATTTTCCTTGGCTGCCCAGGAATGGCATCTATCCTCTGACGGCATTCGTCATGTCACACCAGCCGATCGTGAGGCCGCGGGCGTCGTCACCAGAGGTGTCAGAGTCTGTCCAGTCTGCGTCGCCGGAGCCGTTTGACGCCGAGACGCGCCGCATCATAAACATGATGTGCAACATCAAGCAGCAAGAGGAATCTCAAAACTTCGTGGTGAGTCTCGATTCCTCGATGTTTTTCTTTTCACTGGATGAATTCATTATTCATGTTTACAATCATTAACTGGCTTCTTTCTTTCATTGGCATTTGCAGAGGGTGAGAAGAAGTTCAACACTACTGAAATACACAAATTTTTCATTGAGAACACCTGTAATGTAATGCAAAACTTATTTTCTATCATTCTTAGCTTTGTGGACAAGTACTGCTTAGTGGGCACTGAATTTTTATGTTTCTAAGCATTTTTGTCAGCATATATACAGTAGAGTCTCGGTGATACGAATCTCACGGGGTCGCTGTACAATTTGTGTCTTGCGAAATTTTGTATCATCCAAACAAACAAAATTCACATGCAGAAGCATAGAAATTGCATGCACGCAGATCTGTTTACGGCTGACGGGAGTTTTTCGTGGCCATGCAGCCACGCTACTCACGGTACGTTCCGCTCGGTAAGCAATATGAATTTCGGTTACGTGAGGGCCGCTCGCTGCTCGCGGTGCGTGCCGCGCAATCTGCAATCGCGATTTCGGCGATGTAAGGGCCGCTTGCTGCTCGCAGTGCATACCGCACAATCAGCGGTCACGATTTCGGCGACGTGAAGGCTGCGCATTGCTGCTCACTGCTCGTGGTGTGTACAGCGTAGTTAGCGATCTCGATTTCGGTGATACGGGAGGGCTGCGCACCACCGCTCACTGCTCACAGTGCGTACCGTGCAATCAGCAATCGCGATTTCGGCGATGTGAGGGCCGCTTACTGCTCGCGGTGCGTACCATGCGATTAGCGATTGCGATTTCAGTGATGTGAGTGCCGCGCACTGCTGCTCACTGCTCGCGGTGCATACAGCATGACTAGCAATCGCAATTTCGGCGATGTCGGTGCTGCGCGCAGCCGCTCACTGTGTGTACCGTGCGATTAGCGATCGCAATTTCAGCGATGTGAGGGCAGCGCACCACCATTCAAGACTTAGGTGCGCATCGCACGATTACCGATTGCGACATCGGCGATGTGTGGGCAGCGCTTAGTGCTCGAGGGTGTGATCGCGGCTCGCGTGTTCGTATGAGCTGATGTGGCGCGGGAGAGAGTTCGGAACATCCGGAATTCCGCACGCTGTGCACAGTGCACTCCGGCTGTTGAATTTTACGGATTCGTATCATCACGAAATGTGTATCAACCGTGTTCGTATCACCGAGATTTTACTGTAATCAAGACAATGGCCGTGTGTACCTTTAGCCTGTGGGGCTGAATTCTGTGTTGGCGGTCATTGGGATAGTTTGTGATGTGCAAAAGGCAGCACTTCAGTTTTTTTTTTTTATCGGCTGAATTCTCTGGAATTTTAAGCTGAGCTCAGTGAACTAGAACCCATTTCACAGATTCATTTTGCGTTTTTGCTACATCATAACAGCTTGTAAAGAGAAATTTTTTTTTTTGCGGTGACAAAGAAAAGGCACACCTAGGTCACTCTTGAAAGGTTACTCGAAGAGCTCAAGGCAGTGAGTACAATTTTCCCTTTGATGTTGGTTGCACAGAATAGATTTTGTTTAACGTGGTGATGCTGTAGTAAATACCAGGTGTGGCCTTTGTTATGACTGTTATGACACAGATGACACTCCTGCTGCGAATGGACGACAAGATGAATCGGCAGCTGACGTGCGAGCTCTCCATAAAGGACACTCCCTCGGTGCTAGCGACGGAGCTTGTTCACTATGGCTTCATCAACAAGGTAAGTATGTTCCACATCCTTGTAGCTGGCTTCCTCTTTCATTCCTTCCCACAAGGGATGAAAGAGGGAGTGAAAGAATGCAATGATGTAGAATTACATTACTGTGGCTGCAGAAAGCAGTCGTAGACTCGAAAGGCTGTAGTGAACACAGTGTACAAGTTGTGGCACGCGTGCGCTTCTGCGATGTTTTCGCAGTGGCTGCCTTAATCCTACACAATTCCGGTCTAATGAAATCTAGAAATTGCATCTTTTAAGCTGCGGGTGACAAGAAAAAGGAAGATGATAGAAACAGCCCAACCCATGCAACCGCATCTCCTCGCACAATCTTCTGGGGCGTAGTTTTGTTTTCGTGCCTTCGGTCGTTCGTGCTCATGTCACCGTGGCGATATGAAACTATAACACCAGCCGCAACAAAAATTCACACCACCTATAAGCGTGCGTGGCATGGGCGCAGTATGCTTTGGAAGCCACCAAACGCCTTGGTGGTCAGGTGCCAATGGAGCGTGGAGTTCTATGTTGGCCAGCATGCCATAGCTGTTCCGCACACACTTAATGTAAGGTGTCAAAATGCCGGCACAGGGTAAAGCAGTACTGTGAGGTGACATTTGCAACATACTGGGCAAGAAAGCTGCCACAGTTGCAATGTGAAAGCAGAGTTCGTATTGCGTGGGTTTCAGTGAGAGTTAAGATCAGCTTGGCTCATTAAAATGTAGGAGCCAGGAAAATGTAGCTCCTGGGAATGTAACAGCTGGATTCAACTGCATTATTTGCTGAGAATTCATGAAACCAATGTAGTCTTCCCAGCAATATTGTGGAGCATGTGCTAAAAAACTATGAACACTGGAGGCTGTCATTACAGCAAGATGGATGGAAATAAACAGGGGGTGTTGATTCATAATTTTCAGTGCAAAAGCACTGCTTCACTGGCAATCCTGGAAACGCCGGCGTCTGTCTGAAGCCTCTATGACACCTGCAGAAATAAAATAAATAATGCCGCGACTGGTTTCGAACGTGCAGTGGCGCGAGCAGATCAGCTTCGCTGGCCACTGCACGAGAGCACTACATATGCTACCACCACATCCGATCATGCCTCGTGTTAAACTGCAACACACTTCCGCGCTGTGCATTGCACGTCGTCGCCGTTTTCATCAACTTAATCAGTGTGAAAAACCCGCAAAAGGAAAGAAAATGCACATAACTGGCTCCCTGGGTCAGTAGACACCTCGGTTGGGCTTCCATGTACTATCGCGCTCAATATGAGCTACACCGCGGTAGCGCCTGCCCGGGCACTGGCACGGTGTAGCTCATACTGAGCGCAATTGTACGTGGCGTTGGTGTCTACGTGCAAAAACCTGCTTCCGCACAGTACCGTATAAACGCGTGTAAGGGCCGCACCCGTGTAAGGGCCCCACCCCGTATTCCCAAAGGAAATATTTGAAAAAAAAAAAAAATCCGTGTAAGGGCCGCACCCAAACTTTCCAGGAAACACGCAAGAATAGCCTTCGAAATACATGTACACAGGAGCTTCGAGGTGCCGCCCATGGATGGCGCCCGAGGGCGCGGGTCATCATAATCATCTTTTCTTCTGCCGCGAGCTTCTGCTACTGTACTTCCGCTATCGGTATCGGCATCGGTATCGCCAGGTCTAAGTTTGTTCTGTTCTGGCTGTCAAAGCATGCGTTTTTTGGTGGTTGTGTTAGTGTGGTCGCTCGGCATAGTTGTTGCTCTCGTGCGCTGTCGTTCTTCACTTTTTCATGAACTGCCTCCGAGCATTGTCACTGTTGCACGATGGGCAAGCACCTCAACAGCTACACGGCGGGCTTTAAACTGAAAGTAGTGGAGTTCGCTCTCGAACACGGCAAGCGTGCCGTGGGCAGAAAATATGACGTGGACGAGAAGTGTGTCCGACGGTGGTGCGGACAAAGGGATGCGTTGAAGAATACCAGCTCCAAAAAGCGCGCTTTCCGAGGCAAGCCATGCAAATTTCCTGAGCTAGAAGAGCTGCTATGCTATTCAATGGAAGTGCGGAACAACGGCTACGTGTTGACAACGGACATGCTGCGCGTGAGGGCACAAGCCTTGGCGCGTGCTAAAAGCATACCGCACGAGGACTTCAAGGCTAGTGCCGGCTGGGTACGAAGATTTCTGAAGAGGAAGGGCCTATCATTTCGGCGAAGGACCACGCTGTGCCAACGGCTGCCCCCTGACTACACTGACAAGGTGCTCAGCTTTCAGAAGTATGTCATCGGTCTGCGTCGTGAGCACAACTATATATTTTCGCAGATAGCGAACGCCGACCAGACCCCCATGTGGTTCGACTGTCCCGAGAGCTGCACAGTTGAACTGAAAGGAAAGAAGAGTGTTTTCGTGCGGACAACCGGCGCGGAGCGCCAACGGTGTACCGTTATGCTGTGCGTCACCGCGGACGGGCGGAAGCTGCCCCCCTATCTCATCCTGAAAAGAAAAACGATTCCTAAAAGCGTTTTCCCTAAGGGAATTGTAGTTCGCGCCCAAGAAAAGGGCTGGATGGACGATGAGCTTGTGCTCGACTGGGTAAAAAGCGTTTGGGAGAAGCGCCCAGGCGCCATGCTGGCCCGACGATCGCTCCTCGTCTTGGACAGCTTCCGCGGTCACTTGACGGGTAGGGTTAAGGAACGCCTGCGCGGTATCCACGCAGACATGGCCGTGATACCGAGCGGCCTCACCGGCATGCTGCAACCCCTGGATGTAAGCGTCAATCGGCCTTTTAAGGTTGAATTTCGAAGGCAGTATTCGGAATGGATGGCCGATGGCAATCACGACGAGACGCCGACAGGGTGGCTTAAGAGGGCACCGTTCGCGACTGTGCTTGGATGGATTTTGTCCGCGTGGAATTCCGTGTCGACCGACATTGTAACCCGGAGTTTCAAATTGACCGGAATTTCAAACAGTTCAGACGGGACCGAAGACGACTTTCTGTGGGCTGAACATTTACCTGAACACAGCACCAGCTCGGAGTCTGAAGACTCCGTGAGTGATGCCTGAACGGTAAATAAATGCCGCGCATTCCAGTTTGGTTTGCTTTCACTTGAAAAAAAAGAATTTTTTTTTCCCCGAATCTGGGAAAAAAAGTGCGGCCCTTACACGCGTTTATACGGTATTCCATGCTTAGCAATGCTAAACTGCCGGCAAATTTTTTAATGGTGCTGATTGGCTGAGGGGTTTTGTGCAAGAGATCGTTCAGTGAATGATTGCACTAAACTATATTTTTCCCCCACAACTGTCACGAAGCGATCGAAATTAGTTGTGCAACCTTTGCGACCTGCAAAATGCAAAGCCGTCTTTGTTACTGCCTATCATACAATAGCTCTCTCGCACTTTGCAGGATGATAGAAACATGGTGGAGGTTCTGATCCAGGACACGCTAAGTCGGAGCCACATTCCAGGCATTCCCAGTCCAGGAGCCCCGCCCGTCTCCATTGGTGCTGCGTGACCTCCTTTCCAGGGGCTGTCTTGTCTTTTAGCCATGGCGCCATCTAGAGTGGACTCTGCGGATGATGACAGAGGGTGTTGTGTGTGTGTGCGTGCGTGTTCCCGTGTGGGTGTGTGCTTGTCCGAGGAACTGCCGGTTTTTCTACGCATGATCCCGCATGGAATGACAATAGGTTGCACTGGCATCGGCGACGGCGTCGACTGCTCCCAGTTGCCTTGCGAGGTCAAAGTCCAAGACTGTTCTTCTTTGTGCTAGTTGTTGCTGGCTTTATTACTTCTCCCCCCTTTTTATTTTTTCCTGGTGGCTCTAGAAGGAGCAAGTCGGGGCCAAGCAGTCGAGTTTTGTACAGAAGTTTGCATATGCGGGGTGTGAAACACAGTGCACTTGTCGAGTGTAGTGTAGGACGCTAGGCCAGACTGGTGTTCTTGCAGGAACTTCTACTAGTTCTGTTTGTTGCCTGCTTTTCATGGAAAGCAATGCACTGTGACTCAGTTCCGGTGCCAGGACAACATCTGTGTATGTTGGTGCGTGCGCAATTGCCGAAAACTACGTTAGTTTGTGAGAGTTGCTCTGAGCACACCTTTTCAAACTTGTTTCAGATGAACGTCCTCATTGTGTGGTCGACAAACAATGTGGGATCTTTGTTAGTAGTTAAATGCGATTGGCAGCTGCAGCAAAATAGAATGGGCGCACCTCTTCTTTTGTTTGACATCCTTGTTTTGCCACATGAATTTTGCGTACAAGATGCTTTGCAGGCTGACAGAACGCTGTTTTCGGTCTTTTATTGTGACAACCTCATATACTTGTGCTTTTTTTGTTTCTTTCTCTGCGTAAAGGGGCCCGTTTAGCACAGGCGTAGTCCTTCACATTTCACCAGATCTGTGGGCTCGAATTGCTCGACAAGGTGCTTTTGATTTTATCATGCCTGCAACCATGCGAAGGTCATCAGGATAGCAGAATATAGAACTCTCATCTGCTGTTTTGCGTTACAGAACCCAGGGGTCTTGCATGTGTCGGATGATTGAGCATGCATACCCTTTTCCTTTTTACAATGCCGTTTGTACGAAAAGTAAAAAGGCCTTTTTTTTCTTTTCTGTCTATCCCCTAACTTTTTCTCACATCCAAGTGAGTTGCTGTTTCCTATCATGTGTCACTTTTGGACCATAGCAATTTAACCTTTGTTCTGCATTGAGGCATTATTTACTGCCGCTCCCAAAAGCAAAGGGCAGTATTTTTATGGAACACGTGAAATCTGCTCTTGAGTCTGTTCCATTTGACTGGTGCTAAAAATGGGGCATGATTCAAATTCGGCATGTATTATGAAATCAAGTGGTCAGCACAGAGCTCAAATCCCAATTTAGTTCATAGTCGATTGTTTATAAATTTGATTTTAAGTTTTTGGTAACCGCCTACATTTGGGGCTAGGCTTAAAATGAGTAATCTTGTATATATATATGAAATAAAAACTTGAGAATGTTGGTCCTAGAACGTCGATGTCAAGGGCTAGTGTCGAAATGCAGATTTTAAAATTCAAAAGTTGTCTGTGCTAGAAATCTACAACCTTGGTGCTGCTGCTTTCCTCCAAGGGGAAAGTTTTTTAGAATCAAAACAGTGCTTTTTCACCGTCAGCCACAGCTGTTGCCATATCTTGCACTCTATATGCCTGTGTGAATCTAATCAATTTGGCATGTTTTGTGTATTTACCGCTATGATCAAAGGTGGCAGGCTTTCTTTGGGCAACTTGAGCCCAGTTCCTGAATAATTTAAAGATATTGAGATACAGTCTCAACATGCAGGCTTTATATTAAATGGCACATTACACAGATTTTTCTGGCTTTTTAAGGTTTGTCATTTTACTTTTACTTTAGCCAGTTCATGAGTCTCTTTGGTATTGCTTTTGTGCTGTTGTTCTGTGAATAGAATTTGCGTGGCATTTGTCTTTAAGAATAAATCTTGAGCCTTCACATTTTCGTTGTGCGCTTGATTTGTCATGGTCCCGAGTCTTTGGAGTGCTTCCAGTATGGTATTGCTGATGAACAAAAAAAATGTCTGCTAGTGGATGAATTTGCTTTGGCTGACTGAATACACACAAACTATTAACTACATAGGCTGCGTAAAATCGTTCAAATTAGTGGCTGTGACAATAAAGGACCCCTATGTAAAAAAAAAAAACTCTACGAGGTACACTGTAGGGAATTTCTGCAGAGTAATTTCAGGGTCTCTTTTAGATAAAGGCCGTGTTTGGGCGAGTTGGTTTTCCATGCTGAACGTAAAAGCGCAAGAAACAAGGACGTAGAATAAGACAGACAACACAAGCGCTCGTGTTTTGTGTCTTGTTTCTTGCACTTTTACGTTCAGCATGTCTCTTTTACACGGACCCTGAAATGATTTGGCTGTGAGGCTGTGTTAAATTTGTGGAGGAAGTATTTCCGAGCATGTGAATAAATTTTGAGAGCCCTACATAGGACTTGCAGTTAGACTGGGCCATGTACTGTCGCCAACAATTCTTGTTTTTTTTCAAACAGTCGACAACAGGAGTTCTTTCTAATAATGCTTGCTTATTCAATTCTTGCTAAGGTGGGAAACAAGCACACATCTTCCAGTCAGTATTGTTGCCTTTTTTTCCGGGGGAGCGAAATTTGTCTTTGCAAGTATTCTGACCCACAATAAGCGGCTGCAGCTGTATTGTGGTGTACCAAACAGGTACATGACCGAAGCAAGGTGAAGAATAGTTTTCTTGCTGTTGTTGTACACTTGTGGCCCATTTCTGTGCTGGAGGCCATGACTGGAAGCCTATCCTTGTGACGGTGTGACGCAGTGTTCCCTGGGCAGAGTACAGCTCCAGCTGCTAGGGCTTGCGATCTGAGGAAGCTGCGATGTGAGAGCAGGCTAAATTTTCCCATGTCCAGGCTCTTATCGAAGGAGGGCCTAATACTGGAAACTTGGCCAGCTGCTTGGAAATCTCTCGGTAGTTCATGCAGTATTTGGCTTTTTAAGCAGAACCGTCTCAATTTGGGGATGTGATGGAGTACATTGGTGATGTGCTTGTATGCGCTTGCGCTGCTATCCACATTGTCACTCACTGGAGTTCTCTGACCTCTTCTACAGCACTGAGTAGCATGCAAAAGAGCCATCACTCAGGCCCGACCTCAGTGCCTTTCTGCGCAAATAAACCCCTCTCTCTTAATCACTCTTGGCTCCCTTTAGTATGCTGCACGTATATTTTTGCGCACGTCTGCGAGCGCGCGAAAATTTTACATGAACCGATTTTGCCAGCGGTTACATGACACCAACGCCGCCGCGATGCACTCTGGGAGTACTGGTACTCCAGCCGGCGGCCGCGTCGGCACGGTGCGTGGCGTACGCGCGAGAAGCAGTCACGTTTGCGCTTCCAGATGAGGGTTATCTGCATGAATTCTTTCAGGTAAACATCATCAAAATGCACGACAGAATTTTCTGTCGCGCGACATAGTTTTGTGTCGCGAGACAAGCTTTCTTGTTGTGCATTGTGTCGGGCGACAGAGGCTCGTGTCGCGGGCTCTTTCGTACGACAGACATGTTTCCTGTGTTCTGTCCGCGACAGGTTTCTTTCGAAGGTACTGTAGTGCGACAGAAGGAGTCGTGCCGCGCGACAGACTGCATGCCTCGACAGAGTTGCCTGCCGTGGGTTCAGTCGCGCGACAGACTTCTAGCACGCCTATTTTCACGCGAAAAAGTTCCTGTCGTGAGATCTGTCGCGCGACATAACAGCCCGTCATGGGTTCTGCCGCGCTACAGATTCCTGTCATGGAATGTCTCCGTGCGACAGATTGTTATCGAGGGTAATTCTGCTTTACTACAGAAGTCTCGAAATACTGTCGCGCCGTCGTGTGTCAGCGATATATGCTCAAATTCAGCAATGGCGCGGTTAAGCGCTTTCACTCTGGCGAATCGCGAAGACGATGCGAGTTGCTCAGGTCGATTGGCGACGGCCACCGAGCGAAAGCAAGTGTTAATTCACACAGGCGAGTCGAGTAGTTAGCAACTCGCTTCCCGAGACCAAGCTCTCTCCGAACGAGAATTGGCGGGGAGGAGAGGCACCTCATGCTCGCTCTCTTCCCTTCAGCTCGCATATCATGGTGCGACGAAAGAAGTAGCGACCATGCTCATGAGTAGTGCGGCTTTGAAAGCAACGATGCACCAACGACGAATCCATGTGGTGCCTGTGTGTGCGCTCGTACTTGCGGAGGCGGTAAGTAGTTAATCACGTGAGCGTCTGCACGCCAATCGGCGTGAGCACGACGAATGGCGCTACCGAAAGTCAGTGTCCTTCTGGCTGCTGTGACGTATTCGTCTCGCCATGTAACATACTGTACCTCCACTACCATATGCGGAGAAAAGGCCAAAGCCATATACGCGTCGCCTTACAACGCGCAGTGAGAGCAACCTAATCGCGAAAAGGCAGGAACATTACTTACAGTAATCGTCCCGCTGTCACAAAGGCAGCAAGTATACGTACAGTCGGGGACAAAAGTCTCTGGACCAAATGTGTTTCTCGAATGAAGCCGATAGCTCAACTATTAGGCCGCGGCTAGCTGGAGACCACACTTGTGGAGATGAAAGAAGAAAATTTTTACTTTCACCTCTACAAGTGTGGTCTCCAGTTACCGGCTAATAGTAGAGCTATATGCTTCCTTTGAGGTAAACGTGGTCCAGAGACTTTTGTCCCCGACTGTATATGCACGCTGTTTGTACATATGCTCAGGGGAACTCCGATATCTTGTTTCCATGTTTTAGTTCTTTTATCCGCACAGTGAGGTGCTGCTGAATCTGTGAGACAAGTGGGTTCACCTGAGCAGTTTCAAGTGCTCCGACAGCCGCGCCAAGCAGAGGGCCCTAGATTTTTCGTACTCTCGGAACGAAAAAAAGCTTCCCAAAATAGAGCACAGAAGCTGGTCACGAGAGGCAGCTGAAGAAGCCCTATTCGGCATATTCAGCCGTCGCACGTGTCCCTGTTAATCAGTGTACTACATTGACAAATGGGGAATTTTTAAGTTCTTAAGCTGCGAGAAACCTTTTGCGCGTTGTTCAGCTCTCAGGGAAGCCCTTAAACTGCCAACAAAAGGAGGCTGTCAGATTCACCTTTTTGATGCTTGGTCATGCCACCTTCACAGCGGCCTCTGCCCGATGTAAGGTTGTGGGTGAACAACTGTGAGAAGTTTTTTATTGCTATATTCAGGAGACCACAATGCGTGTGTGCATGATGCGCGTATTCACTCCTGATCCCTACCAAGCTGCCATAGTATAGTGATGGTGCTTTCTCTATTTCGTGGAATGAGAAAGTATGACTATAAAACCGTGGAAACGTGGAGCAATTTCTGACATTTTTTGTTGTAGATCGGTATTTGACCATTCCATTTTAGCAACCTGCCACTTATGCCGGAGCATCGCCCTCGGCTTAAACAGTGTTCTAAAAATAAAAAAAAAACGGTCCATCGCGTTGCTGACCGCTAAAACGTCCTTCGTGAATGAACAGTAGGGTCCACTGTTAAAGGGAACATGCAGTCGCGTGTCGTTGGCTTTCCGCGAGGCGCTGCTGCGGAAAGCCGGAAAGAATGCCGCACTGATTATGGACCAGAGTTTTTTTCGGCATTCTGCCTCCTCGCATGGATCTCATTTTTCACACCCACAAGGCATGGATTACCTCTTCTCTTGCTGCTGAATTTGCTTTTTCCATTCTGTGGTCGCGTTTCGTGCGAAATAAGCAACATTTTCTCTCCTTTGTGAAAAATGAGATCCATGCAAGGAGACAGAATGCCGAAAAAAATCTCCGGTCCATAATCAAGCCGGAATTCTTTCCGGCTTTCAGCAGCAGCGGCCCGCGGAAAGCCAACGACACGCGACCGCATGTTCCGTTTAACAGTGGACCATACTGAACATGTGCAACGGACTGCGGACCCATTTCCACCTGCCATGGCGGACGAGGAGACTTGGTGCATGCGCAGGACGTTACTGCAAGTTCGACCAGACTTCAGACGCACGTCCGCATCGCTCCGACTGTTAGAAGCTTTTTGGCCCGGACGTCTTTTGGCTAGGCTCTCAAAAATGGATGGGCCACCACTTTCGCGCTCCTCGCAACCTGTGGACAAGAGTTTCAACGTTTCCTCGTCGAAGATTACCACAGGAGACCATCCCGATGCGTCGGACACGCCTACCGCCGAGTCCGCCATGGCTCCCGGGCAGCCGCGCCAACATCGCTCCGGAGCGACACAGATAACGCGGCGCTATCTATCGCTCTGCTTGACGCCGACGCAAGCATGACGGATGAGGATTCCAGCAAAGTAGCTGCGACGATACCTGTCTCCGATCCCTTCTCTGTTCTTTCAACGGAAAACACGCCTGGAGCTAAGCCTTCCCAGGTAGGATTTTGCACTTTTCTATTTTCGAAATTTGCCAAGCTACCTAGGATGGGGTTAGGCACTTCCCAGATAGCTCAAGAATGCGCTAGCTTTGAGAACAAACGACACGGCGCAGAACTTGGCCGCTCGCAGGCAGCTATAAATGCTCGCTACGCGTATAGGCGCATTTTCGATCGCGGGGCTTTGCCTCGGCGCCCATGGTCACCACATTGGGTAGTATCGATGACATTGCTGATAATGGCCATTCTGAAGAGGATGATTGGCAGCCTGTTAGGCGAAAGAACAAAGCTACAGCTGCCGATCTAATCAGTGTTAATCGCACTGTGATAATTAAGCTTATAACCTCAGCTGGACAACTAGGCACACTCCCCGCACACTAGCTGCATGGAGCCATTACCGATGAGCTTCAGAAATTCATTTTCTCTCAGGTTTACTAGTACGGCCTCTTGAAAAAAGCAGTCAGTTTGCAGTCTTCATATCGCATACGCATGTCAGGGATGACCTCGGACTACAGCCTCTCAATTTCTGGACAGGCGACACCTGTACAGACTTATGAATCCATTCGCCCCGGCCAGATCCGCGGTGTCATATATCGTGCAAACAGGTTAACAAGCGAACAGCTCATGACCAACCTCACGGGCTACTCGCGCAAGATAATTAACGCCAGGCCCATGGGCAGGAACGGAGCAGGTGCAATCACATTTGAGGGCTCCAGACTTCCCCGCAAAATCCATCTATACATCATACTCCTACCGGTAACACCTTCATTATTACCCGAAATCTGTCATTTGTGAGACCTGTCGCAAAATCAGGCACAGAGAGAATTCGTGTCCACTAGTCGACCAACGTCGATGCTCGCTCTGCGGTCGCCCTGCACCTGGCAACCTCGAGGTTTGTTCGACAGAACCATTATTCCGAAATTGCAAAGGTCACCACCTAGCCACAGACCCGAAGTACCCTGCATGACGACAGGCTACCAAAACCCCGAGGAACGGCATTGTCCGCCATGTCCGAGTATCGCGAGGAAAGGAGAGCAAGCAACAAGCCGAGCCTATACGTGGCCATCAAACGTTGCCGATGACTGGGCACAACAGCCCTGCCAGTACACAGCAACCAGCCTCGGATCCAATTGTGCTTGTTAATGAGGACTTCCCTCTAAGACAGAGTGATCCGTAACCGAAGGCACGAGGTAAAGAGCGTAAAACTAAAGGGCAAGATGCACACAAACGCTCCGCACAATCTCAGGGCATTAGTATAAGGAATGCCGGTCCTTCATCTATAACTTTTGAGCATCCTGCGACGGCACCAAAGAAAGCATGCGTACAACGGGCTTATTCTGAAACTCTCCGCAGAAACTCATCTTGCGAAATATCACTATTTTACTTTAAGACCAGCTCAAGCACATTGTCCAACTGGTCACTGCCGATGGGATCAAGCGCATGCTTGCACTATTAGGAATGCCACAGGTTTCTCCGAGTCAAGAGCCCGGAATCGGGCGCACATCATATTCTCTTCCGCGCACCTTCCAGTTTAATAATGGCGGGCATTAGCGCAAAACTTGATGCCGTTTTTGCTTCCGACTCTGCTATAATATGGTTCTTGCAATGGAACTGCCGGGGAATCCATCGCGAACAAGCAGAACTTCAGAGGAGACTGTCATCACGCCGACGCTTCCTTTAGCTATACTACTTCAGGAGACTGTCACTAATAGGCCCAATCTAATAAGGTAGTACAAACCTTACTGTACCCCTTCCGTAGAGCACCGATGTCCTGGTCCAGGATCGCGATATACGGCTCCACTGACCAAACGGCAGGCATGCGTTCTTGTTCTCTCGAGCGCAGCCCACACCGAGCTTGATACTTTCGCGTTTAGCATGCAGACGCAGGAGGTTGCGTTAGTGCGCCTTTTTTACCTTAGATGGTGACCAACAAGCCTTTGTTTTTTTTCGGTTTATGCCAGATCGTTCGGTACTTCGATATATCGAGTGGATATATCTTTTTTGGGGGAACACTTCTCAAGGATATATCCCCGGTATCGCATTATTGCTGGGGGAGACTTTAACATTATGCAAACCAGATGCTAGGGGAAGACACCTACGGCAGAACATTGTGAGAGCCTAACTGACCATCGCCAACGAACTCAAGCTACTCATTCGCTTCGGCCATCACAGAGGTCAACAAGACACTTCTCCGGATCTGACACTTGTTTCCCATCCCAAAGAGATCCTGTTGTCACGGGCTGATGAGGCCATGGGCAGTAATCAATATCCCGTGGTGGTGTCATGGGCCCCGCGAGGGCGAAAATCTCTACAGCGGCAACAACGCAGTCAAACTGAGTAACACGTCTCATGGCACGATTTCCGTAGCATGCTCGGTGAGGTGAACGTTCTCACAGTATTAGACGAACTCATTACTCCGATCAACAATGCCAAGAAAAAAGCTACAATGAAGCTTTCAGTCAGATTGTATGCCCCGAAGCCGGACTCACACCTTATGAGTCTGTAGAATTGAAGGCTTCGTGCTCTCAAGGCGTATCGCCTATCTGACTGAAGATCCCATCTTAGACGCGCTCTCACTCGCATTACCCAAGAGGCTAGCAGTATAGTATGCACCTCACTCTCCAAGATTGGCAACTGCTGTGCCACTCGCTCAATGGAGCAGTTAACTTGTCGAGGGCCTGGAACACATTTCAAGCTATCGTTGGCGCCCCGCCGCGGTGGCTCAGTGGTTAGGGCGCTCGACTACTGATCCGGAGTTCCCGGGTTTGAACCCGACCGCGGCGGCTGCGTTTTTATGGAGGAAAAACGCTAAGGCGCCCGTGTGCTGTGCGATGTCAGTGCACGTTAAAGATCGCCAGGGGGTCGAAATTATTCCGGAGGCCTCCACTACGGCACCTCTCTCTTCCTTTGTCGTTTCACTCCCTCCTTTACCCTTCCCCTACGGCGCGGTTCAGGTGTCCAACGATATATGAGACAATACTGCGCCATTTCCTTTCCCCCCAAAACCAACCAACCAATTATTATCGTTGGACGCAAACGGCCGATTTCTCCTTCCCAGTTCATGGCCCTGAAATTTAACATTTCCCTGACTGAGCTAGCTATACAAGTAGGGAAGGCATTTTTTTTTCCCAACCTGAAAAAGTGGATGCCATGCCCACGGACCCCCTATCAGATAGAACGGAAACCTACGACGTCCCGCTTCACATTAGACGAACTGGAGGCAGCCTTGTATGACTGCAACCGTATAGCACCCCGGATCGGATAGTGTACGCTATTCAACATTTCTGAACCTTCCCAGGTCACATAAACTTGCCCTGTTGAAAGATATCAACAGGTACTGGATCTCCGCAGCTAATTTTGACTGGAGAAAGCAGCCAGAACGCCTTTTTGCGTGCAGTAACGCCCATAATAGCTTTCAGTGCATCCTTGGAAGATTACTGGTCA
The DNA here is from genome assembly GCF_052857255.1 of Amblyomma americanum. Lineage (NCBI taxonomy): Eukaryota > Metazoa > Arthropoda > Arachnida > Ixodida > Ixodidae > Amblyomma > Amblyomma americanum. Next base: position 31,782,841 of record NC_135506.1, on the reverse strand, counting down.
GCTTAGAAATTTGGTGCGGAATGCCAGTCTTTTAGTTACAGTGAAGGGCTCCAAGCCTCCTTTGGTCGACCAATACCGACGCTGCAGCCTTTTAACTGCGACAGCTATTAAGGCCACGTGCCCGCTTCTGCGGCGTCGTTGGCATCGGAGCACGAAGGATCAACGAGGAGGAGAGTGGCGCGGCGCACAGCAAGCGCCCCAGTTTCATGGCGCCCTCTATGTGCAGCGGAGCGAACTAGCGCTTGTGCCGAGCGCCGTGACGCAATCCTAGTGGTCGCGCCATGACTGATGCCATGGGAAAAGTTAATGAAAATAAATGAATGAAGATAATTTCAGTAGCTCTAGCAGCTGTCGCAGAATGCCGCGCTACACAGGCAAGGTAACGGTCGACGAGTGTTTTTTTTTTATTCAAGACTCCCCCCTGCCGTATGCGATTGAATATATGGTAGCGGTGATGCACAGCATACTGTCGTTGAAGAATGAAGGCGATTGTCTAGCGCGCACGTTTGCATGCACTTGTCCCTGGTCGTGTAGTATTTCTATATACAAAAAATAATGCCCATATTCACTCCGAAAACAAGTTTTACAGAATGTTACACGCGCTCACTCCTCCTTCACTGCACTTCGGGCTGCTTCGATGTAATGGCTTCACCGCAGTACAAGCAAGCGCGCGGTGATGCACGCTTTAAAGGGGAATAAGCTGGAGCTTTGAGGCGATGGTTGTATAACTGAATTTAAACGGACTATAAAGGGCGATGCCGTCCCTTCGTTTTAATACGTCGTGAGCGGAAACACCAGCGTTCACCTGCTAGCTAAACGCGGCTGCTACTCATCCGTTGTTCACCCGCTGTGTTCTTACCGCTTAGTGTTCGATGAGATACCCTAGCACTATCCTGGTGGTTCAGCTCAGTCTCAATACAACACCATGGTATCGTGGTGGGCCTGGAAGAATAATAATAGAGAAAGGTGAAAGAAGGAAGAGATAGGGGCAGGTTTCGATCCCCAGTGTCACCGGGTACCCACCGGACCGGTGGGTACAAGCCCCCACCCCCCCTGTACTGGGCTAGAAAAAAATATCTTTAGCAGCAGATTGTGCAGACCAAACAAGTTGGCCTTTGCGTTTTTCGACTAAGCTCCACTTGCGTCATTAAAATCAAATCGACATTTAAAAAAGGGTACTGGAGTAAACGCAGGTCCTTGTGCATGCTCAAGATACTCTTTTCGTGAGCGTTAACGTCCGTACTATAGCTTCACTTGTAGGCGCAGCTTCAGAAGAAACTAGAAACGTCAAGCATTTATAAAGCTGCTGTGGGACGTGTTAAATAGAGACAGTATTTTTACTGCTTCTGCACACGTTGCACGATTGTTTCTCTCTGATTTATCTCATGATACCGAAGATAATTAGTAAAGTAAAATGTCAGATTTAATATCTTATTAAGGGTCTTAAATATTTTGCATGCATATAATTTATGATAAATAGTAAGGAATAGGTTAAAAATATGCACAGAAATGAGTGGGAATTTCTGTTTTTTTTTTCGCAATTTCGCAGCAGAGTAATTGCGGTATATATAAACTGTTCAATTTTGTGTGTGTGTGTGTGTGTGTGTGTGTGTGTGTGTGTGTGTGTGTGTGTGTGTGTGTGTGCGTGTGCGTGTGCGTGTGCGTGTGTGTGTGTGTGTGCGTGTGTGTGTGTGTGTGTGTGTGTGTGTGTGTGTGTGTGTGTGTGTGTGTGTGTGTGTGTGTGTGTGTGTGTGTGTGTGTGTGTGTGTGTGCGTGCGTGTGTGTGTGCGTGTGCGTGTGCGTGTGCGCGCGCGCGCGCCGTCCTTTAAAGTTCTGCATCAGAAGAACAAATGCGCTGTAATATTTTTGAGGAAAAGTTCGTTACGTAATCAATTTTCCTCAAGTAGCACTCAAACTGCGGGGAGCTTTATTGATGTCTAGGAATTAAATATTGACTCGCTTGCTGCCACCAGACGCGGAAGGCAAGGCAGCAAACACTTCGACTGCGTACCAGGAAGTAGATTTCTATATACGCCACAAAAGAAAGGAAGAAGCATCGCACAGCCATCTGCAGTCAGATCGAACTAATGACTGCGCGCGAGCTGTAACGGTCGGAGTGCTATCCTCACTGGTCCGACGAGTGTGTTATGGTCACCCCGACTCCGAACACTCAGCGCTGCATACGCGTCTATACCACGGGAGTCCGGAGAAGCAAGAGCATGTTTGATGTTGTCTTCATGCAAATGCACTCGCGGTCTCTGGGACGACAGAGGTAATGCGTCTACCCCGATGCGAATTACATCCTATGCAGTCTACTGTTCATCTCTTTTTCAATTCTTTTTTTGTTTTTTAGAGGAAAAGCGGTCGTCATGACGACATTGATTGCTTGGTTACAGACAGCCATTACTTTTCAGTGAGGCCGTTGGAAGGGAGATCCCTGGACTAGAGTAGTGTTAAGTTTGTATTGTTTGTTGGCAGACAGGAAGTAAGCGCTCAGTGCTGCGTACAAGGCTTATATGCTCTCTTACGCAAACAGAAACGAAATAACAGTAATGGCGTACTTTCCTGTTTCTGGAACAACTCTTTCTAGCACGCACATATAACCATCTTGGTGTTGAAAACAAAACTTTTTTTCCTCGAATAAAAATGCGTAAATAATTTCAAGTAGGCCACTAGATTATTAATCATTTTTTATTGCGCTAGATTGCAGCAATGCCTGAGCTATGCTCTGTGTCTACCCAGTGAAAGAAAGCAGACCTCTTCGCTTCTTGTTTTTGTTTTGTTTTTGCTCTTTCCTGCCATATTTGAGTTGCGCCTGCAACCAGTGGAACGTGTCTAGAAGTTATTTATGTGCGAGATGTCGATATTATCACCCGCATATTCTTTTCCTTACTTACATTTACTTCTTTTTTTCACCGTTTCACTACATTTTGCTGCTTGAGAGCGTACTCCGTATTCCTTCGTACGACACCACCATCATAAGAATTCTCGTTCCATATAACATACGTCTCTTAGTAAGGTTGGAGGCTAGCTTATTGAGGGTGGTGTCATACGAATTTTCGTGAGGTAATAATGCAAACAATTTCAGTTCTCTGCGAGGCGCTGTCATCCGTGGTGTCTCTGCGATAATAGGAAGAGATAATAAAGAACGTATGACAAAGAGTTTTCGTTAATTCACTAATGTTCCTTTCGTTCTTGACAGCACAGAGATTCCAATGTAGCACCCGAACTGTTTGTTTTGTGCACCATAGTTTCATTCTATGTACAAAAAAATTATTCACATGCAAGTACGTGATGAGTGTAACACCACGCGATGGCATTATTCGTCACTTAAGGTTATGGCGGCCCTGCATTAAATAAAGGCATTTTCGAGCAGAGAAGTATTCTGAATATCTTGATCATGTGTCAGATGCAGTGATGGCGGACCACAGCTTCTTTATTGATGTCTGTTGCATGCAACGCTTAATTGACCTAATTCGGCACCCTTATAGAGAAAAGGAGACAACCTCCGAAGCGTGATGCTGTCCGAACACTCAAGATAGCATCAGCATGACTGGATATAGAACGAGTAATCCGGAAAGTGGAAGTTTTTAAAATGCCACTAAGGATTTCTTGGAGAACGGTAGGGTTGGGTACCCTGACCAGGTAATGATTTTAATTCCAGGGACCACACAGCTTACCGCTCCAATCGGTGCTTAAAGTCAAAGGGGGCTCGGGGGTTCTCAGACACCCCACCTGTATTGGCAAGGGATCTGAGACCCTTCGTGCTGGAATATAGGGACTGCATGAATTCGAAGCAGGCAACCATATTTATTCTTGCCAGTGGTGGTCGGAGCATTTCTTTTCCATCGTTTCGAAAATTCCATTGCGAGTTTTAGTAAGGATCATTCACGTGCTTCCTAAACTCGAGACGAAGAAAAATACTAAGTCGGCACAGCTACACAGACGGCGGAAGAAAAAGGGAAATCCATGCCCTCACGCCACGAGCCAGTCCACAACTGGTCACTCGGCTCCAAGGTTTGACAACTACAACACACAACAACAAGCACACTGGTAGAGCGTGTGGATCGCTTGTTTCAAGTGCGTGTCATAAGTTGATGCAGGGTATTTTGCGAGGCTAGTTGGTACTTGTCGAACATCATGCAATGGGGGCGCTGGCAAACGAGGGCACATAGAGGACGCACACACAACTGCACTGATGTGTGTCCTCTATGTGTCCTCGTATGCCAGCGCTGCCATTCCATGACGTCATAAATTGAGCAAACAACCACCTTTAAACATTATTTCTTCCCTTTTTATAAAACTTGGAGAGCTCCGCTTTAAGTTTATGACGCGTTATCTATAATGGGTTAATGCCCATATGTGCGGAATTGGACATTCTGGACTTTACGCTCATAGACCGATGGAAGTCGTCATACCCCTGGCGCAGTGGTTAAGCGATGCGACGGCAGGTGCTGCCACCGGTGGGGCTTGCGCGACCCGGGTTGCTCTTCCCGAGCAACCTCTTGAAACAACCTCTCATTAATTTAACTGCCACCAGCCACGGCGCGCAGTTAGCTGACATTGCGATGTTCAGGTTGCGATGACGTGGTCTAGGTGGCCCGCCATTCTCCTAGGTGGCTTCTCTGGGGATTTCTTTTGGATTTTTCGCCCCCGGTCAACGACTCCGATGACGACAACACCGGATTTTCTGCGACACGATGCTCCTTAACACTGCCGCTTTAAAGCAATGTATAAAACAGGCCGTCAGCCGCTTTCTCCCTCTTCCTTTTTATTTCCCTCTTCAGTTGTCCTCGAATCTCTGGAGATTCTCTTTCGATGGAGCAAGATGGAGCACTGGTTCCAATATTTTCAGCCCGACGTTTCTTGTAAACACGAAAGTGCGGTCGTTGCTTGTTGTGAGTTCTGGCTACAAAATAGTTCTATGTAACAATATAATTGTTATTTGGTCAGCCTGCATTACACTGCAGAATCATTGTTTGAGAACTCATTTGTGACAGGCTATTGGAGAAAGCGGTCTGAATGCACCCTTACAAAATTTTTTAGACAGTCTATATAGACTGTCCATAGACTGCTGTCTATGAAGTCTATAGACTGTCTATAAACAAACCCTAAAGAACAGTCTATAGACAATACAAATCCTATAGACAGTCTATAGACAATCTATAGAATTATGCCCATACACTTTTAGTAGACTTTTGTCTTTAGACAGTCTATAGACTATAAATAGTCGAAAAGAAATAACTATAGAAAAGCTATAGAGTCTATAAGAAGTCTATAGACTGTCTATTGACCATTTTTGTAAGAGCAGTACTGCGCAGGCCACTGCAACTACAGTTGGGGATTGTTGTAGCTCACTATGTTCGTAGGCGCTCACCAGCCGTTACTGGTTTGGTTTATGGTTTATGGGGGTTTAAAGTCCCAAAGCGACTCAGGCTACGAGGGATGCCGTAGTGAAGGGCTCCGAAACTTTCGACCACCTAGAGCTCTTTAACGTGCACTGACAACGCACAGTACACGGGCCTCTAGAATTTCGCCTCAATCGAAATTCGACCGCCGCCCGCATGCAGCGCTATACTGTTTGCCATCACGTTTAGAGTGAGTAACTACTATTAACGCGACCGCCGCTAGGAACTTACGGTTAATGTTAACCTACGCAGTTGTTTATTCGTTAGTAAGTACCGGTGACTATATTTCGGAGTGCCAGCAACGACGCAGTTACAGTGCCTTAACTGATCGAAAATTATTGAATGGCCATGGCAGCCGGAGTAAATGCATTGACGCTCTGATGGAACTCTATAAAGATGTAAAGATATATAAACAAAAACAAAAACGGTGAAACAAACGAGCACTTGCTAGCCTTGCGCACCTGCTGGTCTTTTTTTGCTTCCGTATTTATATGTTAATGCTGCTAACTAATGTCGTACTCTATCTGTCTCGGTGCGTGATATAGAAGACACGTGAATTCAGCTCCACTGAATCGCAGTAAACAGTTTGATCACCGGAACTCCTCAGCAGGAAGTCCGCAAAGCGCCAGAAATCCTTCCGAGCAATGTATCGACGTGACTTCGTTCAGGGCGCGTTCGTACGCTGATCACGCTGTGTCTCCGGAAGCGGCTCGATTATTTGCGCACGGTACTCAAGTCACACAGCCCACAACGTTCCGACTGCACACCGCCCGTTGCCCAAATCTGTCGGTACCACGACAGAGCTGCAGGACGCGTTACATTGTGATCGCCATCAGTTCATCACCATGGGCTTCCAAGTTACCCTAGTTGGTGTTGAATTCCCACCGCAAACGTACGCTTCCTGTGTGCACCTGCTTGAGAGCTTGTCTGTTTTATAAATATATTACCCCATCTGATCGGCGTGTACATTGTTTGCTGATGAGCGCTTGCAGCTGGAGACGGTCGGTCGCTGAGTGCTGTTGGAGATTGATGTTGGCTGATCGGCGCAAAGCTCTCATATTTCCGGGAACGCCGTCAAGGAGACGCTGAGACGGAGCCAATAGCCGGCTTGTCTGGTATAAAACTCAGCCTCCCGGCATCAAATGACGCCCGCCCCCTCCGCGGAAGCCCCTCCTCCACTTTCGTGACGTAACTCCTTGCGCACCGAGCGAAAGTATGTGATGGAACTATGTCACGAATGCTTGAGAAATCGGATGCACTTTCTACGCGTACCGAGTGAGGACGCTCTGTCTGACATGAAATGGCTCGCCGGCTTAAAATAACTGCAATGCTGGCAATAGCGACCCTGACGGCTTCACATATTCTAGTACTGATATCGGCCAAGGATCAAGCGATGACGTTGGCGGGTACGTCTTGCGCGCGTATTACCTTCCTCGAAATGCATTGGCTTCTCGCACGTCCATTTGGTGTCTGCGGGCTTTGAGCAGTGCGTTCTTCTATGGTAGACGATAAGAATGGAGTCGAACTGCAGTGTCAGCGTGATGGTTACTAAAGAAACGAGGTGTAACGCCTAGAATCTATGGGGCAAACATACCATGTGCACCACGCTACCGTGAGCCAGTAGTCTAAAGGAAGTACACGTCACGGAGATGAAACTGAGGTAGCACTGTTGTCGGTCTTGGAGAGCTAGCAGGTGTAACTATAATTTGCGGCGATTGCATTGAGATTAAATGTCAATTGATGCTCCTTTGAACGAAAACGAAACCCAATAGGTGCCAGTTACAAAGCTGTAAATAGTGCTAAATGTGCATGCGAAACTTCACAAGTAAGCTTCCCCATAAATTTGGAACGGTGCAACTACGATGTTGGAATTTCTTCTTGAAGAGCACAAGTTTCGGTTCCTTGTCTCATTAAGCACCTTTAGTTCACTGCAGCATGAGCGTGGCAATTTAATTCCTTCCGGCGTTCAGGCAATGTGGACAGGTACGCTTACTGTGTTTAGCGTAATGTCTACGGGAAAAAATGCAATTTGAAAAGTTTGATCCAATGCTCTACGCATCTCCCTAGTGTTGCATTAGGTGCATTTTGACTTAGATATTTTAAGTAGTGCTCACTGTCAGCACTGCCTGCATGCAGTCAGTGCACCGCCTGCACCTAATCGATGGAAGTGATAAACAGGTGGGTGGTTATGCTATATGTTCACAGGCTTCATCGCATCGTCGACTGTTGAACTATTCAGCCCGTCAAGCTTGGATCTTCTCATGGAGGACCAAAATGGTATTAAAAATGAAACTTCACTGCGCCAGTATCAATGTGTATGATAAGTAAGGAAACGTAAAGGAGGTTTTGATTTTCTTTTTGAAAGCAGTCTCTCTCGAAATAATTTTGCTCACGAAAAGTACAAAGACCGGAAACAAAATAATCGAGAATGGGCACTCAATAAATAAATAAAAATAATATTTCTCAGCCCACACCGCCTAAGGCGACTGTAAACAATTGGAGGAAATGTCCTTTTGTGGCTGAGAAACGTAGGGTACGCTACAGAATGTGATGCTTATAGTCGCTACATTATCTTCTCATGCTGCACTTGAGAGTGGTACGCGTCCTTTCATATGCTCGCTTTCGTCATTACATCCTCTATTTATGTGTTGTAGCAACGCCAAATTACAAATGCGTCAGCCTTAGACCGACCATGCGAACTAAAACCCGCTGTTCGTCTTCAAGAAATTACAAAAAAATTTGCCGTACTAATGTCCTGGACGGGATATGAATGTCAACTTCGCTTGCCGCTACCTTAAACCACTCGGCGTTCGCCACAGCCTTTCTCCCCGTGTAAAAAACTGCTAGCCATATGCACTGTGCTTTGGAAATAGTCGTCTTCATCAAATTTCATCCGTGAGCGATACAGAGAGAGAGAGTAAAGTTTATTGTTCCAATTGAGAGGTTTGGTTGCGTGCCCGGAGACTGCCGATGTCTTCCAGGCTGAGCGTGGTTGGCGCCCGTAGTCCAAGGCACCACTGTCCCTGGCCATCCGGCATGCGTGGCTCACTAGGTCCCTTTGGACCTTAAGCTGGCTGCTGGTTAGCCGGTCCTCCCACTGCTCCGCATTTGGGTCTTTATTATTTCGGAACGCTACATTGTGTGTACATTCCCATGTGATATATAACGTGGGGGTTGCCCCGCACCACGCACATGTATCCCTATACTGCTCTGGATACATCTTATGTAGGACATGAAGGTTGTAGAAGGTCCCTGTTTGGAGTCTTCTCCAGCATGTCGCCTCGTATTGTGTTAGCTGAGGGTGTGGCTGGGGTATTTGCGCCTTCTGCCTTTAATGAGGTTGAGGATAGCTGCGTACGTGAGCTCCACCGTCATCCCCGGGCCGTCCGAGGCATTTGACGCACCAGCTCGGGTAGTGAGCTCGCGAGCTAGCTTGTCTGCCTTCAGATTGCCTTTGATTCCGGCGTGTCCTGGTACCCTGTAGATCCTATGTTGGATATTTTCATTGGTTCGCTTCGTTTTCAAGAGTATCTTTAGTGCTTTCTTATTGATTCTTCCTGCCATGTAGCGTCTGCACGCTTCCTGGGAGTCAGTTAAGATTGTGAGAGATTTGTTGGTGCGATAGCCCTCGGCTGCCGCTAGGGCTACGGCTATCTCCTCTGCCTCAGCTATCGTTCCATCTCTCGTGGATGCACCGCTGATGAGGTCACCTTCCTTCGTTGTTACAACCGAAACTGTTTTCTTGATGCTTTGGCTGCGATTCCATGGATACAGTGTGGCGTCAGTGTACACTACTCGATCTTGTGTGGCTATCTTCGTTTCTACATATTTAGCCCTTGCCTGTCTTCTTGCTGCGTAGAGGTTTGGATCCATATTCCTGGGTATGGGACTAACATGGAAGGTTCGACGTATTTCATCTGGGATGTTTTCCGACCTGTCCTCGATGTCCAAGGCTTCTTTATAGTTCAGCCTTCTTAAGAGGGCCCTTCCTGTTGTCGAGTTCCTTAGCCCTTGTATTTGCGACATGAATTGTGCCTTACTAAGCTCATCAAAAGTGTTGTGCAGCCCCAGTTTTTCCAGCTTGTCGTTTGACGTGTTTCTTGGTAAGTTCAGAGCTGTTTTGTAGGCTGCTTTGATTAGAACCTCCGTCTGATTTTCCTCGCTTTTGAGCATGTTGTGGTATGGTAGTGAGTAGATTATTCTGCTGATGACTAGGCTGTTCACTAGTTTCAGCGTGTCGCATTCCTTCATGCCGTATCTTCTGGATGATACTCTGGTTATCATGCGGCAAACTTGTTCCGTTGATTTTTTAAGAAGGTTTATCGTGTGGTTGACATTGCCGTTGCTCTGTAGCCACATGCCTAAAATTCGAATAGTCTCCTTTTCCGGGATGGTGTTGTCCTCGAGCTTTATTTCTAGTCTTGCATCCGTTGGTTTCTTTCCTAACCTAAGGATTTCCGATTTTTCGGTGATACAGTCCAAAACTCGCACGTGCTAGCCCAAGTTCGAACGCGTGGCTAGTTTCGTGCGACCGCTCTCGAGTGCTAGGGCCCGCGGGAACTTGGACGCGCGGGCCAAAGATCCAACGTGTAGCCGCTTTTAAGCCTACGCTTGATGGCACTTGATCAAACGTTTGATCGAACTTGTCATCACATTTGAATCAACTGGACAAAATCTCTTATCATTTCAAGTAACTGTAAAACATGCCAAGCAGCCTTGCAGCCATCCTCCCCAATTTTCAAACTGCCAGCCTCTCGCGTTCTAGCACTATTTTGCGCAGCTGCGCATAGAGGGCGCCACAAATCAGTTGCGCGTACGCTAGTTTGCGCCACTGCGCAAAGAGGGAGCCACGAGTCGGTGCGCTCACGAAATCGAAGCACACATGCTAACGCATTTCCCACCGCATCAATCGCATTGAGCATCCGGGAATTTTACTTCCATTCGGCCTCGGAAGCTTCCCTATCATCCTTTTCCTGAACCATCTATAAGCATAGCCAAATCCGCGCAACGCAGTGATACTCAGCATTTTAGTGCAGAAAACTTTATTAACTTCTTCACAAATATTTCTATTTTTGTTCTTCTATACCTACTCTGAACGCGGTCCTTACTTCAGCCGTCCTCGCATATGAAGTCACATCAAAGCTACATGACCTCAACGCCACCGTGAGAAACATTAACGCTGGCTCCGGAATGTCAGTCAAAGGTCTCTTCAATCGTGTCGTGCAAGGCATGCCGACCAGCACAATGGTCCACGTCATCTGCTTGCTCTCGGAGAAAACCTTCAAAAATAGCATTTTAAAGCAGGTGAGTTGGCGTTTTTTTCCTTTACAACGAATACAAGGAGCGTCGACTGGCCCGACCTGCAGCTCTTAGAGATTGTGCTGTCCCTTATGTTCTTGAAAAGTGATGTGGAATGAAGTCTTGTTAGAATGTGCAAAAGAAAGCTCAAGAAGCTGAACGACCTCTCCGCCTCTACTAAGTTTGTTTGGTCTAGCTAATGCGGCATGCTCATGCATGACGGAATTGCGGGGAACAAAATGTCTGCATCATTAGATGCAGGCTGCGCGCTTTTCCGGGGTCTCATAATAGCTTATTAGCTTAGAAACAAGTGTTCGCAGTTGAGATCCATCTTATCTTCGCACTTCATTCATCTCAGCAGACAAGAGCCGTCTGGACTCACCTTGTGCATAGTCGCTGGATGACCCTAGACGACTGGACTCGAAGATCTAACTACGTGCTGAGACAAAGACCTTGCACTTTCTACCTCGTAAGAAGATCGAAGCAGGTAAATGATCCTGCGCACCAGGGAAGAAAAACTTTCTTTTTTGTTTTTACCGCATACAGTGCACCAAGAATGGTGTACTACTGAGTATTTAAACGTAGCTTTTCGTTATCAGTGGCCATCGTACTCGTTGTTTGAGTTGGAACAGAAAGATTAGCACAGCAGGATAGTGCAGCATAACATAAAGCAGGAGAGCAACATTTGCATCACGATCACGTGGTAATAGAGTTTAGGGAAGGCTTTGATCATTTTTAGCTCACGGTTCAATTCACAATGCTGGCGGGGTATTACAAGGCTGCTGCACGGCACGCCAGCAGAGGACTCAAAACGAGAAAGGTGAAGGTGCAGGAGGCGCTAGGTTTTGCCTTCGTCACGGTTCTGTTTGGAGTAAGGTGATTTCCAGGGGCTTCAAGCCATGAAGGGCTCCGAATTGATAACTAACTTTTGCGGCCAGTTTTCCATACATAATAGAGACGAAATAGCCTCGCACAATGCATAAATATAGTGAAGACATTAGAAACACCTTGCAAGTTTTCGCAGTCTATATGGTAAAATATTTCCATAGAGAAAAGATCGTATTTTCTGGTAAGGAAGTGAGTTAACAGCTTCAGACAAAATTTATAGTCTAGGTATCTTTAAACATTTCTCTAACATGCTGCTGACGAACAAACATTTTATTGCACTCTCCTGTTCTGTACCCAGGGATTTGAGGTTTTGGGACCGAAGACCGCCACAAGAGCGAAATGCACGGGAGTGATGACCTTAGCGAAGTGGCCTGTCACCAATAATGCGACATCTGTTGTCGTCCGTCCACCAGCCATGGAAAAGCGCTCGGACGAGCTCTTTCTCGTAGACGGCAAGAAGGAAGTGCGTTTTGGTGTTAGGAAGTTTGCCCATATCGCTTGTTTTCAAGATTAATTCTTGTTTAGTGAAACTCGTCTAAAGATTATGGCCCACCTGTGTGGAGGAGAAGTCACAATGATATAGTTGTGCCGGCGATATACCTGCTGCTAAAATCTTATTCCCGTTTTGAGTCGCAGTAATTTCCTCGCAAATATACGATGAGACATTGGCAAGCTAACGTGACTGATTGTGCGACATTCCTTTGAGGCGCATTAAAACAATCGTTTAAACGGGTAGACAAACCAAATTTTTGTGCTGTGCTTTTGCTTTTGAATGATGCGAAAGACATTAGTCAGCGTGGATCATCCCGGAAAATCCTCACCGCTCGGTAAAATCTTTATAATTGAATTTCTCTTCTGCACTTAATTTCAGTAGCCGAGTGATCGTTACAACTTTCACAAGTAGGCAGGAGTTCACACGAGGAATACAAAAACTAATATAATCGCTGACTGGGCGGTTTATTTCACCAAAACTTTTACTCGAGCCTGCTTCAGAAGCTGGTATGACAGCGGGTGAAAAAAAAAGGCTATTATAGTTTCTTTTATTCCTCACGTGATCTCATTATTACTTGCGACGTCACAGAGGCCGTTCCAATGCTGAAACCGAAACCACAGACGAAAAGAAATTTAATTATAAATTATTTTCCAAACGTGGGTGAATTTTATGGGGCGATCCACGTTTACTGATAAATTACGCATCATTCGAAAACTAGCGTACGTCCTGTGTATTTGTGTTCTTGTCCCTTGTGTTCACTAAGCGCTAGAAAATATGAGTTCAAGCAATATCCAACTAGCCCAAGTTTCTGCCTTACAAAAAAATACATTAGTAAAAAGTGGGTGCCTGTACCCCTTTAAAAGTGCTGAGTGTTTTGTTACATCTCAGACTCAGATAAGGCTTTTTTTTCGCGGCTTTGTGGTAGAATTGTGGCTTTTAAGTAATAGTTGATATCTAGCTGTGGAGTTTGACCACGAGAAATCTAAGATTACTTCTTGTCTGCGACTCGGGAAGGAAGCGGTACGCAGTCCACCTAATTTTGAGAACAGCCCTTACAAAAATTTATTTAGACAGTCTATGGACTGTCCATAGACTTTTGTCTATAAAGTCTATAGACTCTCTATAGACAAACCCTATAGAACAGTCTATAGGCAATACAAATCCTATAGACAGTCTATAGACAATCTATAGATTTATGGCCATACATTTTTAGTAGACATTTGTCAATAGAAAGTCTATAGGCTATGAATAGACAAAAAGATATATCTATAGGAAGGCAATAGAGTCAATCAGAAGTCTATAGACTGTCTATAGAGCATTTTTATAAGGAAGTCGCAATTCGTGGCGGCTGAACGCTGTTGCCGCATTCATTTTCGCTTATCCGTAGTGTGTTATCCTTTCCCTCCCACTTTAGCTTCCCTTTATACGGCAAGGCGAAATGGATGGGCTTGAGATGATTCGACGTTACTTGAACATCACGTAAGTATGCTTACGTCGTGCAAAAAAATCAGTGATATTTAAATGTGAATGCTCGCGGTTAAATTTATACTCCATTTCGCGACGGAAACTATCAGTGTAGCGTTTACAGGAAAAGAGAAAGGTGTATTTTATGTGTCTTCCTATACCTCATTGTCGAAGGTGTTGGAAATAATATTTCCGCACTTTGGGAATAAATTACGCGTGCTACAGCCATCAAATAGAACCTTAACTGCCTTCTCATCACTATTAAAATTGTTTTGCACCTGAAATGCAATAGGAATGTAATTATTGGATAAAAATAAAGGATCGCACTCGGCAGAGTACAGGAAGTTTGTTTATATGATTCTTTTTTCCAAAAACCGCGTTAGACTTTGTCTACGTGTAACAATGCTAACTTCGTGTTCAGTGCCCTGCGGGTGCTTAACGATGCCTTCTTTTTTATTTCTAGGCATTTGAGATTCGTCACAGCGCCTTCACCATTCACGCCTCACGATGAATTCCCCAAAAACGGCACGTTCACAGGTCTTCTGGTACGCGGGGTGAGTAGCACTCCAATAAGCGCGCTGTTCCAAAAATGCATACTCCAACCTTTTTTAACTCGTGAGCGAACTTTGGTGAACCTCTGTGCATTCCTCGAAGACACGGGCTTGACGTCCCGTCTGTTCTCCGTCAGGTAGTTACATGCAGTGACCGAACACTCCGCGAGTTCTGCCTTGAACGATTAATAACTGGACGCCCCACTCCAGTTGTAACCTACACAGTGCTGTGCGCGTGTGTGATTTAATTCCTCTAAAATGAACTAATCACGCGCACAACCTGGACACTTTTCTTATTGTGTAAATAGTTTGTACATATTACTTCTCCCCCTATCCTCTCTTCCTGTCCCCTCACCTCTTTCATTTCATTTCTCCATTCTGCCTGCTATCCTTTATTTCCGCTGCTCCAGCTCGGGTGCTTCAGTATCGATGGCAGATGCCGGGGCTAGCAGAAATCTTTTCCTTCCTTTTTACTATTATTTAAAAAAAAACCACTACCACCACCTACCTTTTTTAATCCTGCCTCACTTCACTCTCTCCAAGTTTTCTTCACTCCTTTTAAGTTTGATGCACGCTTTTTACCGCAAAATTTCACCGAGAAAAAAGTTTTTCTTAGGTTATCGAACCTGTGTGCCAAATGTGCATACTTCACTTCGTCACTTCGATGGTTCCGAGAAACATCAAAGCAAGCTTTAAGCAAACATTTATTAGTTTGCTTAATAATAATAATTGGTTTTCGAAGAAAGGAAGTGGCGCAGTATCTGTCCCATATATCGTTGGACGCCTGAACCGCGCCGTAAGGCAAGGGATAAAGGAGGGAGTGAAAGAAGAAAGAGGTGCTGTAGTGGAGGGCTCCGGAATAATTTCGACCACCTGGGGATCTTTGACGTGCACTGACATCGCACAGCACACGGGCGCCTTAGCGTTTTTCCTCCATAAAAACGCAGCCGCCGCGGTCGGGTTCGAACTCGGGAACTCCGGATCAGTAGCCGAGTGCCCTAACCACTGAGCCACCGTGGCGGGTTAGTTTGCTTCGGAGAAATTGGTTTTAAATTCGCCCATTTCGTCACCGCAATTTCACCAAAATCTGCTCGTAACCCTGCGCCCGTGACACTACATACTAGCTGCTGGCCTCCCGTTGATACTGTTACGTGGTCCAGGCGGGAACGACGCGAGAACGCCCGGGCACAGCACACAGGTCAAGAGCACAAGGCGGCCCGCACAGAGCACCAGGCACAGAGCACCGAATCCCAGAGCACGCGCGCCTCCAAGAGTCTTCATTCATCTCTTCTTCTATCCGTTGCAATACCATATCCGCGCTTGGTTTTACACTACAGTTTATGACGTCACTGGTCATGCGAAACACCTTTGACCCTGCAGCCCGGTGTCGGCTTCGCTTCCTATTTGTTGCTGTTTTGATAATGAAGTGCTCACTGTTGCATCCAAGCAGAAGACGTTGGCTTGATGAATACAGCTTTATTACGAGTACTGCATCCAGGCAGCACGAAAAACAACTCCCCCCAGTACAGCCCATGAACGAGTATTTATTCGGTGGCAGCTGCACTCGAGCATGCGCAGAACCAAAGCGACCGCACTATCATATCTTTATCAAACACCTGTCAACGCACGTGTGGCATTCCAGATACCGACACAACACTCACTATTTTGAAGAACAATTCTTTACAACTAAGACTTCCTTTATGTTATCATCACTAAATTCTATAAACCACTACCGCCGCATAATTCGTCTAAAAACTGCCTTACGAATAAACTCACATTGTGCGAAAATCACCCCGAGTTGCACTTGCACGAACCTTAGCTTTTCATTAGCACGCGTCATCCGTCTTTGCTTTTATTCATTTATTAGTTTGTTGCACTTTGGGCACAACTCGAACGCAGTTCCTGTTTATGTGAACTCACACTTGTTATTCATTGCCTACTCTCGGCGTAGCCATTGTAGCAACGATATGTAACTTGGATGACGTGAAGGCCCGAATGAAGGTCGCCGGTTCACCTCTCGTTCCGAACCACTCGTTCTCTCCACTCAGAAAGCGGACATCAGCTTCATTCACACGGTGATCACCGCGCCCCGAGCTTTTGCCGTGGACTTTGTGTTCCCTGTGCGGTACGAAAAGTTCGCCTACATGTTCCCGTCTCCCAGGGTCTACACGAGCAGATTCGCCACTCTCAGAATATTTTCTCTGCCGGTGAGTCTATACTCCTCCTCTTCGTCACTTCAGTGGTTCCGTGGAGTATATACCTCGCTCTCGGAGTTTCGTACAAGTGATATGACGAATTGATACTTTTACTGTTTGTAATGTTTGTTGTTTACTGTTTTGTATTTATTATTGTTCCGTGTGTTAAGCATAACTAGTGTTTCGTATTTATTTTTGTTTAGTGTACTGTACCTAAGTGCTTAACCTATACGTTTGTTGCCGATTATTTTTTGAACAGTTGCACCGTCGTCGACAAGAGTAGTTAATTCTTTATTGTTTGAAAAGCCGACTTGAGGGACTGTTCCTTCTATAACATTATGGCGCACTATATGTAGAAAAGTATTGGGCAGAGAGAAAAGTATTGTATTGTGCTAAGCATAACTCGTGTTTTGTATTTATTTTTGTTTAGTGTACTGTACCTAAGTGCTTAACCTATACGTTTGTTGCCGATTATTTTTTGAACAGTTGCACCGTCGTCGACAAGAGTAGTTAATTCTTTATTGTTTGAAAAGCCGACTTGAGGGACTGTTCCTTCTATAACATTATGGCGCACTATATGTAGAAAAGTATTGGGCAGAGAGAAAAGTATTGTATTGTGCTAAGCATAACTCGTGTTTTGTATTTATTTTTGTTTAGTGTACTGTACCTAAGTGCTTAACCTATACGTTTGTTGCCGATTATTTTTTGAACAGTAGCACCGTCGTGGACAAGAGTAGTTAATTCTTTATTGTTTGAAAAGCCGACTTGAGGGACTGTTCCTTCTATAACATTATGGCGCACTATATGTAGAAAAGTATTGGGCAGAGAGAAAAGTATTGTATTGTGCTAAGCATAACTCGTGTTTTGTATTTATTTTTGTTTAGTGTACTGTACCTAAGTGCTTAACCTATACGTTTGTTGCCGATTATTTTTTGAACAGTTGCACCGTCGTCGACAAGAGTAGTTAATTCTTTATTGTTTGAAAAGCCGACTTGAGGGACTGTTCCTTCTATAACATTATGGCGCACTATATGTAGAAAAGTATTGGGCAGAGAGAAAAGTATTGTATTGTGCTAAGCATAACTCGTGTTTTGTATTTATTTTTGTTTAGTGTACTGTACCTAAGTGCTTAACCTATACGTTTGTTGCCGATTATTTTTTGAACAGTAGCACCGTCGTGGACAAGAGTAGTAAATTCTTTATTGTTTGAAAAGCCGACTTGAGGGACTGTTCCTTCTATAACATTATGGCGCACTATATGTAGAAAAGTATTGGGCAGAGAGAAAAGTATTGTATTGTGCTAAGCATAACTCGTGTTTTGTATTTATTTTTGTTTAGTGTACTGTACCTAAGTGCTTAACCTATACGTTTGTTGCCGATCATTTTTTGAACAGTAGCACCGTCGTGGACAAGAGTAGTTGATTCTTTATTGTTTGAAAAGCCGATTTGAGGGACTGTTCCTTCTATAACATTATGGCGCACTATATGTAGAAAAGTATTGGGCAGAGAGAAAAGTATTGTATTGTGCTAAGCATAACTCGTGTTTTGTATTTATTTTTGTTTAGTGTACTGTGCCTAAGTGCTTAACCTATACGTTTGTTGCCGATTATTTTTTGAACAGTTGCACCGTCGTCGACAAGAGTAGTTAATTCTTTATTGTTTGAAAAGCCGACTTGAGGGACTGTTCCTTCTATAACATTATGGCGCACTATATGTAGAAAAGTATTGGGCAGAGAGAAAAGTATTGTATTGTGCTAAGCATAACTCGTGTTTTGTATTCATTTTTGTTTAGTGTACTGTACCTAAGTGCTTAACCTATACGTTTGTTGCCGATTATTTTTTCAACAGTTGCACCGTCGTGGACAAGAGTAGTTAATTCTTTATTGTTTGAATAGCCGGCTTGAGGGACTGTTCCTTCTAAAACGTTATGGCGCACTATATGTAGAAAAGTATTGGACAGAGCGGCTTACTAACCCGATGAAAACTCCTTTTGTTGTGTTAGTTCTCAGAATGGGAAATGGGAAAAAAGCGTTTACGATATTGGTCTGCGTTCTTGCTGTACAGGTCTGGATTCTTCTTGTGTCTACTCTGCTGCTCCTGACGGCTCTTCTGTTCTTGCTGAACTACGTCCACAAGTGGAATTCCAATCCAAGCCTTGTCGTATTCGCATTGTTCTTGGGACAGGACATGGGTGCGTCGCACGCTAGTGCTCGTATTCTGTGTGGCAGTCATTTTTGAACGAAGACGCATGCCACTGTGATAGTGGCATGCGTATATAGTGGCTCTACACATCAATAACTGATACCAGCTAGCATCTGGTGGCTCACGCAAATGAGATCTGGGACTCAGCAAGCTGCATCTTACCTGTACTTTACGCCTAAGACGATGGTCGTAGTGCCAAACACAACCTGCATAAATCGTTACTGATTGTTGTAGTAGCTTCTTGGTGGCTTCCCGCTCTTAGGCGGTCCAAATATATGGTGTTCTAATTTCGCAACAACAATTTTTTTTTACATCACCTTATTCTAGCCGGCACAATTATGGCCGCTATTACTATCAAACTCAAACTGGCAAGCATCATTTCTGCCTCGTTCTTAAAGTCACGGTGCTCAAAAGTGAGAAAAAAGTTATCATTTTAAACAAATTTTTGATAGTTATTTAAGCAGAGAAAGCCATTTTACATCGCTTTTTTTGTGAAAATGTACTATTAAAAGAAGCTGTGTAGTCATAGTTGTCCCTGGTGTAACTATGACTTCGTAATAATTTCACCGCAGGAGCTTAACATAGCCTTCTAAATAGTGCGCTACATTCTATGCCTCCTCCCGAAGCTTTAGCCTCTAGCTCTCTAATCACCTACCTCCGGATGTTTGCCTTAACCCTGTGATGCCCTAATTATGAGTGAATCAGCGAAAAAAGTAATTATCCTCATATTATGGTAGCTACTGTACCCATATTCACAAGATATCAACATTTTTTCAGCACCGCCAAGATTTGAAAAATCTATGTGTTGCCATTTAGCAACAATAACATTTAGTTCATTCCGTGTAACCACTCCGAGTTGTGTGAAAGACTAAATCAAAGTCCTTGAACCAATTCAAAGGCCCAGACAATATAATTTTTTTTTATCAAAAAATGTTTTTTCTGGTTGCCACGAAATAATTTCTGATGTATGACCGACGCGGAATGATTGCACGCCGGCTGCAAGTTTCTAATTCACAACCCCTTTTCTTCATAAAGCTGCTTACAGTGACGCCAAACGTTTCTACCTGAAAGCACTGGCTGCTGAGAATATGCTATCAAACTTTATATCCATACGAACTCTATGTATTAATGAGTACAAGTAGTGCAAACGGTACGTCGCGAATTCGCGACAGGTATCTGTAGGTTTAAGTAAATTAATAATAATAATAATAATAATAATAATAATAATAATAATAATAATAATAATAATAATAATAATAATAATAATAATAATTGTTTTTTTGGGGAAAGAAAATGGCGCAGTATCTGTCTCACATGTCGGCGGACACCTGAACCGCGCCGTAAGGGAAGGAATAAAGGAGGGAGTGAAAGAAGAAAGGAAGAAAGAGGTGCCGTAGTGGAGGGCTTCGGAATTATTTCGACCACCTGGGGACCTTTAACGTGCACTGACATCACACAGCACACAGGTGCCTTAGCGTTTCGCCTCCATCGAAATGCACCCGCCGCGGTTGGGTAGGTATAAGTACCCCGGTCGAAATGAAAATGAAAATTGATTTTTGAGGAAAGAAAGTGGCGCAGTAACTGTCTCACATATCTCTATGGACACCCGAACCACGCCGTAAGGAATGAGATAAAGGAGGGAGTGAAGGAAGTAAGAGGTGGCCGTAGTGGAGGGCTCCGGAATAATTTCGACCTCCTGGGGATCTTTAACGTGCACTTACATCGCACAGCAATAGGGCGCCTTAGCATTTAGCCTCCATCGAAACGCAGCCGCCGTGGTCGGGTTCGAACCCGGGTACTCCTGTTCAGTAGACGAGCGCCTTAACCAATGAGCCACCACGGTGGGCGCCCTGGTTGCCGTAACCAGTTTTCTGGCCACTCGCGGGAGCTAGGACCAGCGATGCATCTTAGCAGGAGCAGGGAGCATATGCTTCTCTGAAGTAAGGGGACACTGCAAAGCCGTGCCCAGTATTGGCGGCGCGGCGGCGCGGGCCCCAGGAAGTTAGCCGCACTTGACGCGACACGGAGCCATCACACGACGAATGGCGGCCTCTTGCAGATCCGTCGTTAAGCCGGCAGCGCAACGCCAGTGTGCGTTCCTTTCTGGCGACGCTCCACTTCCTGTGCTTCATGGTGAGCTACTCGTTCACGGGCGGCTACATCTCGTACCTGAACCTTCGAGGCTACGAGCCGGTGCCAGACACGACGGACAAGCTTTTCGACATGCTCAAAAGAGGTCACATCGAGCCGTGCCTGGGCAGGAACACCTTCATCAACGTCTCACTTGCGGTAAGCACCCGCTGCACTCACGAGTCACGACTGTCGCGCACGTTTACGCGAAAGTTAATCTAAACGGCTTAAGTCTATCAGAAACGAATAACGAACGGAGGCAGGCAGTGTGGCGAACTTGTCGATGCTTGCGTAGAGGCAAAAATTGTTCCAGGTGGTTTGGTGGGAATGACTGAAAGCCCCGCCGCGGTGGCTCAGTGGTTAGGGCGCTCGACTACTGATCTGGAGTTCCCGGGCTCGAAGCCGACCGCGGCGGCTGCGTTTTTATGGAGGAAAAACGCTAAGGCGCCCGTGTGCTGTGCGATGTCAGTGCACGTTAAAGATCCCCAGGTGGTCGAAATTATTCCGGAGCCCTCCACTACGGCCCCTCTCTCTTCCTTTCTTCTTTCACTCCCGCCTTTATCCCTTCCCTTACGGCGCGGTTCAGGTGTCCAACGATATATGAGACAGATACTGCGCCATTTCCTTTCCCCCCCAAAACCAATTAACCAATTAATGACTGAGAGAAAAGATTATCGGAAGAACTATGCTACGGCTTATTTTAACGATCCCTTTCCCGACGCCTTCGATCATATCCCCGACTCTTTGATTTGATTACTGTGTCTTTTTACGTTCAATTTTTAATGGTATCCATGCTGTCCCTCTTATCAATCACCGCGTATCTGACGCGCCAGCCTTTAACAAAAGTATAGAGTGAAGGAAGCAAGACAGTGAAGAAAACACAGGACTACAGCACTACTTTAGTGTCCCTTCCCTTTCGCGCAGCATGTTTCCATATGAACCAGTCCCAACTAAGCCGGCTGTGGGTACCTCACTGCCATGTGCATTACGTATTTCAGCTTAATTTAACATGTTCCTTTTCCTTTTAGGAACATTTTCTCAAAGTACGTATCTCTCCCTGATCCATGCTGCTTCCGCGTTGGCATTTTTAGTCTAGTTTCTGTAGCGGCGAATGATAAAGATTGTTTCAGATAAGGAAAGCAAGGGAAAGCTTGCGGCTGCACTTGTGACTGCCTGCCACAAATTTCACTTTTATCCTTAATGATATATAATTATTTCTGCAGTTAATCATTATAACAAAAAAAACGGAAGTCATCGCCCTTGTTTTGGCCAATCATACTTGTAGATATCTGCATTATGTTTCGAGGTCAACAACACCATTAACTGGAACGACTGCCTATAACGTATGACTGCCATTTGTACATCGCCTGGACATTTCTAGCTTTTACATCGGGTTACGCTGCACGCAACAT